>NW_004524717.1:6838664-6861459 GCF_000260255.1 Octodon degus
AAGGAGTTTCAGTGCTCACATGGGGGGCAGGAGAGTTCATGGGACGACGCTTCTGACACAGATGTACGTCCTGAAGCCACTGAACCTCAGAGGCCTACATTGCTTGAAGTTATCCACATGTTTGACTTGTGACTCTCATGAGAATCTGTTGTAGAGATCATAAACGTGACGTTTCCGCAGTAAATTTGCCATACAGGGCTTCTCTCATAACAGCATTTACTGTAGATGCAGCTGCATAGTTTTCTTCTGTTGGATCCATGAGTAAACATGTAATGAGACTCTGTGTTAACTGCTGGCTTTTTAAAACAGGCTTCCTGTATATGGGATGAAGAAACATATGGTACCAAAGGTGTGGCTTCCATTGTTGGCCGGAAGCCCCCTCGGTGTGTCAGCAAAGGCAGTGCTGCCACCCCCTCCAGGAAGCTCATCTCTGCTCTCCCATCTCAGGTGGGCATCTCTGGAAACACCTCTGCTCCTGAGCTCTGCTCCCCTGGGCTGGAGGAAACTGGCACTCGTATGACTGCCCACTGTGGCTTTCCCTGCAGGACAAGGAGAGCAAGAACCCCAAAGCTCCCAGGTCACGGAGCGTGTACAGGATTGTACTTGCTGGGGATGCTGCCGTAGGGAAGACCAGCTTCCTCATGAGATTTTGCAAGAATGAATTTCAAGGAGATATAAGTACCACCATAGGTATGGCTCTTCTTTCAGTTTGATAATGGGAAAATGACCCTCTTTAGCTTGAATTTTTTCCTTTAGGGACCATTTACACAGACACCAATCTTGGTTGGTGTGTATTCAGGTCAATAGATGAGTACGTATGTCCTTGTCTATAGAACAAGCCTTTTCTGTTTGGCTAATGCCTAATGGTAGTACAGAAAAACTAACAGAGGACGTAGGTATCTGCTTAGCAGGTCAGACTGGCTAAAGCACCTCAAGATCCTGACATGTTACACTCATTCAGCCTGTATTTCCAGATTCCTACTCAGAGCCAGATACTGTAGTAGGTGTAAGGGTACAAGTGAAGAAAGCCAACTAAAATCCCATTTTGCATGCAGCTCACATCCTAGTGGGAAGGAGTAGCAACTGCTTTGGAAAGAGGTGCAGGTCAACACTGGGTGGCTATGACACCGGATCTGCGAACATGCCTGTGATGATAACGATGATACCGATGGACAGTTTGTCATTAGGGTAGAATCAGGCAGACCATCCCTTCCTGTGTTCTGCATCTTACAACAAAGCAAGAGAATGAATACCTTTCTTTTCCCAATTTTTATATTAGTAAAAGGAATCAAAGATAGCTAAATTGTCTCATTTTTTAATGTAAAGATCTATTACTTTGATTAACCAGAAGTGCTATGGCAGACTTACTGACCTCTTCACAGTCACAGACTGTATAAGTTTATGGTTCTCTGATATGCGCCTTGAGATAACAAAGCTGAAAGTTCACTAAGTTCACTTCAACTTAATTTCTAAAAGATTGCAGTATTTGGTTTAGTTGCTAGAGACCATGACATTTTTAAACACACACACACACACACACACACACACACACATGTCACACAAAACGCATACACACATGTGTATATATACAGACACGTGCATATGTGTGTACATTCACAATGTGCTAAGCATACATATATATGCACAGTGTGCACACATATATATGCCTTTATTTATACACACACACTTACAATCTTATGTGCATACTCCCCCCATATAAATATGACTGATTTCATGTCTTCATCTGGGCAAATAGGACACGGGCTTCCCTTTCCATAGATTAAGGCCTTCCCCATGTCTGCTGAGTGGCACAGGATGCAGCTGTGTGCCTGCATGTGGTCTGCTTCATTCTTAGCATCACAATTGTCATACAGTGAGCCTCATTAACAAGTCACCAGAACCTACATGTGGGCTCAGAGGAGGCAGGAAGGAGATGCCAAGGTTCTTCCACCTCTACCATTCCCTGCCATTTGCCCTACAGTGTCTCCTTCAGCATCTCCTTCCTGCCTCCTCTGAGCCCAATGTGGGTTCTGGTGGCTTGTTAGTGAGGCTTGCTTTATGCCAAAAGTTGCTCTCCATGAAGGCTGCGTTCATTCTTTTCTACCAAAACTTTTGCTTGTTGGCTTTTCTCTCATCCAAGGCCATTGGAAAGTAACAAGCTAATGCAATTATTTTCTCTACTCTCATATTCCTTTTCAGGTGTCGATTGTAAAATGAAAACCCTCATTGTAGATGGAGAGGAAACAGTTCTGCAGCTCTGGGATACAGCAGGGCTGGAGAGGCAAGTATTTTCATGATTGATTGGGTTCTTCTTAGGTTTATAAGGACATCCTAGCAGAATGCATGATGTTCTTTATAGCCATGGAGCATTAATATGCCATGGAAATATCCAAAACTATAATCTCATGAGTGCTTACTGATTTTCCACATCTGCTCCTTTTTTAAATATGTGGTCAGTGTGTGAGAAGAAGGTCTTTAGGCTTCTTTAAAGAAGAAGAGGGTGCACTTTCCTAACAAGGGATTTTGGCGAAGAAACACACCAGAAGCAGTGACAAGTGTGAGGTCTGCTTAGCTGTGCATCACAGATATTGGAGATAAGAACCCGCCAGCATTGCTTGGCTCAAGAGAAGAAACACCAACTAAACAGCAGAATCACATCCAGTGATGATACCCTTTCCTGCTAACTCCTTGGGGACATAATCTACTTAGTTGTTGAGAAAGTGGGGGTGCTTCCCTCTGTACCAGGTGCTATTTAGCTGTTGAAATTCAGTGGTGAATGAACAGACACAAATGCCTGCTTTGTAGGGCTAATGGGCTCTAGCAGACTAGAAGCTCCAGCATTTTAAATGACCTGTGGTTGACATGGTCCTAGTTGAAATGGCTATGAAAAACATCACAATAAAGTGAGGACTGGAATATGCGAGTATGTTGTGTCCCACTGAGACCCCTCCCATGGGTGCAACACATCTGGCATGTGGTGATGGCCTGCGTTCTTCCACCTCTACCACTCCCTGCCATTTGCCCTACAGTGTCTCCCTCAGCGTCTCCTTCCTGCCTCCTCTGAGCCCACATGTGGGTTCTAGTAGCTTGTTAATGAGGCTGGAATATTTTAAAATTATGCTTTCACTGTGGTTTTGGGGTTGTTAGCCATTCTTGGAATTGTTAGATGGAGAAAGTGATAGGCTATTCTAAATCACTCAGCCAGATTTTTGTCCTGTTCCCCTTACTGGGCTGTTTGAAGCCTTGGCAAGGGATGTTTCACAGCAACATACTATCAGAGGCTTCTCAGCTGGGGCTGAAATACCATGAGGAAAAAGTGAGCATAAAGGAGACGAAGAAAGAGGCAGCACCCAGCTGGTGTAGTGACGGCATACTGTTCTCCTTCCAGGTTCGGAATTATTTCCAAGTCTTACTTTAGAAAAGCAAGTGGCGTTCTGCTGCTGTATGATATTACCTGTGAGAGAAGCTTTCTTAACGTACGAGAATGGTTGACTATGATTGAGGTAAGGAGGCAAAGTGAAGAACCAGAGAATGACCTGAGGGAGTCACGGCCTGTCCCAGGAAGTTCTGTCAGTCGGCATGACCATGATGAGAAGCCACCAGCATGAACTGTCAGAGAATGGTGCTCCTTGTGGCACTTGGCAGGCTCGCTGTCTTCCATGAGAGCTACACAGGTTCTCTTAAACCAAGGTTACAAGCAAGGGTAGCTTCTGGGAATGGAGCTTCTGAAAATAGAGCTTCTGGGTTCTCCTAACTAGGAGCAGACCTCATGCAATGAAGTGAAAAGGCAGGAAATGCAAGAAATGACAGCCTTGGTCAACAGAGAGATGCTATGGGTAGGGGGTGTGGTCAGGTGTGGGGAGGGGCTTCCTGGATCCAGCATCTGCAAGCTAGCATGGGCGCAGGCCCAGATGCTACACAGCTGTCTTCCTACTAGTCTTCTAGCCACAATGCAAGATCTTCACACATCACAAGATCCCTCCGAAATGTCAGTTGTCACTTTTAACATATGGGGTAGTGTCTGTGGTGTCTTCATTGGATGTTTTCACATTATTTGGCTTAATGGAAGCAATTTTAAAAGTAGAAAATGAGATGACTCCATTTCATGGGCTATCAACAGTTATTAATGAATACAAAAGTATACTTCAAGGCATGATGCAGTAGACCACCTGGTAAACTAGTAGCTAGTAGGACTTTTCAGGTACATATTTATTTGATAACATAAAGCAGATATCAAATTGCTGTAGTGGCCAAATGGACCTGATTCCTTGCTGGTCTCAAATGAGCTTCTGGAATTAATGTTCTCTAACTGACATAATAAGAGAAATGATTGATTTCTATTGGCAGTAAGATTTCGACAATGATACATAAATAAAGCCTTTAGTCTACCAAATCTTTATACATGCAATGAAAACATTTCACATTTTTAGTACTTCAAAAATTTTACATGTTACATTCATCTCTCTAACATCTGAGAAAGGAAAGTCCAGAACACTTTTACTTAGAAAGAGACACCCAAGGGACAGAGGGCATAGGGCACTTGTCTGTAGTATTTGTTTAGGAGTTGGGGTAGAATGAGGGAGAAAGTTGGACCTTCCTACTCACCCAGAGTGAGTAGCTGGTTAATAGAGGATGCCTTTGATGAAAAACGAGTTCTGGAGTGCTGTTCCTGTATATGGGAGAGGCAGCTGCCCAAGAACAAGCAGAACTCATAAAACCTTTTTACTATTAAAGTTTCATCCTTAGTCTTCTTTTTAAATCTTTAGATTATGCTCAAGAAAGATAGCATCAGACATTGTAAAATAGTCCTGATGTCAAGTGGCCCATAGCCAGCTATTGATAAGCAACTAACTGCACATGGCCTGTAACCCTTTCGGCCATTGGTCCCATTTCTCAGAGGCTCTGGAGGAATAAAATTATTCAAGGTGAATTATTCAATTTGTTAATGAGAAGTAGACCCTGTGGGGTATGGACTTGTGCTTTGGAAGAACTCATCCAGCAACTTCTTTGTGGCTCTAATTTGAGGCAATCCTACAAAGACCATTTCTGTGGCCACCAGAAATTGGGTGCAAGAGAATGGTCTTGTCGTTGAAATAGGCCAGAGGGGGCCAGTGAGATAGCTTAGGGGACTAAAGCGCCTGCATAGGCAAGTGCAGGGGCTGGGGTGCGATCCCCAGTATTGCATACTGTACCAGCCCCATCCTCAGGCCTGCTGAACCAGCTGCGGAGTCTGGTCATAGTGCCTTATGCCTGTAATCAAAGCACTGGGGAGGCTGAAAATAGGAGGAACACTATGAATCCAAGCTGTGTAGTGAGATCTTGTGCCACATACATTTTTTTTAAAAAGAAAGAAAGAAATGGGCCAGAGGATTGTAAAGTGTGGTATATTTTGATTGAAAACTACCCTCTTATAAAATCTTATAAAATTGTAGATAAAATCAAATTATGGCCATTTCTTACCTTTACTGAAAAATTTGCACATTGAATATTTAGGTAAAAGCTGAACAGAGAAGCTTGAGATTTCTTTCTGACTTTTACACATGCAAAAATATCTATATACCTGTAATCCCAGCCCTTAGGGAGAATGAAGCATAAGGATTGCAGGTTCAGGTTCCAATTGGACAATGCAGGGAGAACTTGTCTCAAATAACCTTTTAAATCAAGGCCAGAGGAGGTAGTTCAGTAGTTTACACCCTAGGTTTGATTCCCAGAACCTCAAGAATAAAGATACTTTGCTTTTCTGCTCTAAGTACTTACTCTTCTTGGTGGTTGGGGTTTATGTGTCATGGACGTAAAGTGCTTGGTCATCCTGGAGCTTGTGTTCTAGTGGGGGAAACCGACAGCAAACAACAAGCATAAAGATGGGGCAAGCTAGAGAGGCAGCAAGAATGCAAGTGCAGGCCCCTGTGATACAGGAATGGACTGCAGTCTTCATTTGTGTGGTTGGGCAGATGCACCCAAAGGACATGTGTAAACCAAGACTTGAGGGAGGCATCAGACTGCCCCTGTGTGGCTTAGGGAAGCCGTTTAAATGCTCAACTTCTCAGACAGTTCAAGTAAATATCTGATTAGTGATATCCCGGGTGGTCCTGAGGAGATTCCCCAGGAGCACAGTTCCTGAGCATAGAAAGGGAGGCAGCAGCAAGTTTTGGGGAGGGCTTTTCTCTCTCTCCCCCTTTGCTTTCACTATCTTCTGAGGCCTTCAGTAAAAAGCTCTGTCTGAAGATGAAGGAAGTTAAATATAATTTCATTTTACGGCCCACACTTTGTTCCTGTATCAGTGTATCACCAAACTGAATGAGCATCCGGATACTTTTAGACAGAGAGTAAGTTCCACATGTGGATATCAGGAGTCTGCTCTCTTTTTTTCTCCCCATAATTTTATTGAAAAACAGCAATGAGACAGTTTCAAATCAAATTGGTAGGACAGTTTCAATAATTAACACATTGCATACGTTTTTCCTAGTGGTTATTTGCTGCACAAGATGCAGACATGATATCCTATTTACAAACACTATTAGAACAAATCCCTCTATTCATTAAGAGAGTCTAACTATATATCTATCCTAACCATTTTGAAGTCTGCTTTCTTTTTTTTTTGTTTGACAATTAATTTATTTCAACACTATATGAAAAATTATAACATCTCAATGGTAAGGAATTAACTAAACTTATAAAAACAAGGAAAGGTTTTAGTTAAGTTCAGTGAAAAGCACTGAACAGAGTTATCATTGAAAATATAAATTAAAACTATAATATTGTACTTTATGTATTCATTAGAATGATTAAAACTAAATGTTCACCCGAACAGCAATGATGTTAGATTACAGGAACACTCCTACTTAATGATAGTGTAAAGGAATAATCTTACTTTGGAAAAAGTTTTGATAGTTTCTTATAGATGTATATTCTGCATAAGCAACATATTATATCAAAAAATTTAGCATGTATTTTTTTCAGCTGTTAGTTTTTTTCCCCATAATTTTATTGATAAGCAAATAGCAATGAGACAGTTTGCTTTCTTGATTGGGAAGGAGAACCTTGTTTTTCTGCATGGTCGGCTTATCTTCTTTTGTCCTCATCACTGTCTCCCCGGTAGAAAGGGCCTTTTAGCCCCTTCCATCCTATAGATGAGGGAGGCACCTGAAGAGGCTGGTCATGGACTTGCAGTGAGGGTCAGCTGGCAGGTGTGACAGGAGCCCAGCCTTAGCTCTGGTCACCCCTGAAGTGTCGTGAGCCTTGCCTTGGTGAATGCTGCAGTAGCGTGACACAACATATGTTGATCTAGGACAATTAGCTTTGAAATCTATTCCTCCAGATGATTAGCACTTGTTTTTTCTCATATAAGAAACTATTTTCAAACTATTTCCGTAAGACTTTCAGATTTTGCTTTTGTTGTAGAGTAGTGAGTGTGGAAGTTTGGAATTAGTTTCATTGTGTGACAGCTGAAGAATTGTTTTGGTTTTGCACCTGGCTTAATGAAGCACACTTGTAATCAGCATTGTTTGAAGTGAGACTTGCAGAAAATTTTGTGGCCACTCCAGCCAAATGTGCTGTTGTAATTAAGCTTTTAAAGTTGCTGTTGGTATGTAGTGCTCCTCCTGCTAACAGCAAGTAATTATCGGGTGCATAGTTCTTTTGCTATTTAACTAATTACACCGAGTTCCTTTGACCCTTTTCACTAACCCAAGGATGGGACATTGTATAACGGGACCTTGGCTCTTAGAGGGTCTTATGTAACCTCTCTGAGTTTCAGTTTTCTCACCTGTAAGTAGGAAAAAATATATAGCCATATTTAGAAATATTTTGGGGTTTAATGATAATATCTTAAATATAATATGAATATGTATAATATTATAATTGGCAGTAAGACCTGGACAGGGATAATAAATCCTCATTTGTGTCTCTGAAATAGGATTTATATTGATTATGAGTGCAAGGAAAATGTTTCTGCATTTATACACTTTTACTCTGCAAACTGCATGCATTGTTTGACACTCAAGGATACCTGGGCTGGTGGCAGCTGCTGCTATTGCTGTTGCCATCAGCATTGTCGTCACCGTAATTTGTCCAATGCTTGATCCATGCCAGATTTTTCTCTTCATGGTAGGATGCATCTCCCCAGATTGTTCCTATCATGTTGGTTGGAAACAAGTCTGATCTGCGTGACACTGCTGCTTCGGAGGGACAGAAATGTGTGCCGAGGCTTTTTGGAGAAAATCTGGCCAGGGTAAGAACAAAGGGTCTGAGGTGGGAGAGGACAGAGAGCTTGAGTGTCTTTGGAATCAGCAGCCTGCACTTTTACCTTCCTGTGATTAAGAGGCTCTCTGGCTACCCTCACCACGTCTCCAGGGACCGTGTCCTGCTTTTCCTGGAGAGTGCAGTGCCCCATCTCCTGCACGGTGTAAGTAAAGAATAAGCAAGAAGCAGGTTCCTCAAAGAAAAAGCAGCGGCATCCTTCCCTGGACTGAGTATCACTGGCAGAGATGAGCTCAAGTCATCTTGCTGCCTTTGCTCTACCCTCTCACACTGCCCTGGAGCCCTCTTCTGGCCCTGGAACCTAGAGAATAGGTTCTATCTTGGAAAGATGAGCTGGTTTCAGGAGGTTCCCATGCCAAGGGGTAGGAGATGGAATAGTGCCTCATCTCAGTGGAGGGACTCGAAAGCCTTCTTTTGTATATTCTTTTAAAGGATCTGTACTTAGCTGGAATTTGTACTTAGTTGAAATGCACTTTTGGTTATACATTTATATAGGGGATTAAGTTTATTCCTGTGCAGATTGCTACTGTGGTCAGTGCTTCCCTTCTGTCACTGTCCCTGTGCTAGTGTGCTCTGTGGCCCTCTCGTAGCTTGTCTCACCTGTACAAGGAATTCAGATTTACCTCGCTGTACCACACAAATTTAATGTTGATATTGGTGTTTGGTGTCAGGACCAGGAAAGGACTCAGCAGCAAATGTATCAGAGTTTTAACATGAATTTTAAAATGTGGCTGTCTTATTGTTCACTGTTACTGTCTGCAGTTAGAAAACGTTGTCTCCAGTGTTAGACCTACCAAACAAATGTGCACATCTTTGAAACTGTGTAACGCAGGTGCTTAGGTGTTGGCATTGTGTGACGTACATCTCCTGACACACTGAGCAGGCCAAAGAAAAGAGCAGGTGGTTCTCGCGACTGTGTAATGCGCTGTCCGCGGGAGACAGATGCTTACTCGGGGGGTCCACGTGACAGAATGTCCCTCATGAGCCCCCAGAGCTGGAATTCTTGGCTGCCTGCCAGTTTTCTTGCTGCTCAGAGTTCGAAAGATTTGTTCCTTCAGCGTTGACTAATTTGGTAATCACGGCACAAGACATGGATCTGGGAGGCCCGCGTTTATTCTTTAGAATCTTGCTATGATGAATTACTCATTCTCAGTATGAGTTTTATTATATTAAGCAAGGAATATTCAACAGGAAAAAAAATCACAAAAATTAAGTATTGAATTTTTAACATCTATTTTTTTATTAAACATCAAAATTTTTTGGTGTATGAAGTCTGAAAACAGCGCAAGTAAATTATTATAGGAAGATCTTAGTTACTTTTCTCTCTTGTTCCTGGGACAAAATAGCTGATATCCAAAGTTAAAAGGAGAAAAGTTTCCTTTAGCTCACAGTTTGTAGGAGTATCAGTCCATAGTGGGCTGGCTCCAAGGCAGGGTGGCACATGGCCCTGTTCATGGTGGCAGCTCATGGTGGCAGAAGTCAGCAAAAGCAACAAGAGAGGAAGAGGAGATAAGCCTCTTTCTGTCCCTTTTATGTCATCCAAACTGCTGGGATTAGGATTCCAATCTAATCAGTGGACTGATCTAGCCACCCTTAATCCCAGCACCCTTAATCCCAGCATTAAACCATGAATGGGATTAATTTTACTGTTC
Source organism: Octodon degus (assembly GCF_000260255.1). Classification (NCBI taxonomy): domain Eukaryota; kingdom Metazoa; phylum Chordata; class Mammalia; order Rodentia; family Octodontidae; genus Octodon; species Octodon degus. Next base: position 6,848,576 of record NW_004524717.1, read on the forward strand.
TTTTTCAGACTTGGTACACAGGCTAGATCCAGTTACAGCAGACTAAACCCCATCGAAAAGTGCTTGAGGCTGTGTGGAGACATCTAGATACAAACCATAACAATGAACTACAGTGATAATCCCAATAGCATTTTCCAAAACAGAAACCTTTCACTGTTCACACCTGAGGCAGCCCACACACAGGGCAGCAGCACATCCCGTACACACCTGTCACTCACACTGAGAACACAGATGTTGTGCTTTCCTGGCTTTTTCCCCAGATTTACCTGACATCTAGTGGTCTTCTTTTGTTAGGAATTTATTATATTATACAGTGTTTAGTTAACAGAAACATAAAATATCTTTTTTTTTTTTTTTTTTTTTAGGGAAGGGTCTACAGGGTGTTCAGGGTCTCACAAATAGACCAGGCTCATAGTGATTTGCCTGCTTACAGCCTCCCAAAAGCTGGGATTGTAGGCATGAGCCACCATCCCAGTCTCAATTGCCATCTCAGCACACCCCGGGGGTGGGGGCAGGGCCAGCACGGCAGGCCCGGGGATCAAACCCCATGCGTGCAGGCGCTTTAATCTGCTGAGCTATTTGGCTGGCCCTAGGAACATATAATATCAATGAAATAAAGTATCAAATTCTTAATATATGTTGTATATTTAGAATAAACAGCAATAATTTCACATCAGCTGTATACTTGCATACAAAATCTAAAAGATAACATCAATAAATTCCTGTGTCAGCTACAATGAAAATACCAATGGAACTCTACCACAAAAATAAGCTTTGCTTCAACTCTCACACCTGACAGTCTTCACACATGAGAACTGCATGTTCCAAGTATTGTCTCTATACTGACAACACGTGTGCTTAGCTTTCTTGCTTTATGTGGCAGTCTTTTCTTTTCTTTTGCAGAACCGGGGATTGAACTCAGGCCCTTGCACTTGCCAGGCAAGGCCATCTCCCTGGCCCCTTACGTGGCAATCTTGTCATTTCTTTTTCCCTGTTTTCTCAGGTGCTTCTTACTATAGTGTACAATATGAGCTTAGCAGGGAAATAAGATTTCAGTAGAATATCAAATATATAATGAGTGTGTAAAATATTTTCACATCAGCTGTGTACTTGCTTTCAAAACCTAAAAGATAACATCAGAAATAGATTCAAATATGAAATACAATAAAAACATCAATGGAATTCTACTACAAAAATAAACCCTGCTTCGACTGTCACGCCCAAGACAGTCTTCACACGTGACAACTGCATGTTCCACACACGTCTCTACACTGACAGCACATATGCTTATCTTTTCCTTTCTATGTGGTAGTCTTATCCCATCTCTCCAGTTCCTGTTTTATCAGGTCATTTCTACTATATTGCACATTATGTATTTAGCAGGGAAATAAGATATCAATAAAACACCATAGCAAAAATGTAATGAGTGCTTACATAGCATTTAGAATCCACATTTTTATATCAGCTATTTGTTTACAAAGCTAATAGTTAACATAAAAATAACCTCGGTGAACTACTATGTAAATACAGAGTTTGCCGTAGAAATCAGCTTTGTTTCAACTGTCATGCCCAAGGCAGTCTTCACACATGACAGCTGCTTACTCCATGTACAAGTATTGCTTACACTGATAACACTTATGTTTTGTTTTTCTATACTTTCTTGTAGGGCACAGTTGACATCTTTTTAGCTTTACTGTTGTCATAGTAGGTCTTTGTGATGCTGTTCCTGCCTCTTCACCCATTAGGTTCCCAATGTGTTCCACAATTTTTTTGTGTAGTTTCCTGGGCAGAAACATTTTGATTTTCCTCTGCTATAAATGATCCCTTATGAGCTCCAGGCCCAATTCTCTAAGAAAATTTCTCCGTGGTATTTTGCACCTGTTATTTTCTTTGTAAATTATCAAGCTATTTATACCACACATGTTTGGGATCAAGTAAAACACAAGTATTGGCCAATGTTTTGTGTTTCCAGTGACATCATAGTTGCTGCATTCTTCATCAACAATATGTGCTCCATCTTGGATTTGTTGTAGAAGGTCTCTGTCTCAGGCTTCCACTTTGTTGAGGTTTCTCTATCAGTATTTCCATCATGATGCATTGTTAGCATCGGCAGTACCAGTGTGTTTTTCTTTGCCATGTACTAGGCCAATTTTTCTTTCTGTAGTCTATATTATCTTTCTGCAATCCACAGTTTGTACTATACAAATTTCTGTTTTGAAATTGTAATGTTCATTCAGAATTTCTGCTTTCTTTGTGGATATAGTTCCTACACTAGTCAACTTGTGCTCTGTCAGCAAATGTTCCATCACGTGGAAACTGGTAGGCTGGTTGTTGAATGTTACATTCTGATTTGGGAGATGAGAGCACTGAATCTCTTCACAACATCATTATTGTAGGAGACACTTCCAGGTCCTCGTCTTGGTCTAAGAAGCCAATATTTACAATCCCAAAGTTATGTTATTGGAATACCATCAAGTTGACTCCAATCTACTATTTACAATGCAACCCACGGCAAAAATAAAGACACTAAATTATATTTTCAATCATCGGGGAGTTAAGGGGCTCTAAGTCCAGCCACGAAGATGGCTTTTTGGAACCGATAGAGCGACCCAGGGCCTCACCTGGTTTTCATTCTGTGGGGGAGTGGCTTGAGGAAGATTGACTGAGAATTGTGGGAAGTAGGTGATCATTGTGAGCTGAGCTGGGTGTGTGGCCTAAATTTACCTCTGTGATATGCAGAGAGGATATGCAGAGGGAGTAATCTGCATTATATAATATCTAATGTTTTGGTAAGTCTGTTGCTTCAGCTTTGATGTAGTCTTTCAAGCCCCAGGAAGTCATTGCTTCTGTCTCAAGGCTCTATCCCAGCTGGCAGCATGGAGCATTAGCTCTACCATCCTGTCTTTTTTTATTTTTATTTTTTTAGTGGAACTAGGGATTGAACTCAGATCCTTGCTTTTGCCAGTCAAGCGCTTATCCTACTGAGCCATCTCCCCAGCCCCTACCATCCTGTCTTGACCCAACTCACATTCAAGAGCAGTAGGTATCGGTTACCAGAGAAACACGCACGCCACTTTTGAAGACTATCACCAGCACCTCAGCTAGACCAATACACATTGCTTAAGGCCAATTGAAGGATAAACAGAAGTCCTAGCCAGCTCTGTACATAATACAAGGAAATAGGGTCAGGCTCAGTCAAAATGGAGACAGACACTCTTCTTTCAAGGAGAGCTGCTCAGGCGGTCCTCTACAATTATGTTTATTACTACAGGAATAACAACTCAATGTTATTGTTATATAACATATAAATGCCTTCACATTTACAAGGGCACAAATTTTTATGTCATATTTTGACCAATTGCTTTTCAACAAGTCTTTTACATTCCTGTTATGACTGTGAGAAATCCCTGCTGAGTACAGCAGATCTGTGAATGCTTTCAGTCAACTAGTCAGAGGTCATAATAGATGAATTTTTGAACATAGCTTTTAGTATATACAGAACATCTTACAAGCACTTCAGCCTTTGTGTATTTCACAGCATTTTATAGCATTTTGTTCATTACAATCCCCCATCTTGAAATGGCAATGCTGGCATTCTGTCCAATACCTTTTACCCGTGGCAAGATCCTCAGTATATTTTGAACATAATTCTAACTTGGGATCAATCCATTTGGTTGTGTGGCCATTTCACAATATTTTGACTAGTTAAATATGTACTCCTATTTTTGTTTTCTTTATTATCTGAATCCAGAAGGCCTACATTGCCTCTATTTGATCAGTTGATTCTTACTCCAATTCACTATCACAGGAACTTTGGCTCACCAGATAACATAAAGTCATCGTCTTCATGACCCTCATCCACCCACAAGCTCTTGTATTATGAAAGCGTGTATTTTACCCCCATGGATCATCATCATGCATGCATGAATAATCTGATACACTTTTCTACTTTTGACCTCCTCCAAAATTTATAAAACTCTCTTTTTTATTACACAACTTCTTTTTATTGTGTTTAAAATAACAAAAAGTGAGTGAGGGCAGCTCTAAAACAGAATGAACAACATTATCATAAATAGCATAATTACACTATACATACACATAAAAATATAGATGTAATTTGTACAGCTTTCCAGGTTAACAGACCTATATGTTTTCACAAGTTTTTTTTCTGCTGAAATTGTGCAACCAGAAGGGTACCACAAAGAAAATGAAAAAAGTTAACACACAGATAATGGTTCTTAAATACTCTGCAATAAAAGGAACCAGCATTCCATGGAGAAGAAATTGATTAAAAGAATGTCTTAGACATAGAAAACATGGTTTGGAGCAGCTTGTAATGATGGAATTTTTTAAACAATGTCAAAATTATGAGAACAAAGACATTTCAAAATGATTTAAGAGCCAAACTGTAGGAATATTTAGGAAAATACTGTCATAGCACAAATAATAAAAGTTATACAGGTTCCATGTTTATATAAAATTGAATAAATGAATAGATTATTTATACAGATTACTTCCAATTACCAATGTAGGACAACAAAACAATAAAAAAATCCTTAGCAGAGCATCATAATATAAATTTTCCTACAAGACTCATTAATGGATATTAAATTAGTAAGCAAATGTTTGAATGAAATAGGATTTCATTTGGTGCCTTTTGAAAAATATCCTCTCATTAGCCTTTATTACAAAGAAAAAGTACCACATTAAAGTAGAGAAATGGGGAGAGATCTCAGTAGAATAAGGGCTTGCTGGACAAGTGTGAGGTCCTGAGTTCAATCCCCAGTACCACAAAAAAAAAAAAGAAAAAAAAAAGAAAGAACGGCTGGAGGCCACCTTACCCACGCAATGGAGCTTTGCACCACCAGTCATATGACAGGCACAGCTGGAGGCTACTATACAGACAGGCTCCAAAGGTCATCACTTGCAAAATATTCTAGACATCTGCAAAACCATTTTGAATTTATATAAAGAAATTATTTAACAAGTATAGTACTCTTAAAAGTGATCATGAAACACAACAAAAGGTAGAAACTGACTGTTTTGGAGAATATCAGAGGACATGCAAACACCAGCACCCAGGTGGGCCCTGGAAGACACAAGGTACCGTGGTGGAAAACTTGGCAAAATTATATGAAGTCTGCATCAGATGGAAGTTGATATGACTGATGCTAAGAGTTTACTTTTGGTGATTCATTGTTTACAGAGCATGAAAATAAAGAGAAGCTACTTGAGACATCTAAGAAAACCATGATTTTGTAAATCTCTTTTTCATGTACCGCTATACTGAATTGGACTATTTCTACCAGAAAGATAGGAAGAGTTCTTTTTACAAATCCTGGAGTTGTGTGGTTCTATCAGACCCTCTCTGGTGCTCAAGTATACATACACAAAGCACAGAGATTACATAAAATGGGTAAAGTCCCATTTTGCCACTTCTGCATGTGAGCATGTGTCTTCCCATTTTTCATACCAAGTGGAGAAGTACATGGATTGCTTTCTGCATCCCTCAGGGAAAAGCCCTGTGCTGCAACCAGCTACTATTATGCTCAAGTACAAATTGACAGTAGAAAGTAAGGACAGGCCCACTGCCCCCAGTCTTATGTAACTGGGGCTAATGTAATTCATGGCTTTACCCCCTTGAAAGGCACTCTGGTATAGGAATTTATCCTATACCATTTCCTGGGTGGGAAATTCTCAACACTAACTAGATACACTCATTTTGCAATGCATGTAGATATTCTGTGGATTTGGGGGCTGTTAGGTAAAGGCCTCATTGTGGAGTCTTTTCCCTTTGTCCCTGTTCCACAACAACCACAAAATCCTCCCATGTCCCACAGAGAAATACTTAGCTCACACCCAGCTCTGGAGTATACCAAATTCTATTTTATTAAAAGGAAGTGTCTAGCTTGTTACACAAAGACACACAAATATAACTCCATCAAGTACAATTATGACATGTGTTATGCCAAAACTGTAGTACACTGGGGAGTTTAAGACCAGATATGGACTTTTCAGGGTTAGAAATTAATTTCAAGGAAAGGTTACCTTAAAATGAAAATTTAAGTTAGAGACTGGTGCAGAGATTGGTGGAAGTAGAGGGTGGCCTAAAGGGCAGGTAGAAAAGTCCTAAAGTCTGTGGGAGTTTGGGGCACTTTAGAGTTTTGTGAGTGAGGGGATGTGGTGGAAGATAAACCTGGAAGATTGGCCAGAGTCATATCAAGCCGGACCCTGTTTTCCGTAGAAAAAGTCTTTCAATGTTACTCGAAGAGGAAGGGGAAGGGTCCTTGGAAGACCTGAAGCAGAAGACTAATAGGATCATTGATCATATATTCACAGTATACCTCACTGCTGGGGGGTTGAATGACACAGGACTAGAAAGTGGGCCTAGGCTTTAGCTGCTAGACTCCAAGAGGAGAGATGGTTGTGTGCAGGAGAATGGGGCTTCAGGGCTGCAAAGAGCAAACTTATGATGGATCTCCCATCCCAAACTATGTTATTTTATCTCTCGTAAAGTTAATAGAGAACATTTGATATAGGAGGCATGTGACTATTGGAAAAAAAATCTTAAAACATGAGTTTTTACTTCTTTTACACAAAATAAAATTCCGCTGACTTGGAACCATTCATAGATTGATTGTGCTGAGACATTTTCAAAGTATTGAAATGCTAAATTTGATTTCTTGGCTATTACACTCCATACTGAACAGGAAAATATTTTAATTTATTGATTTTAATAATTAAAATTTTAGGGAGCCTGACTAAAGGCCTTACTGAATCATGTATGCTTCTTTTCTACAGAATTATGGAGCATTATTCTGTGAAACAAGTGCCAAAGATGGTTCCAATATCGTGGAAGCTGTCCTCCATATTGCTCGGTAAGATTTTGCTCGTGTGTGTGTGCGCACGTGTGTGTGTGCGCACGTGTGTGTGTGTGTGATCAGGGATGGAACTCAGGACCTTGCGCTTGCCAGGCAGGTGCTTATGCTGCTCAGCTATCTCCCTGGCCAGATTTTCTGTGATTTTAAAGAGAAAAATATACCAGTAACAGTAAAAGAGTTTCAAAACAGGTTCGTAGGAGAGTTACAATAATTAATACATTGTGTATTGTCTTTGTAGTATTCAGCACATTAGATACAGGCATGAATTTTCATTTAGCTAATGCATATGTCAAATGTCTTGATGATAACATGCAGCTAGAATATACGTTGGAAAGCACTGTCCTGTCTTTCAGTCATGGTAAGAGAAACAAATGCACATGGACATCAGAGAAACTGTGGTGCTGCTTGTTCACCGTCAGCACCCACAAATTATCTTTCTTGCCAAAAAAGACAGGTGGATCTGTAGTGCTGACATTTCAGTAAAATGTTGCCATCAAGCTAATAGATGACGCGGGTGATTCTTCACCAGGAACCAGCTTGGTAAACATCAGGAACTATGACAGTTAAAACTGTCTACTGTGACATTTTTCTGGGTAAAGGGAGAAAAAAAAAACCCACCAAAACAAATCGTATATAATGCCAGTTAGCATCACTCTGTCAAGATTATTTCTAGGTAATTGTTAAGGTAGTGATATTACTAATAACATTGGGGGCATAGGTTAGAATGAAAATTGCATCCCTGACCGACTTGGGTGTAAACATTCTTTTCTTTAATCCTTGGAGTGCTCTTAGTTTGGGACATTACCTGCCAAGGCTTTGCTTGGTCTTTCTACCCCAAATGAAAATATGACTCTGTACTGGCCCAAATGGATTATATAGCATTCCCCAAAGGGGGAAAATGCATAAATCAAATGCAGGATACTATCTAGTTAAAGAAAAAACAAACACATGATTTGAAGCTTAATTTTTTTCTAATTGAGATTTTATAGAAATAGTTCTTCTGATAATTGACCTCTCCTGCTATTAAACATTGAGAATTAAAATACTTGGCAGTTTTTTTTTTTTTTATTTTCTGGGTACCAGGATCAAACTCCTGACCTTGCACCTAGCAGGCAAGCACTTATGCTGCTGAGCTATCTTGCCAGCCCCTTGGGGATATTTTCAATGGTGCTTTTCAATGAATGATTTGGTGTCCCAGGGTCAAATGAACTAGACCCTGTTAAAAGGGGGTAATGTTGGGTCCAGGCTGGGTGGCTTCTCTCCCAGGAGCCAGTGAAGAAACAGGTCCTGAGGTGTCCTAACTGATCTGGGTTTGTAGTAGGCTTTGGTGGATGTCCTGGCTCGCACTCGGCATCTTCAAGTATTTTCATCTTTAAGATAAATGGGCACTTCCTTTTTAAAAGCATGCTAAATGTCTTCTTTTTTTAAAGCAGTAAACACTGCCGACTTTGACTGTAACTTACAATAGTTAGAAAAAGACGAATAGTCATACCTTATAGATTCAGCTGAATTATTGCTAGGTTTTTTTTTTCTTTTAGTCTGTGATTAGTAGTAGAATCATAGAGTCATATCACATTTGTCAAAAAAGAACCAGAGAAGCTGGGGGTAGTGGTGCACACCTGTGACCCCAGCACTCTGGGAGGCTGAAGCAGGAGGATCACAAGCTTGAGCCCATTCTGGGCAACCTGGTGACTTAGAAAGACCTCTCTGTAAATCAAAATGAACAAAATGGCTGAGAATGTAGCTCAGTGCTAGGCCCCTGGGCTCAGAAGCTTTGAAGTTTTCACTGTTTCTGATGTTGGATTTGTAGATTAGGGATAATCAGCTAAGTTCTATCTGTACATTCCAAAATCCACAAAACTTCTAGTTTTGAAACCCATGTGTTCCCTATGCCTGAGCTCTGCATAGTTGCTGGCTGTGTCTGGGCAGCCTGGGAGATTAGTAAGGGGAGACTCAAAGTCCATCCTTTAACCCTAAACAGCGGTGGAGTGAGCAACAAACTCCTGACTTAAGGGAACTAAAGTTATGGAGAAGGATGAATAAAATGACCTTGAAGCTCCTCCCAATAGTGACACACACGACTCTACCAAATAATCATATTTAATGGTCAGTTGTCTCAGGAAAGCTCAATGCATTCCAAGTGTTGGCAGGCACAGTGTGGAATCGGTTCTGCATCTATGTTATCTTGAGCTGCCCACGTCCTCCTTGCCATCTGCTTCTGTATGGCCTGTTGGGGAAGGCTGGCTGGGCCTGTTTATGAGGAAGTGTAGACGCCGGGGTTGCCTTGATTTACTGAAAGCACCTGGTGTGCAAAGGCATTTTGATAAGAAGGCTGCAGAGCTGTGCAGCGTTCAGGTCATATTTGCTTCTCAAGCTTTAGACAGTGAAATTGACAAGCTTGTTTTGGACCACCTGTGGGAGCTTTCCTTGTATTGCCACTGCGTTATGGCCTATTCTGGATCTCTAATTATGTTAGTGATGTGTTGAATATTAAAATCATAAATAAAGCAAATGTATGAAGACTTTGCTTTATTCTTCACTTTGAGATTTGCTTTTCAAAGTACTGAAGTCTTAAATGAAAAAGTTCTGGTCTCCACAGGTAGAAAAATCATTTTAAGAAGTTTCACAGCCTTTAGAAAATGGCACATTATGTAAAATACTTAAGGCCTTGATTTACGTCTCCTGGGGTGATCTCAGTGTGGTCCGCTGTGCTGCCCGTAATGTCCTAAAACAGGAATGAGAAGACCATGTGGCTTTATGCTGTCAGAAACGGAATTTGATTTGGAATGGTGGGTAATGCATTTGGTTAATAGCTTGAGCCACTTTGCCTTTTCTTGGAAAACCTCTCACTCCCAGGTAAACGTCCTCCTAGAAGTGCAGTTTCCCTGTTGGGCAGGGATGCCATTTGCCTCAACCATTACCCTGTTAGTAAATTTGCGTCACCAGAACTACAGGCTTGTTTGTGTACTAGGTTCAAGCCCAAAGGGTATTTAGTTGGCCAACAGCCTGAAACTGGAGAAAAACATGAAAATCTCAGGCTAATATACCAGTTGAATGCTGAATGCAAGAACAGTTGAATCATTTAAAGCATGGCTGTTTTATTGTTTGTATGTGAAAATTGTCCATATTTTTAACAATGCAGGTAAGCACATACCAGTTTTTAGCGAGGTCACTTAATTTCCTCAGTGTTAAATCCATTTTAGATGTTTGGAATTGTATTGGATTTCTTTAAATTGGGATATACCTGCATTTTTGGTAGATTAAAGAACATTGAAGGCCAGAGGAAAGGTGTAGGTGTGCAATTTCCCCCTTAGTATTTGCTTTCAGGTTCGATGATGTGTTCATTATTATGGAAACTTACCAAATACTTAGCTCTTTGAGGTTCAATATGTCTGGTTGTCCCCTGAAAGCCTCATGCAGTCATGGAGCAGACTTCTAGAGGTTGTGATTAATTCATAATCCAGTACTGGGATTATGGGTGTAAATGTTGCTGGGATTATGGGTGTGAGTGCTATACCTAGCCTGGGGCAGATAACCTGAAGGCAATATAAAGGAGACAGACTTGCTCTCTGTGACCATTGCTGCCACTGCTCCTCCCTTTTGCTCTTGTGGTTATGCTATTTTCTACTCCATGAATGGCTGCCCTCTGCCATGTGCCCGTCTGCCTTGGAGCCAGCTGAGTATGGACTGAAACCTCCACTAACTGTGAGCTAAATGAATCTTTCTTTCCTTAATTTTGGATGTTAGGTATTTTGTCCCAGCAATGACAGAAAAATAACTGATCTGGGAGGTACAAGGTAAGCTTTGCACTTTAATTAGAGGGCACAGATAAAAATACACAGCCTGACAGCCATGTGATTTGTAGTTAATCAAGGTCACTGGACTTTCCAGAAGGGAGAGTTTTGAGTTACTCATGAGGATGCTGTCATTAGTATAGCACTTGGCAGGTCCAAACTTCAGGAATTAGAGTATTCAGTCAGCTTTATCAGTGGCACAGCCGGCAGAGTCAGGACTCACGACTACCTCAGTCGGTGGCTTGCCAGGCAGGCCTGGTCTCTCCAGGACCCATTTGCTCTCACTCACCTGTTCCCTGCTGGTATCTTCCATTCCTATGGATTCTGAAATCACCTCCGGCTGGTGATATGCAGCTTCTGTATTTGGAACCACTGTTTCCTCAAACAAGTGACCCAAGCATAGTTTGAGTCACCAACTGGAAGCTGCACTAGTGGAATGACTCCATATATCCAAATCCTAATGTCTGTCTGCGTCTTTACCTTGTTCCTTGTTTTCTGTTGCTTTTGTCAAGAATCTAGCAAAATTGGAACTAAAACCTGGTCACTCAGACCCTGTCTTGGCACTGTGCCATTCTACTCTTCCTTCCGTATCCCTCAAGTGGGTTCCGAGTTCTGTGTACTCAGTGATGGTTGTGTACTTCATGTGATTCACACAGCCCTCTCCTCCTTTCACCCAGGCTTCAGATTTCCTACCTTGGTTAGTATGTAAGTTTCTGCCTCAGGTCTTCTCCACTATTCAATCATCCTCTACCCTGATATCAGTGGAATCCTTATAAATGAAAGTCCAATTACTATTTTTTTTCCCTCTACCACATACTGGTGTCCTACTTAAGGTACAAAGTCCAGGCTCCTGAGCTGCATGGCCTGGCCACCCCTTTCCCCAGGACGAAGGACAGTCTGTAGACACAGCCACCTCTGTCCAGCCATGGCCATGCTCTTCTATGCCTCAGCCTTCATCCCGCTGTTCTTGTCCCTGGATTCCCTTCCCCAGGTAAGTTCCTGTTACCTCAAGATTCTCATGCCAGAATCTGCATGAAGATTTGTAGATGCTGCCACACTTGGGGTGGAAGATGCTCCCTAGGCAACTTATCCTTCAGTGCTTAAACAATTGCCTCTCCCGTGTGGCTGTCTAGGTAAGGACCCCACAGCCCGGCATAGACTGGGCATTTGTTAAACAACAAAATAACAGGTAGAATTTTCTGTTCTCTGTAACAGATTCCCACACATGGGTACATCCTACACAGTAGTTTGAACAATGCATGTTCATATGACAGTTCCAGAGGCAGATGTCTAAACTGAGTGTTTTAGGGTATCAAAGGTTGGCTCTTTCTTTTCCTTAAACTGTGTTGTTATTTTTTTTATGTGTTATGTTTTGTGTCTAGAAGTTCTCCCCAAAGCCTCATGCAGTCATGGGGTGGGCTTCTAGAAGTTTTGATTGATTCAGGGTCTAATGCTGGGGTTGTGGGTATGAGTGCTACACTCCCCCTGGGGCAGGTAACTTCCATACAATATAAGGGAGGGAAAGAGGCTTGCTCTTTGCAGCTCCTCCCTCTTTGCTCTTCCTGCTTTTGCTGTTTTCTGTTGCCATGCACTGCTGCCCTCTTCCGCGTGCCACCCTGCCTTAGAGTCAACCAAGTACGGACTGAAACCTCCAAGAAATATGAGTGAATAAGCCTTTCCTTTCTTAATTTTGGGCATCTGGTATTTTGTCTGAACAGTGAAAGAAAAGTAAGCAAGACACTGCATTACCTCATATGTGAAGTATGATACTTAAGGTGATACTGTCCCCCTTTCCCCTGCTGGGTGGGTACAGTTCCTTTACAGTTGTCAGCCTTGGCTGGATCTCATGATGCACATGATGTCTGGTAAGTGAGGAAAATGTGAAAACATATCAGTTATGAGCATCTTAAAGGGAGAGTTAGCTCCCATTTGTTTCCTTGCTAAGATATCTTTTTATTTTTTCCTTTCAGTATTTAGGGCAGGGTCTACAGGGTTTTCAGGGTCTCACTATGTAGATTGGACTTAGTGATCTGCCTATATTCAGCCTCCCAAGCGCTGGGATTACAGGTGTGTGCCATCACACCCAGTCTCAATCACTGTCTCAGCATGCCCCAGGGCCAGCACAGCAGGCCCAGGGATCAATCCCACCAGCCCCTGTGTCTGCCTAAGCAGGCACTTTAATCCGAAAAGCTACTTGGCCAGTCTGTCT
>NW_004524717.1:6861759-6889259 GCF_000260255.1 Octodon degus
ACCATGCCCAGTCTTGGTGGCCAGCTCAGCCCCTGGGGGCGGGGCTGATGAGGCATGTGGTGCCAGGGATCGAATCCCAGTAGTCCCTGGGCTTGCCTAAGCAGGTGTTTAGTCCACTGTGATATCTTGCTGGCCCTTAAGATACCTTTTCTTCTGACTCATAGTGCAGATTTTTTCAGAAGACCAGAATATTCTGAAGCTATGCTGGCCAATTTAATAGCCACTGGATAATTGAAATGAGTATGAAATATATTCTGGGTTTTTGGACAATATAGAAATTATAAGTCAGCTCATTGACATCATTAATGAACACTTCTTGCCTGCCAGTTTGAACCATGGGGATACATGCATGACTGTGTCATCAGGCTTTTACCACTCCTGGGCTTGTCCCATGCCATCTGATGGGACACTCATGCAGGTACCACTGGTGGCTCAGAGCTGCCTGGCATATTGATATGCTGAGCCATAAAAGGCTCAAGTCAACAACTTCTGACACTGCCAGTCCTACAGATAACCCACTACTATTATGGACTACTTGACTATATTGGATTATTTTGCTGAATTCACACACCTCTAATATTTAAATGGCAATGGAATACCCTTCTCTGACAAAATTAAACCAAAAAAAAGGGATATAAATGAAGGACCATTTGATATCTGTATATATAAAATAGGATAGATATACAGCTACGTTTTCTTAATTCAATGAGAAGAAAGATTTGTACTAATAGTGTTTGGACAGGATATCGTGTCTGCATTTTGTACCATAAATACTACGAAGACAACAATATGCAATGTATTAATTATTGTAACTGTCCTACTAACCTGTTTTGAAACTGTCTCATTGCTATTTCTCAATAAAGTTATTTTTAAAAAAGAGCTGCCTGGCAGTAAGACATACAAATTATGGCTCTGTTGTGAATTTGCTAGTGTAGAAATGGTAATACTTTTACTATACCAGGTTAAATAAAATTTATTAATAACAGTGATTTGACTTTTTGCATCTTTCATGTAGCAACTAAGCAGCTTGAAGTGCAGTGTGGATCCCATGTGTTTCTATGTAGCACACTGTGTCGAGGAGTTTGTTAACAGCTGGCTCCTTAGTGAGCTCTCCAGGATTAACTTGCTGAAGCAGCCATCTCTTCCTTTGCAGTTGTCTACCTTGGCTGGATCTTTGGATGCAATTGAGGCTTCACCCATTTGTGGTCACATGGCTTCTAGGGCACAACAGACTCAATAGATTCGTTGTGAAGACCACAGCTATTTTTCCACCCACCCAGAATTTAGAACGGTGCCTGGAAGGCTCATGTAGCTGCTTAGCATCACGATGTTTATTTCTAGTATTTAGTTTTGTGCCTCGGTAATCCTCTCCTCCACCTCTATTCCCCTAGAGAAGTGAAGAAAAGACCGAAGGAAGAAGCTGACAGCAATTTTATCACTATCCTGGCTGGGACCAGCTCCAGAGAGTCAGTACAGAGGAAGAACTGTTGCAGTGCCTGAATGCCAACCCTCCTGGGCTGTGCCATCTTACCTTTCCAGAGTACTGAATCTGTGACTCTTTGCTTCTTATAGAGTGACATGTTCTAGTAACACTGGAGGTTGAAACTGTGGTTTCAGGTTCTAGAACCTCAGCTTTTCTTTACTGTGATCTCCATGAATGCCTTAGGCTATTATTTATTGGGTTATACTAATTTAAAACATTTCCTTTTATTAAAAATTGGGACAATTCTGTGTAGCTGTCTCATTTCCTGTTTGTTACTTGCATGGTCAAACTTTAAATTCCTGAAGCTTATTTTTTTTTTAAAGTGGAAATGACAGGATAAAGAGCCACAACATCATATAGCTTTTCAAAGCATGCTTTATTTCTATCAAAGATATTTAGTATTTTAATTGGAAAATTGAATTCTCACTAATTATAAATTCTGGTTTTGTATTTTATGTTTTTTGTTCCCTGAAATAAAAAAGGTTACATTTCAGGCCCCAAAGCACACTTTGTCAAAATAAATGTAGGGTAGGAGTGGTTAGACTTTTTGTGACATGTGATACCACAAAACCAAAGCTTTGCAGTTCTTACTTGCCTCAGTGGTATGTCTTGAGCCCAGCTGTGTTAATATATATGTTATTGTGTTATTTATTTCTCCAATGAGAACTATTTCTCATTTTATCTGTTTCAGAATAATAGTGATGGTTTCTATGAGATTTTGTTGTGTATAAGAAATATATATATATATATATATATATATATACACACATATACACACACACACATATACACACAGTAGGCCTCTGAGAATTGAGTAATCGTTTTATGTTTTAGATTTATATGGTTTACATTTTGTAGTTTGAGCCATCTTTTATTTATACTGCTTATTTCTCTTCAAACCATTAGTAATTATATCACACAATGTAATTGTTATAGCAATGCAATTGTCTAAGGAACTATAAATATTTTGTACCTTGTAAATTCAATAAAATATTCTTTTGGCTTTTTGTGCCTTCTTCCAGCTTTATTGTAAATATTCCTGTTGGTATTTTAGTCCTAGGACCTATCTATGTGAGGCTGTTCCTTTTCAACACCTATCTGCTCTGGCCCCGTTAAACTGGCTGATGGAAGAGAAGAATGAATGTGTGGCACTCAGTTCAGTGGCCTGTGACATCTTCTTGGCCAGAAGAGTAGCATGTAGACCAGCATGGGGCATGACAGCCAGGAGTGGTGGGGCTCTGCAGGAGCATTTCAGGATGTCTCTTGGTGTCCTTCTGACTTTTGAGGGCTCAGTCCCTAGCTCTGACACTTGCTCCTCCCCACTGCTCACCTAACTACTCCACGAAGTTTTCTGAACCCCAACTAGAAGAGGCTGCCAGATGTCCTATCTTAATGTCCTCATTGCCCATGTACTTGTTAAATCAGACATTTTCTCCTGCCTGTAGCCTTTTTTTCTGCTGTTACTACCCTCTGTGTGCACAATATTACTGACTATTGAATAGATGATTTGTTATTCAACTTGCTGTTACTGTAACAGAACACCATAAATAATCAATTTAGAAAAGAAAGGTTTAATTGGATTCCTAGTTTTTCAGAGGTTTTAGTGTATGCTGTCTAGACCCTTCTGTTTGAAGCTTTAAGTGAAACACAACCTCACAGTGGGACTGCACAGTGGAGAGAGCTGCTCCCTCTTGTCACTGGAAAGTAAAAAGAGAAAGAGAAGCTGTGACCCCAGTAACCACTCTAAGGGCACAGATCACAGGACCCAGAGCTTCCCAAAGGCGATCTCTCTCTCCTTAATAGTGCACCAGTCTGGGGACAAATTGGTGGTCATCCAGGATCCACATGATAAAAGATGAGCAAAGAATTTGCCGGGTAAGTGAGGCACAGTCCAGTGTTTCTGCACACACACAGACACACACACAAATGCACACACAAATACACAATCATGATTGGCAGTGTAAATGAGAGGTAGCATATTTTAGCAGCAAAAGGGTGAACTCTTCAGCTAGCCTGCTTGCCCGAGGACCTACTAGTAGGGTAACTATTGTTGCAGGCAGCCTGAGTTAGAAATATTATAGGCATTCAGACAGGGTCAGGCCTTTGAAGGAGACAGCAAAGAAGAGGAGATGCCTTACAACTGTGGGCGGGACAGATGCTCCTGCTGTGAGCCAGACCAAAGAGCAAACAAATGCTGACCTCCCTATAGATTAGCATCCTGGATTGATTGATCATTATCCTGAGAAAGCCAAAAAGGATCCTTATCTGATGGCTACCAGATAAGGTCCTTTTTACTTTCATGCTCCCTTGCTACATGACTCCCTTCCCCATTTGGTCCTGGACTTAATCAATTTTACCTGAGCAATGGTGTTTTGTCCCACCCCACATCCACCTAAGTGAGTTCCCCTTTCTCCACCTTAGCCCCACATAGTTTTACACTATAAAAATCCCTGGAAGAGACAGCTTCCCGTGGAATTACCTGCTCGGCCCCCCTCCTGTCCCTCTCTCGGACAGAAGCTTTCTTTCCCTCAATAAATATATTCTGCTCATAACCTCCATTTGTTCCTAAAATTCATTGTTCAGTTTTAGAGAACATGAACTCGTCCAGATCAGGTCAGGAAATCATTTTTTCCCTATGTCATTTGGAGGTTCCCTATAGGGTTTGGAGGTCACCCACCCGATATCAGTTTTTCTCTCTGTATCACTGTGAACAAGTGTTGTGGTCTGTGTCTGGATGTCCCCGGAATCTGGCCATGGAGGGACAGAATTTTCAGAGCTGAATCCAGAGTTTGTGACTGGTTCACTGTCTCGTGCTGGGAATGGCAGTGTAAGTTCTACACCCACCTTGGGGAAGGTAGCCTACAAGTAATGGTTGATGCTGGAAATTAGTCACCAGTGTGGGAGTGAAACAAGGCCTGTCTGAGGACAGAGAGCTTCAGAGGCAAGCATATAAGTAAGCTGCTTTAGCCAAAATACACCAAGGCCTGAGACAATCCAAGAAATGAGTTGCTAGGTCAAGGGGTGTCACGTGACTCTGACCTGCCAAATGTATAAATAAATGCACCACAGAGATGGGCATGAACCCCCAAGAAGACATTATTTTTATAAGCTTTGAAATGAAAGTTTCCAGATCTAGAAATTAAAATGTTTCCACATCTTCAAATGGAAAAAAGACAAAAATAATTTAATTTGAAAATACAATGTATAAACTTTTCTAATAATATTAATTTTTCTTCATTTCTATGGAATTGCTTTGGCATCTTTCTGTCAGATTTAATTGTGAATTTACAGGTCTTAATTTTATATAGAGTAGGAGTTTAGATGTAGGCTGATTTCATTTTGACTCACCCAGCAGTTCACATTTCATGGTTTCTGACTTAAGTATTCATAGAGTTTGTCACAATTCTTTGATGTTGGCTTTCTGAGTATCTTTCAGAAGTCCAAGTTTCCTTTCCCCAGCAGTATGCTGGGTAGAATTTAAAAGCAGGACAAAGATCTTTTCCATGAGAGCCTTACACGGCACAAAGTATTGTTTTAGGAGTAATATTGATGTTTTTGATATTGTCACAAAGCACCTCTTGCTCAGTCATTTCAGAAACAAGTATTTTACACTTTAGATAAAAATCCAGAGCCTTAGCCATTTCTCTAAGGCCCTCTATGACGTGGCTCATGGCTGTCTGCTGATTGAAATCACTTATTAAAACAGTTTATTTATTGAGCTAGAGTCTTTCCGAACAATAGGGATACATGTGGGCCATGGACCGTACACAGGATTACATAATGATAGGGTCAGCAACAGATATATAAGCCCATGCAGAAGATCTCATTCTGTTCCTTTTCTCTTTTCTCCACCTGAGTCTTCATACAAGCTCAGGAAGCTATTGTCGGACATGCCATGCTGTCTTTCCTCCCAGCCTTTATGTGGGATTTGCTTTCTGCTGGGATACCACTGTCCTCTGCATTTGCCTGCCAAATCCTGCATATCCCTGAACACTTCAGTTCGGAGACCACTTCTGCCTGGCATGTCCATGTCTGAGCTAGACTTCCTCCTCCTTATAAGCAGCCCCATCTACATTACCTCACTTTATCTGGCTGGCTCGCCACCATCAGCTCACTGTCATACCTGCTGTGTTATTGATGACCTTTATGATCTCCCATCCAAGTACTCACCAGGCCCGACCCTGCTTAGCTTCTAAGATCAGAGAAGATTGGGCATGTTCATGGTGGTATGGCTGTAGACAGGCTACCTTTAAAGCTTCCATGAAGGTACAAACTTTCCCTTTAGCAGGCTCTGACTTTTCTGATCCTTCTAGATCAGGCCCTAAAGTTTTCTATGCTACAGACCTCTTTGAAGCCCAGGAACACCTCAGAATGTTTTAACAGAATAAAATAAAATATATAGAATTGTAAAGGAATTAGTGGTATGCAAAGACTCTTCCCAAAATAGTTTTGAAATTTTGTGAGAATAGCTTTGTGCTGCTTATTGGTTCACCAAATCACACAGTCTGGTGACAGGTCTCATCGCCACCATGATTTTGACACAGTGAGGAGGGAATATAGTATTTTGAAGAATCTACAACATTGTAATATGAGTGATAAATACCTGTGAGTTATGTTAGTGACATAGTCACAGGTCTTAATGCTACTGGAGTTGGTTGCCATTATTTTTATGTTACACAAAATGATAAATTGCAAGTAGAATTTCAGTAAAATATGTATATAATTTGTTTTCTTATCTGAGATAGAAATGCAGACTTCTATCCATATTTTCTGCTATCCCAGCTTGGTCCTGCTCCCACGTGGAAGCTCCCTAAGGGAAGGGAAGCTCCTTCCTCTTGCTCTGTCCTGCCTTCCTGTGCTGCACTCTGACTACTGATTTACCCCCTGGAGGCTCTGAGCAGGAGAGTCATGGAGCATACACCATAAATGCTATTTCATATATCAATGGGATAAATAGCAGGGGAAAAAAGGAATATGTGTGTCCAGTAGCCCTTGACCATCAAATATGTTGAAAGTTTAGTAAAATGTGCCCCTCGTGAAAATGCATGTAGATGCTATGATGCTAACATGATTTAGTTAGCCCTCTTATTGCCAAAAATACTGGCTAAGGAAGCAAAACAAAGATAGCTTACAAAATAAGAGCAAAACATATATATATATATATATATATGTATATATTTATATGATATAGAATTTCACTAAGCAAAATAATAGGAATTCAGCAATGGTTGTTATATTGCATATTGTTGGCTTCAAATTAGTTGTTCAGATTACCAGATATATACATGCAAAATTGGTCAAAAAGTGACAAAAAAAAAAAAAAACTAAAAAGGAGAGCAAGAGAAAAAGAAATTGAAGACTTAATTGTTCCTTTCAATAGACCAGCAGAAATCAGTTGTTCAATTATCTATTCTATACTGTGTATATACATATATATTCTTTCTTTCTTTCTTTTTCTTTCTTTCTTTCTTTCTTTCTTTCTTTCTTTCTTTCTTTCCTTTCTTTCTTTCTTTTTTCTTTCTTTCTTCTTTCTTTCTTTCTGTACATTCCCTCATCCCAGTTATTTCTTCTCTTTGAAAAGTTTCTTCTCCTTTCACAGTATCTGTTGTGCCTTCCATATTTTATTTACTCTTTCAGTGTCTTACACTAGAACAATAACACAATATTTATACATATGAGACTGATTTATTTCACTTCTGAGTATGGTCTCTAGTTGCATCCATTTATGTATAAAAAACCTCAAATTTATCTTTTTTTATAGCTGAGTAATAATTGTATAAGACTGCCACAAGTTTTTTACCCACTCCTTAGTTGATAGGTATTTGGGTTGTTTCCAAGATTTATCTATGACAAATTGAGCTTCTATAAACATGGGTGCACATGTGACATTATAGTATGATGTTTTCAGTTCTATAAAAATACCCAAGATGGGGACATAGCTCAGTGGCATAAGTACCTGCCTGGCAAGTGCAAGGTTGTGAGTTCAACTCCCTGGTACAAAAAACATAGAACAACAGCAACAAAAACCCAAAAGGGAATAGTTGGGTTGAAGGGGACCTCTAATCTTAGGTTTCTGAGGAATTTCCACACTGGTTGTACCAGTCTACACTCCCACCAACAGTGAAAAAGTTTCCTTTTCTCCCACAGCCCTTCTAGAATTTGTATTAATTGACTTCTTGATGATGGCCATTATTTCTGGGGTAAGATGGAATCTCAGTTTTGTTTTAATTTTCATTTCTCAAATGACTAGTGATGTAGAACTTTTTTCCACATATTTATTTGTCATTTATATTTCTTCGTCTGAGACGTGTATATTCATCTCAGTTCCCCTTTTCTGATGCATTTTCTTGATTGAGCAAAACAAAGAAGGTCCAGATTGAGAGATGAAAGTCAGGCATGGCTGAGAATATTGTTTTTATTTTTTAAAATGATTAAGTAGAAATAGATAATCTGCGTGTTCAGTGCTGATGCTAACATTCCCCTCCCAAATTTCAGAATAATCTCTAATTTCTGATAACCTGTATCTCCCAGGGATTTAAAGAACAGTGAACAAGAAAGACCTAAAAATAATAAGGTCAAGTATCTTCCGCAAATGACATCAAAATTGGCAAATCCCTCTACATTCAGAGCTTTTAGTCAAGATTTTAGCTTTTCTAAAAGAAATCCAAAGATCCCTGGATAATTGTGGAAAATGCAAACCACATTAAACAAAAAAGTATCAACATGGCCAAATAGAGACTATGTAGATAAAAGGAATCTATCATTAACTGTAATTTGTTAATATGTGCGGCTGCAATATAGGAGAAGAACTAAATACCATCAACCAGCAACAGTCAGAGGGTCTTGATAGCAGAAATTCTTTCCTTTCCTTTCCTCCCTGTCCCTCTTCTACCCTCCTGGCTTAGCACCATCTTTTCAGAAAGGTCCAGGGGACAACAAAGAAATAGAAAACAAGAGAAAGGAAATCCAGTATCCAAAATCATCTTTCAGAAGAATGCAACAAAGAGGGAAAGATGAAATAATTCTAGAAAAATTATCAAGACTTTGATGCATGAGTTGTTCGGTTGAAGAGGCCTACTAGAACCCAGGGGCACAGAGAGAAATTGAGCACACCATCGTCAGAGAGCCTTATGCTTTCAGCAAAAGAAGCCAGGAATTCCAATGGTTGTGTACGTCCCTTCAGAAGTATTAGAAGCAAGAAAACTGAAGCAATAACTAAAATTGTAGAGGATGGCGGCCCTTGGTTAATCTCGTCTTAAGCCAAAGAAGCTCTAGTTTAGTATCCAATTCACCTTAGAAGTAGGAGAGACTGAGGCAGAATCAACACAGTGTGAGCCCTTCTCAGAATGTTTTAGTAACAGGGGACCCCTGGCCTGGGTCACCCTTATTGCCCAATCCTCTACTCTTTCCCCTGCCTTGTTAAAACTTCACAAACATGAAAGAGATAAAGGAAGAAGCAGGACTAATTAAAGAAAGTAGAATTGAACCATATGCCCATATATAGCCATAAATTCCCATCCCCAGGACATGACATTGTTCTAGAAACCCTACATTAGTAACTGTGGCATTCTATAGCAGTCACCCTGGCAACTGGGGAAAGTATTTAGGCAAAAAAGGAACAAAGAACTGGGATGAGCTGTTCCCAATTTGGAAATGCATGTTGGCTGCTGGCAAATTAATAAAGACTCTGTTATTCCTATAATACAGTCTCCCATGGAAATAATGCCACTGTTTCATCATGGAGGTTCCTCCAGGATACTCATGGGCAAGACACTCATGTTAAAGAGCCCATATGGCCTCTGGGCCTGTGAACTACTTCTGGGTGGCTTTGGTGCCACAGCTGAGTTCAGCTAACCATCCGAGAGTGGCTAAGGTAGGATGCTGTGAGTGTGGAAAGAAGGAATGAACAGAGTCTGCTCTCCGACAAGGTAAGATGTAATTACCTTTTTATTTTTATTTTTTAAAGTGCTGCTTCACTCTATTGCAGTCATTGCTGCTGTGTCAAACTATTAGCCTCGGGTTTTTTACTTTCTATGTGAATCGAAAGAGAGCACTGCTGGGATATTTGCTATGGGGATTGTAGAAACAAAACCAACCATGCTGGGCTCATGATCAGGAATTTTAAAAATGTTTGAAGATCTCATTATGCAGCTTGGACTTGCAGTGACCCTCCTGTTTTCAGCCTCCTGAGCACTGGGATTATAAGTGTGCACTACCATGCCTGGTCTCAGTGGCTGGTTCAGTGCGCGTGGGAGTGGGGCTGGCCCATGATGCCTGGGATTGAACCCCGGGCCCTGCACTTGCCTAAGCAGGCAATTAGTCAACTGAGCTCTCTAGCCGTTCCCTAATTGGCTTTTGTTCTTTCCTTGACGTTGTCTTCTGGGCCCTTTTAGCTTCTAGATTTAGAAGCGATTTGTATCATTTCTCCCAGGTGAGTGTTGCTGGGTTGCTTGGTTGTTAGTTTTCTCTCAAGCTGAGAAACAATGAGAGATTTTATTTTCTCCCAGATGAGAGTCTGAGAAGTTGACAGCTTAGCAGGCAAAGGGCAACTCTGCGTTTGTCTTGGTTTGAATCCAGCCTGAAGTTTAAAGTGGTGACAAAAAGGGTCAGAGAGGATCAAATTTTTCCTGGGGTATTGTCCGTTCATCTGAGTTCTTCATTTTGTGTTCCCAGCGCACCCATAATCTTTGCCACCCACGCCCTGAAATTACCACTGAATCCATAGCTTCTGCTGTGGGAGCAGGCATGCTAATTGTCGTGTTGCTTTGCTTCCTGCCACTTGCCATAGTCTATCTGGAAACCCAGAAGAACACAGACCCTGCCCAATTGCTTTACTCTTGCAGTTATTGCTGCTGTGTCAACCTATATTAGCTTTGGGTTTTTACTTTCTGTGTGGGTTGAGAGAGAGTGTTTCTGGGACTTTTGCTGTAGGAATCGTAGAAACCGAACTGACCACGCTGAGCTACATGATCAGGAATTTTGATATGTTCCAAGAGGAATATAGGGTAAAAATAACAATGGCTTTCCCTTGGAGTGGGCTGGCCGGCCGAGGGGATGATGGATCTTCACACAGCATGTAAAGCATGGAAGGTAATAATGGGTTGCCTGGGCACCCAGACCAGTTCCTGTATTGATGTCTGGCTCTGTGCGATTCGAATGTTGCCTCAGTGGCTCAGGATGTGTGCCTGCGGAAGCCGTGACCCTGTACTGACTATGAGAAAAAGCCCTTGGGGACCAAGCTCCCTGTGCTGCCATGAGCCTGGACAAGGCAGATCCAAGCACTGAGGCACTGCTGGCAACACTGCACCGCTGCCCTATCTCGCTCCCAGATCTGTGGTTGCTGAGGAGGGGCTTCCTCGGCAAGGATGAAGGACGAACGCTGGTGAGCCAGCATAATCCTTCCATGAACTTCCTGCTGGTGCAGGCAGCCCTCTCCTTTGTCTGTGGGACACGGAAGGGTGGGGAGGTCGTCCTCTGGTCCAGTTTCAGTTTTTCCCCTCAGGAAGAGGACAGTAGAGCAAGGGAGAAACTTCCAATCCACTTTAGTGTATATACCCTATTCCAAGAGCCATTTGTGTAATTGGAGGAATAAAAATCCTCCTTTTTCAGAGCAGCCACAAGCCTTAATTATGCTAAGGGGATCAGTATTTAGAATGCATTGTCCTACTTGGGACAACTGCCAACAGATTCTTATGACTTTGTTACTTCAGAGGAAAGAACAGGATTCAGACCAGCAGAGGACCAGGTGGCATTAAAAACAGGGGACAGGGGGACATTACAGGAGAAGGAGGCAGCAGCCGCCCGAGTTCTACCCAGAGAGGAGCCTAAGTGGAACTGTAATACAGAGGGTGGAATGAAAGCCTCAAAGGATCATCATATAGCTCTAAGGAAACAGCTGCTGACCACCACAAAGCATCCCACTAACTTGCACAAGGTGGCAGAAGTGTACCGGGGAATGAATAAGAGCCCTATAGTTTTCCTTGAGTGTCTCATGGAGGCGTACTGGACATACATTCCTTTCGATCTGGAGGCACCTGAACATGCTTATACCTCAATGTGGCCTTTGTGACTCAGTCAGCCCCTGATATATGCTGCAAGTTAGAGAAATTAGCAGGCTTTTCAGGGAAGAACATGTCAGAGCTGATAGAGATAGATCAGAAGGTGTTTCACAACAGAGGGGATGCAGAATGGAAGTACAGCCAGGAAAAGAGGAAAATGATGGCAGGAGGCATGTAGCGAGGAGGCACAGTTTACACTTGGAGACAAAGGAGAGAAGAACAGGTGGGTGGGGTGTCACCACATCCCCTTGGATCCAGATTGGTGTGGTTATTGTGAGAAGGAACACTTTAAGAGAGAATGTCTGAAGCTGTTTAGCAAAGAGAGAGAGAGAAAGGGTGTGCTTGTGGCAGATGCACTGGGTGAGTCAGAATGACAGGGGCAACAGTGTCTGTTTTTCACCCCTGGGAACCCATGCTGATAGCAAAGATTGAGGGCAAGCCTGTGAGTTTCCTAATTGACACAGGGACAGATTTAACTGTAGTAACTCAACCAATTTCCCTGCTCCTGGACCAGACTATACAGGTACAGGGTGCAACTGGTCAGACCTCTTCATATTCTTTCTGTGAACCACAATAGGTTCAGCTGGGAAAACATATAGTTAGCCATTCCTGCAGATGCCAGACTGCCCTTTCCCTCTGTTAGGTTGAGACTTCCTCCAAAAACTGTGTGCAGAAATTTCTTTTCCTCCAGAAGGCATGATTGTAGCTACTGATGTGAGTGAGGACCATCCTCTAGGAGCCCACATTTTAATTAACTTTTCTTTTTCAAGAAGAATACCACCTGATGGGTGTCCCTGCAGATGAGCAACTTGAGGTACTGCAGACTCTCCTCAAATGGACTCAGCTTTTCCCTCAGGTTTGGGCAGAAGATAGCCTGCCCTGCTTAGCGGCCCACATTCCTCCTATGATAGTGGATTTGGTTGGGCATGCTAAACCAGTCCACTTGAGGCAATACCCCATGGCTATGAAGGCTTGGAAAGATATGAAGTCCCACATCCAGAGACTTCTACAGGGATACTGAGAGAATGCCAGTCCCCCTAGAATTTTTTCCTTCTGGTTTGAAAGCTGGGGCCAAATGAGTATCAGCCCATGCAGGATTTAAGGGCTGTAAATGCCCTGTGACCTGCACCCCACTGTACCTAACCCCTATACTCTGTTAAGCCTACTCCCTCCCAACCAAGTATGGTGTACTGTCTTATATCATACTGATTCCATTCTTTTGTACTCTCTTGTCCTTTGCATCCTAGGAATTGTTTGCCTTTGAATGGGAGGATCCAAAGGGAGGATGCAAGTGCTAGATGTGGACATGCTTACTACAGGATTTAAGTACTCACCTACCATTTTTGAAGAAGCCGTGTTGAAGGACCTGGAGGCTTTTGGTGAAAACAATTCTAACTTTTCTCTCTTGCAGCATATAAACGAACTGTTGTTCATCACTGAGACCCAGGAGTTGCGTGAAGAAGGGACAAAGAAGCTACTAGAGCTGTTGCAAGATAAGGGATACAGGGTCTCTAATAAAAAGGCCCAAATATGTATTGAAACTGTAAAATTCCTTGGATTCACTCTGATGGGAGGAACCTGTCCCCTCTTAAGCTTCTAAACCCAAGCTACTCAAGGTCTAAAGGAGCCAAGAACCCTAAAAGAGTCACAGGAATTCCTAGGAAGGTGGATTATTGTTGTTTGTGGGTGCCAAATTTTGCTTCTATTGCTAAACCCTTATATGAAAACTTAAAGGAAAATAATGGCTTCCCCTTGGACTGGAACTCTGAATGGTAAAAAACATTTGAACACTTAAAGAGCTGCTGAGAGCCCCTGCTCTGGCTTCACCAGATATCACTAAGCCCTTCCAGCTGTTTGTGCATGAGAAAGATGGAGTCACAAGGGGAGATAACTCAGATTTTAGGGCCAGGGGAGCTCCCTGTGGCCTATCTGTCCAAAAGACTGGACTGTGTGATGACAGAATGGCTATCATGCTTGCAGGCCACTGCAGCAGCTGCTCTGTTGGTTAAAGAAGCTGATAAAATTCACTCTGGGGAAGAAATCAAGTGTTTGTGCCCCATGCAATGGAGACACTGCTTCGGAGCCCTGACAGAAGGTGGCTTTCGGGTACTAGGCTGGCCCAGGGTTAGGCAGCCCTCCTTGAGGGCTCAAATTTAACTCTTAAGACTATACAGACTACTAACCATGCTTCCCTTTTGCAAATGTTTCTAGAGACCCCTAAAGATGACTGTGTGCCAGTATTGGAGGGACTATGAGAAATTGGGACTCTGAGCCTGCAGCAGCAACTGCAGGCATTACAAGGGACTTTGAAATGATTATAGAGAACTGAGTTAGAATGCCAACTTTTCCTCCATAGCCCTGTACATGTTTTGAGTCAGGGGACTGGGTGTTGGTCAACAGCTGGAAGGAAGAGTCCCTCCAGCCCAGATAGGTGGGACCATATGATATCATCCGAACCACTCTGACTACTCTTAAAGTTGCAGGTTGCACAGCATGGATTCATCACTTATGAGCGAAACAGTGGGTAGCTGAAGTCTCATCAGCCCTGCTTTCCCCCAGCCCCTGAGCACCTCAGCATCCTGAAAAGCTCAGATGAAAGGCAGCTTTTGCCAAGTCACCACAATGAACTTGCTGTTCCAGGCAGTGCTGATCTTCTTGGCAGCCACCATAGTGTGGGTTATGACGCTCCTGGCTTGGAGACAGCAGGGGAGCACCTCTGAACTACACTCTGGAGCAGCTGCAGGTGGGCTCTGTTGGACTCAGGTGGGCTGTGCTTGCCTCTTTGTGCCTCTCTTGTGCTCAGAAAACTGCATCATTTGTTGTCCTGTTATGTAAAATGTGGAACCCCCTTGTTTTGGAAGGAAAAAGCTGATCCAATGAAGCATTTCTTCCTTGCCTGTGAGATCCAAAAGCGATCAATTAGCCAGTACTTGCACGCATATGAAGTTGAAACTCTGACATGATTTTGGTTGAATCTGGGATGTATGTATGTCCAAAAGTTTTAGGGGGCAACTGTGACAAAGAAAGAGAAGCATATTGCCCACATTGGGGTTGCAAGACAATTGGCCTTCGAGGAGGAGCCTTACATAGAGATCTCCACAGGAGTTGACAGCCCTGGGTACAAGGTGATCAATATATTCAGGTGTATAGGGAAAAACACACTGGTTGCCACAACAGGTATCCAGATGGATTGGATTGGTTGCAGGTGAAAATTGTCTTAAAGATATTGATCTGATTTGGTCTACCAGAACTCACTTGGGGAGTACACATTCACCTCAACAGGAATATTTTTCAAAATCACCCCAGTGGAAACAACCCCTCAGAAGTTGGTGTCCTCTTTCCCAGCTCTGACTTGGGAACTATGTCATGTACAGAACACCAGTCCAATGGTCATCTCAAATGTAGGCCAGCACAGTCATCAAACCCATGGCCCAGGGAGGTGCAATCCAATCCTCCAAAAACAGATTTAGATAATCTGGGAGCTAAGATTGAAGTCTTTTTGAATGCTCAGTGAAACCCACTACCTGGTAAACTTGTCTAACCTTAAATCAGTAGAAACCTGTTGAATGCGTATCTAGTCCACTCTGCCATTATATGAAGCTGTGACCTCCTCAGAGCCTATGACACCAACAAAATGCTTGTGTTCCTCAGAGGAGGAGGAACCATGGTCTCTATGATAGAGACAGTATCTGTAAAGGGATTTGTATTGGACAAGGGAAAAAAACAAGTTACTTGAGGCTGACTAGCTCCAAAGAACCTCACTTACAAGGGCTTCCAGGGGGTCATGATTTTGCTACACCAATGGGTTACATAAGTGCCTAGATCCTAGACAGAGGTTAACTGGAATGGGCCCTTGCCTGTTACTATGTTGATTAACTGAGTGCAAATTATCCAAGGGGAGCTGAAGAACCCACATTTATTCTCTGAGGTTTTCATACATGCAGGACAAACTCACGTATGCAGGACAGCACATGGTTTAGTGCCAGTTTAGCCTTGGTACCTATAGCTGGAAGCCTGGCTACTGGGATAGGAGCCATAGACCATTCAGAGACTGGCCTCCAGTGACTAGTTATTAACCAAATTACTAATTATTAACCAAATAACCAGTGGTATAGAATAAAATGTAGCTGGAGTCTGGGCCATGATGAAACAGCTATATGAGCAGAAAAACTCCCTGGCAAAAGTAGTGTTACTAAACAAAAGGGGACTTAATTTGCTGTTCATGAAACAGGGAGGGCTCTGCACAGCCCTGGGAGGGGAGTGCTGTTTCTATGCCAGTAAACTGGGAGTCGTAATGGAGATCCTAGACAAACTAGACTGGGATGCCAAAGAAAGGAAAAAGTTGTATAATGGCTGTGACAGCCACAGTGGCTGTTTGATTTCCTGTTTGATTGGAACCCCATACTAACCTCCCTCATAGCATGAATCACTGGGCCAAAATCACTAGACTGATTGTGCCCACTGCCAGACCGTGTTTAGTTAGGTGAACTAAACTAACCCTGTTTAATTGGGTAAAAAGCCAAATGTAGGGCATGATGAGACAGGTTAATCTGATGACACTAAAGGATAACACTGAGCACAAGGTAAAAATCAGGCTGCCATCTTCAGATAGGCATTATATTTCTTAGAAAGAAAAATATGCCATCAAGGAGGGGGATGTAGAGGACAGTGGCCCTTGGTTAATCTCATCCTAAACCAAAGACGCTCTAGTTTAGTATCAAATTCACCTCAGAAATAGGAGAGACTGAGGCTGAATCAACTCAGTTTGATCCCGGTCCAGAATCTTTTAGGGATAGGGTGACATCTGGGCTGGCTCACCCTCATCTGACCCTGCCTGAATCACCCCACCTTTCATTCCTTCCCCTGCCTTATTAGAACTTCACAAATGTGAAAGAGATAAAGGAAGAAGCAGGACTAATTAAAGAGAGTAGCGCTGAATCATATGCCCATATGTAGCCATAAATTCCCGTACCCAGGCTGTAACCTTGTTCAAGAAACCTTACACCAGTAACCACAGTATTCCATCACAGTCACCCTGGCAACCTGGGAAAGTACATAGGCAAAAATGGAACAAAGAACTGGGCTGAGTATGTTCCCAATTTGGAAATGCATGTTGGATGCTGGCAAATTAATTAAGACTTTGTTATTCCTATAATACAGTCTCCCATGGAAATAATCCTGCTGTTTCAAAATGATTTCCAACATACATATAATTTAAAACCCAGCCAAAATATTAACAAAGTGTGAATAATAACATTGCTAAGATATTCATTGCTTCAAAAAAAGGCTTGTCTCCCATACACTGCATGCCAGTTTTAAAAGACTTACTGGAGTATGTGCTCTAACAGAGGAGAAATTAAATGACATGGAGTATGGACGACATGATTCAGTGCAAGGGTGATAGGAAGTCCAGTTTGATACCTGCCCAGAATGTTTTAGGGATAAGGTAAGATACTAAGGTAGAGCCCAACATGATGGACTTCATGACTTTTGAAGGATGACTGGTCAGAGTGGAGCAGTGTAACTTAAAGTTGACATCACCAGGTGCCATTGTGGAAGCTTTTTATCTGAGGCTAGAATGCCCAGCTCAGACTGACCCACAGTTTTATCTATACTTCTGTCCTTGCCATATATGAATGAAGTTCCTGCTTTCCATCCATGTCCTGATTCTTGGATTAATATTCATTTCTCTCTCTAAAATTTTTGTTTTTATGCTTTTGAAAATATGGTGGTAAGCAGGAGGGTGGAAGAGGGAAAGGAGGAAAGGAAAGAAGAGATTGAAAGAGGAAGAGAGGGAAGAGGAAAAGGGAGAGAAGAAAGGAAGGGATGAATGAGGAAAAAGCAGAGCATCGAGGTGTCCCTTTCTGTCCCTGCCTCACCACTGCCAGGTGCGCAGTACATAGCTTAAAGAGTGTCTTCCCTTCACCTGCCTGTTCTGTGAAGCTTTGGAAGTTCCTAGGGGAAAGATGGTAAGAAGATGGAAAAATAAAGATAAGAGACAAAAGCTGAGGTCAGGTGGCACCCCCTCCTAAAGAACTAGTCAACCATGGGAGGGACATTTATTTATATATTGACAAGGTTAGTATCACATGACACAGCTTTGCCTAGGAACTGATGGTTTGCTGGACCAAAGCAGCCTGTAGTGCCTTAAGCATCCTTTGTTTCTTGACCTGCCTTGTCTGGCCCCCACACATGTGACCAATTTCCAGCGTTAGCCATTCCCTGCATTTTCCACCTCTCCTGAGCCCTTCAGGTTTTTCAACCGATAGACCCACAGTGTCTCATAAACTTTTAGAAGCTAGAAATCAAGCTTTTTTTTCCAGAAAAGATGGGGAAAGAATAAGGAAAAGAAAGAAGAGCAGAAAGGAGGAATGAGGAGTTTTAGTGTTTTATGAAATGCAACTTAAAAATATCCTCTAACTTAGATATTTTAATGTCACAATTTTTCATTGTCTACATCTTTTATCACTACAAGCAAATGGGTCTGTTCAATCAGATTCTAAATTTCTCGTTTTATGATACAAAAATTGTATAATTCAGATGATCAGACTCTGAAGTAGATAGCTGTTCCTTTTTATCCTACTACCATTCAAACCCCATTTAAGGAGAACCTCATAGCAAATGAATATTAGTGAGAGCAGAACTTTATGTTGTGACTGGAGAGGTGGAAACAATGAAGTATCACTTCTCACTATCTCCTATGACCGAGAACATCATACCATAGATCTATCTTCTAGATTTAGCTCATGACTTCATTATGTATGCAAAATTCCTTTGACCAATAATACAACATTATTATTTTGGGGAACCACAAATCTGTCTACTGCAATGCCCACTATAATTTTATACTATTTCTCTCTTCCAATTCTGAAGTTATTAGGTAACTTAAGTTTTCATTAGGAAAACTGTTTGACTCTTTGAGTTTTGTTTTTCATCTTCTAATTTTGAATACTCAAAACTGAAGCAGATGAGTTCTGCTGGCATTTTTTAAAAAATATATTTGGTGCAGGGTCTCACTACATAGCTTGGACTCAGTGATCCTCCTGTTTTCAGCCTCCCCAGCACTGGGATTACAGGTTGTGCCACCACACCTGGTCTCAAATGGCTGGCTCAGCACTTCTGGGGGCAGGGATGGCATGGCATGTAGTGAAGGGGATCTAACCCCAGTCTCTGCACTTGCCTACATAGGCACTTAGTCTGCAGACCTATCTTGCCAGCTCTGTGCTGGTGTTTTTATAACTTCTTTTCCTGAGACCAGGATGTGAGCAACCTACCACTTCAAACCTTAACTTTATCTAGATGGACATGATTTGACCTAGAGTTAGCCAATTAAGTATTTACATAGTGCTAATAAGGGGAGAGGTCTTTGAAAGGATGGTTAGAAAACATTAAGCTATGCTCCTCATTCTTAAGCAGCTTATCACAAAGTTGAAAAGGTCTCCAAGGAGGTATTAGCACATCAACTGGTCATCAACTGAAGAAGAGAACTACTGGTAAATTTTAACTGTGTAACCAGTGGGAGAATGTGATTCCTATGTATTTTTTGGCAAGCCACTTGACAATGTATATTCTGTCTCTCTCCAAAGCTGCTCAAATGGATATAAACATATATTGCTCTTTGAGGTGCTTATAGCTCCCAAGATTTTAGATTCAGTACAACCTCAGTGAATAAGGAACAAGGCGAACTACTAAAATTATACATGGTGTCTTGGACAAATGATCAGATGCAGGATTGGTCCATCATAAAGGATGGCAGGGCTGTATGGAGGACCATTGTCAGAGCTCCAGTCAGACTTGTGACGAGCTCATTGTCTAGCCAGGCACAGACAGGATATACATTTTTATATGTGTGCGCTAATGTCCTTGCAAAAGCCCTTGTTTTAGTGATGAGGAAATGAGTTTGGCCAAGTAGAGTGGCTTAGCTAAGCCCTAAGTGGCAGAGCTGAGATCTAAATACAGGTCTTCTTAGTCTTCCCACTGTACTCCCCCACTTCAACCAATGTGTGTATTAAGATCACCCACCTTTTAAAATGCTGATACTCTGGGGGAAGAAAAGAAATCATGAAGTAATGTTTATATTGTGTATATTTAGAATTAATCATGGGCAGCCTCATTCCCTCTCAATTGTCTTACCTCAGGGAACTGGTGTGTCTGGAAGCAGCGCAAACTAGTGTTCTGAAACAGTTGACATTCTGCTTCAATTGTACAGAAGTAAAATACTTTCACTTGTTTCTAACTGAAAGGGAAACTGTCAGGTAAGGATGGCATGTGATTGTGCACTTCCACAGCTGAACCCAGGACCCACGGTCCTGTTTTCAGACCAACAGTTCAAGACATCATACTTGTGCCTGCTTTGCAGGACTGGAAAATGACAGTGTACTAATAAAATATGTCCACATCTTAATTCAAGCACATCTTTTAAAACTCTAATTTCCATATTAGTCATTCCCAGCAGTACAATAGTTTGAGATTTAAACATGTCTGGGGACAGAGTACACACTCTCTTTCTCTCCCTACATCTCTCCCTGCATCTCATTTTGCTTGCCCTTATGCCTTTACTTCTCTTTCTCTTTTTTTTTTTTACTTCTCTCTCTTATCATCTCTCCTCCTTCTTTCTTTTTCTTTCTTTCTTTTAGGTACAGAGATGACAGTATGAGGGTCTTCACTTGAAGTCTGAGATAAAAATAAGGGCAAGGAAAGTGATGTGACCTAGCAGTTGGTGACACCCTGGTAAAGAGGTAAAATTTTTTCACTTAAAAACAAGGAAAACAAGATCTTTATCTAAGTTAGCAGAAGTATTTAATGTGAACCACTGACCATGAATTAATTAAAAAAAATAAGGACCCCAATAGTACATACTTTTCCCAATAGGCATGAAGATAGGAAAATAATCACTGATTTTATGGGAAAAGAACTGTTCATGTGAATCAGTTCTATAAAGAAATACGGATCAGAAAATCACTCATCAGAACATAAATTACCAAAATATAGCTGAGATGGCTTTTTTATCCTGATACAGCAAAGCTGAGAGAAAAAAAATCCAATTTCTTTCTCTCCTTCTCTTTCTCTTTCCCTTTCTTCCTTCTTTCCATGAGGTACATATTTATCTACTCATTTTTTATTGAGTCAATTGTTGCGGGGTGTACATGTTTAAATATCAAACTATTGTACCACTGGACATGACTAATATGGAAATAGAGTTTTAAAAGATGCACTTGAATTAAGATGTGGACACATCTGATTTGCATGGTTCCTAATCTGATATATCTTCATGTTCCTATAGGAAGAGGGGAATACAGGAATCATCAGACATAGGAATAGGGCCATTTGATGATGGTGACAGAAGCTGGCGTGATGAATCCCTAAGCCCAGGGCTATCAAGAACTGCCTGTCACACCAGCAGCTAAGAGAAGGCCACAGAACGTATTCTCCTCTAGAGTCTCCAGGGGGAAGAGATGAGACCTGATCCATTTAGACAGTCTAGATGAGACCTGACCCATCAACCTGGAAGTTTTCAAGTTGGCATCGAGGTAGTCATACCCAGCACTGGGCCTGGAAACCTGAGAGACCTTATCCTAAATTTTGTTTCTGCCATTTTCCATCACATCAGGCAGTTGACACAGTTTACCTTGAGTCTCATGTATCTTTTCTATAGTAAGGATTATGTAGATTAAAAAAATGGAGTTATGAGTGGCAAAGGCCTTCAGAGCTTTTAAAATAAAGGAGCAATGCTCAGATGAACTGTGAAGGGAAAGATAATTTCTCTTTAGCTGCGTTCCTCTAGCATAATGCAACTTGATTCATGAAAAGAGTGATAAAGAAACACTTCAGATTTTATGTGCTCAGAGAGGGACTTTTGGAAGGTGATTTGATCATGAGGGCGCTGCCCTAACTTCATGATGAATTTATATTTGAAGGTGCTGTCCTCAGAGCACATGCTAGACAGACCCAGACAGAAGAGGAGCGTCACTGGGGAGTGACCCGGAAGTGCATTTCTCCCTCCCAGTCTCTTCCCTCTCTGCTTCCGGCTTCCGTGGCCTGCATAGCGGTCCTCCAAGCAGGTCCTTCTGCCACGGCTTTTCTACTTGGATTCACTTGATCAGAGGCTTCTAAAACTTGAACTGAAATAAACCTCTCCTTTAGATTGCAGATGGCGGTGCTGTGTCTTAGTGAGGAGACAGTGACTGAGACGATGTCTAGGTGAGTAAACAGAAAAGGGAAAATGTTCCCGTCATGCTTTTGGCAGCATGCAGCAGGGCCTGGTGGTGATTTCCTCAATGGGAGATTTGAAGTCTATCAGTGCTTGATTTATTAGGAGACAATGAGGGTACGTTTTAGTAGCCAAGGCCTCTTGCTTTTCTGTGTCTGTAAGATGTGTGAATTTTACCATGTTATAAAATACTAAAGCTTGAGAACTGGAAGGCATTCAAGACTATTTTTTTGAAAAATTAGTTAAGAAAATCAAGGCCCCAAAGTGACTACTAGATATACCCATTTTTTCCCCATTTTTTTTTTTAATATCTCAAATTCACTGGTATTTTCATTCTAAGTTAGTAGTTAGTAAAGTCAGGTCTTGAAAAAGCTTAGTATGTGGTACACAACTGGCTTATGGTTGAGTCCTAGCCCTTCCCTTCTGTGAGTATATAGCTTTAGAAGATTTTTTGGATTAGGTTTATCCAGATAAATAATAACCTATGAACAGCAAAATTCTTGTTCCAGTGAGCAAATATGTCTCTAGACAGTAATTAGATGCCTCACCAATGGGATGGCTTATTACATTCAAAAGCCAGCTGTCAGTTTCCAAAATATCTGCCCCTTTGATTGCGTGCTTGGGATTGGCTCTAACCTACTGGGCCACACATTATGCCAAGGGATAGTAACCAATTTTTAATTCCAGTATTTTCCCATATAAAACTTGTTAAACATTATGCATTATAAGAAAAATGCATATTAAAGCCATTATGGTACATCACTTTCCTACCAGTGAGCTTAGTAGTTCAAAATGTGTGATAACGAATTGCATTGCAAAGTACTGGGTAAAGAAGAAGAGGCACAGTCGTAGTGTGGAGAGTTAACTGGTCTCACTTCTTTGCAGGATAATGTGGCAGTATGTGTGACAATCTAAAATGCACATACTCTGTAACCAGTGGTTTCACTTTTATAGATATCTCCACAGGGATCCAAATTTCACCATCACTCAGCATTAGCTACCATAGCAAAATTGGCAAGTGATCTAAACACACGGTTACAAAAATGCATTATACAAGTAATGGTACATCAGTAAAGGGGAATATTATGCAGTCATCATGACGAATGAACCAGGTGCATGTATATTGCTCTGGAACTATTTCTAAGATGTGTTGAGAAGTGAAAAAGAAAGATACTGACATGTGTTTGATGACATGGTCTCTGATGTAGAGGATTGTGTAATGTATAATCTATATATAAGGCTGCCTGTAGATAGATAGATGCAGAAGAAACCTAGAGGAGAGCAGTTTGAAAACTGGATTTAAGAATGATAATGAGACAACCATGCAGCACACTCTCTGGAACCTTGAGAATCTTCCTCTGCATTTGTGTATTGACTATTGTAAAAAATAAAAACAGAGGCAAAGAAAGCCCAGCCAAGCAAAATGCTTGTGGTGGCTGGAGCTGGCACAGAGTTCGCTCCTGTCATATCCTCTTGTCTCCCTGGCTCATTGTCTGTGCCCTCTGACCCCTGAATCCCTCGTCTTGGCTCTTTCTTCACTCTGGATACCGACTGCGTGCCTCCTTTGTCCTGATAACCCATTGCTGAATCGTTCCTCTGGCTTCTCCTGCAGCACATGAGACAGTGCGTGCAGCTCAGCTGGCTGCAGTTCACTCTCTCTTGCCAGCAGTCAGCTCACCAGAGACATTCGCATCTGGGCGCCAGACACTGCCTGGGAAACGTGCATCACTGGGATGGCAGTCTTTACCTTTACCTGGCTCAGGAGGCCTTGGTTTTTTCATTCACTTGGTTCTTCATTGATTAATTTATTGATTCTTTTGTTCATTCATTTGGTATTTTTGAACAAGGGAAACAGAAATTATGGTCTAGTGGCTTAAATATTGGTAACATGCTTTAAGATTTCAACGCTCTCCACTTTGCAGTTTTGTAACACCATGGGTGATTTACTTTACTATACCCTAAGAGCCTGAGGTTCGGTCGTTAAATGCATTGCCAACTGAGTATCTTATGCGAGCAGTGGCAGCTTACAGGAGTTTGCCTTCAACAACCAGAAGGGTTTACAAAGGACAAAAAGGTGACATTTACCTTACTGGCCTTTAAAAATGAACTTTATCTCCCTTGGCTGATTGTTTTTTAATTCATCCACAATCTCACTGCCGATTTTCAGGGTTCTAATTCTTGCTGAAGGCATCTTGGGGAGAACAGTGAGTGCCAGTGGGCAAGCACTTTCTACCTTCCACACCAAGGATCTATGGTGAAGCCAGAAGTGTTGCCTGGAGCCCCATCCATGTAGAAAAGGCCTCTGGCTTGACTGAGCCACCGTTGATCCTACTCAGATATGTATTGAGCACCCACTTTAGATGTGGGGTACTCACTGACCTCAGAAAGTCATTTTTGTTCAAAGCCTTGGAGAGAAAGGGCTGGTGAAACACTAATTGGAAAAGGAGATTTTGTCTAGAGCAACCTATGAATTCGCAGGCTCAGCTCCAACAGAGAAGGATCCAGGAGAAAAGGGCAGGGGGTCCCAGAACACTGATAATAGTTTCTGACCCTGTTGTCAGACAGGTGCTCACCTGGACA
This sequence comes from Octodon degus, assembly GCF_000260255.1. Classification (NCBI taxonomy): domain Eukaryota; kingdom Metazoa; phylum Chordata; class Mammalia; order Rodentia; family Octodontidae; genus Octodon; species Octodon degus. The sequence goes on from NW_004524717.1 coordinate 6,886,091, forward strand.
GGTCTCCAAGAAGTGAAGAACATTTATACAGCAGCCGTGTAGATACTACCCTGAACAAAGGCACAGGGGAAATAGTTTCTTGAATTTTCCCGTAGTGTTCTTTCATGAGACACTGATATACTTGATATGTCAGGAAACAGACTGCGAAGCTGGGTTCAGCACTGCTTTTGCCCTGCCTCTAAACATGCTTGGCTTTTCTGTCTCTTGCTGTAAAATGGGTATAAGATAACATTCATTGCATACAGTTATTTGAGAGCTATGGAAGTAAAGAGTAGGATCATTAATTTGACTAATTTTGAATTGTGTACATGTATGGGTGGTAAGAGTTTTGTGCTGCAAAATTCTTTCTCCTTCTATTTTCTTTGTGCTGTTGTTCTTTCCATATCATTTTGTGATCTCAGACAATTGACATACACAGAGAGAGCCACCTGGGGTGTGACCTTGGTAGTTGGTACTGGGACTAGGTTGTGCTGCTTAAAATCAAAGAAAAGCCCCCTGTTATTGGCTTAAACTATCAGAAACGGTTGTAGCTGAGAACTCTTGAGCCTTTGAACAGTCTGTCTCAGAACTGTGCCCATCTCTTATCGCAAGTGTCATTCATAGCACTAAATTATTGTTTTCCCCCAAAACCTAAATTATCTTTTTCCTAAACTCATGTGTTCAACATATCACACTTTCGAAACAACTTCATTAAATGCAAGGTCCTTGTGTTCATTTAAAATGGCTTTAACAAGGGATGGCGAGGTAGCTCAGCGGACTAAGCACCTGCTTAGAGAAGCTGAGGGACCGGGGTTCGATCCCCGGCGCCAATGCTGCCCTGGCACCACATGCTGCACCAGACCTGCTCCCAGTTGCATGGAGCTGGCCATTGCCTGTAATCTCATCACTGGGGAGGGTGAAAACAGGGGGACCTCTGTGAGTTTGTGCTGCATAGTGACACCCTGTACCAAATACATAATTAATTAATTAATTAATTAATTAATTAAAATCTTTTACTTTTGTACAATTTGACACTGCCTGAGGGTACAGTCAAGCATGGACCTTATCAACAACAAGAAGACTTCTGGGTCTGACCTAAAAATAGAGATGGTTACCAGAAATGTAGTCAAACCTGTCATCTTCAAGACTTACATGTGCAGTAAAGCATCACTGGCCTTGTCTGGGTTTTCTGTTTATCTCTCCATTACTTCCGAGTTCAGCCTCAAGGAACTTTCAAATGCATTTCATTTTGCAATGGAATTGTAAGTCCAACTGCGGAGACCTGTTTAGACTTTAGTAAAACTGAAGCTCCACTTCTGTCAATTCATTTCAAACTGCAAATCCAGTGTAACCTCTGTGAGGAAAAGAACTACACAGGGAAACATTTTCCTGGTGCTCTTCAAAGAACTTTGCTTAAAAGATTTTCATTTAAAGCCAATGATAATTGTCATTAAGTACACAGATAGACATGCTTTTATTTTCCCCACTGTATGTATATATATATATATATATATATATATATATATTTTTTTTTCCATAACAGGTATTGAACTCAGGCCCTTGTACTTGTCAGGCAAGCACTTATTCTACTAAGCCACCTCCTCGGCCTCCCCCCACTGTATATTTTGTTTATGTGAAATGTTATAATTTCAGTTCTTTTGTTCAATCCCGTGCAGTGGAGAGAGAGTCCTATTTTAACCAGCTGAGCCAAAAAGAAAAGAAACAAGAAAATAAAAAAGAAAAGGTTTGAGGAGGTAGCTCAGCGACTTAAGCGCCTGCCTGACAAGCACAAGGTCCTGAGTTCAATCTTCATTCTCCCCCCCCCCCCAAAAAAAAAAGAATTAACCTGTTCAGGGGCTGGCTGCACGCGTTACTTGCAAGTTCTTCTGCACAGCCACTAGGTGGCAGGGCAGCCCAAGGCAAGGCTCCCTCCCTCCGCGACCTCCCCTCCCCCTGCCCTGGTTTGGCAGCGAGAGTTGGATTGGCATGCAGGAGAAAATAATCATTAAAATAAATGCAATCAAAAGAAGTAGGTTATTATAGTGGCACATTGGAACTGCTGTACTTAGAAGCCTGTCAGTCTTCCATTGGAAATGTTCCGGTAGAGTTCGCCACACAGCTGGGAAAATTTAGCAGAGGGTGAAGTGGCACTAGCCCTGTGGTTCTGGCGGGTTGGTTCCTAAGAGGTTTGATGTCAGGGGGCAGGTGGCTTAGAGTGGCACACAGAGGCACACAGAGGGACTCAGGTGAGTGCTTCTGGCTGCAGAGGTACACTGTGACCCGGTGGTATGCTGTGTTTGCACTGGCCGTATGTGAGTGCTTGTCTGAGTTGGGATCTCCAAATTAAATTCTGGAAAATGTGTGAACAATGAAAATGTGTTAGATGCTGCTGCTCAGTAGGAAGTGTAGACAGGTGTGCGACAAGCCCCACTGCTCTTCTTCTTGGTGAGTCCATGTGGGACACCAGGCAGGTTGGCCTGGGTCTACTGCAGGCGCATTTGGTCCTTGATACCTCCAGTAGTGGCCTTTACTTACAGGGCACATGCCAGCACTCCCATCACCACTTTGTTGCTGCTGAAGCACTGCCATCTTGAAAGGGCACACTCTGCTTGTGAGCTCTTGGCTCTGCTCCTCCTCCAGCCCGTGGCTTCTAGCTTGTCACAGGCTCCACTTTTCTGCTAGGAAGTCAGGCAGCACCAGGCAAGCACCACAGCCCCCATCTGAGGCACTTGTAACTCTGTGTTGTGTGCTTCTGTGATTCAGCTGGAGTAAAATCCTACTCCCTTTTTAATGCCTTCATTTGGGATCACCCAGTACCTGATAATTCCGTAAGAGCTAAGCTTCGTGGGGCTCTTAGGGTCCCTGTGAAGTGTAGGCGGTGTACGTTTTTCTGTGAGGTTTTATTCTTCTTTTCTAGGTGAAATCAAGTGCTTTTTTGTGTTTTGACGCTTTGTTCATGCTGAGGGCTTTGCCTTTGTCATTCTCTGATCTCACGCTACTCCCTTTCCTGTGATAAAATATAGGCCCTTGGGGGTACACTTACTGCCAACCATTGCTTTATTAAGATATGGCTTGGAAGCAATGAATGTATAGAAAAATTATTCTGTGGGAAATAATGACAAAAATAATGTCTTATCAGTACTATTAGCATGTGCTAACAGGCTAATTAAGTTGTATATAGTGACTATAA
>NW_004524717.1:6891759-6902196 GCF_000260255.1 Octodon degus
TTTTAAAAAAGATGTAATCACTTTGAGGCACATGGTTAATTAAGTTTTTATCATATATAATAACTTGCACTTTGTGCCCCCTCATTTGCCTTATACGACAGTGTCCAACGTCATAATGAAATAGGGCATGTATACTTGGTACACAAATAAACCAAAACACATCTTAAATAGGATTTCAGCCTCCTAAATTAGGATAATGATTCTTCAGTCATTATTTCTGTATACAATGATATATGTATAGCGGTATTCTGAGTGGAGATTTTTGACTGAGGAAAACTGGACAAAAAGGGCATCAAAAGGGTGCATATTTATGCCCAGATTCATCAGAATATAACGCACCTGCTAAATAAAGAATAAAAAAGATCTATACTGGCTGGCCAGGAAGCAAGGCTAAAAGTACAGACAGTTTTGTAATAGGTATATTGGATATAGGTCCAGTTTTATTAAAATATTATTAGTACAAATAATGTCATAACTTATCTTTCATAAAACTATGGAGGAAATTATATCAAATTATCATCACTAGAGCAGATAATATGTAACTATTTGAGAACATTTTTGCATAATTTTATTTTGGAATGGACTTTATAATAAGCAAAACATACCTGAAAGTTCTCTTTCATAAAGGATCCCAATTTGGTATATCTAGAAATAATTTGGACCTATTACTAGATGCCTGACCACCAAAAAGCAAAAGATAAGGTAATATGAAGCAGTTTCTGCTGAAGTTTATGGAAGAAAGGGATAGACCCCACACTATGACAGAGATGCTTGACTGCCCACCTGGCAGGGAACTTGGGGACAACATATCCAACTCATCTGTGAAGATGGGAAATGAAAGATGGCAGGGTTACTATGGTTCCGGAGCTCATGCGTCCTGAAGCGGGCGACAGAGGTGAGATTGGCCTCGACAGGTGCCTGCCCAGGGCAGCTCCCCAGAGCCTTCTTGCCAGGCTGAGCGTCAGCAGTGCCCACATTTTGAAATAGGTCTGTCATTGCATCTGAAAACTGAAAAACATTCAACTCTTTAATGCAAGAACACTGCGACACCTGTGTTGTGATTGCTTACATTTTATTACTGAGCCATAGGATGCTCGTTCTTTGTGGGAGGAATTAGTTAATCTTGACCCTTCCTTGCAGCTACTTGAGGCAAGGACCCTTTATTAAGGTACCTTCATTTTCCATGTGAGGGGCCTCAGCACCCAGAGGCAAGCCCGGGTCCCACGCTGGGTCAGGGCCAGAGTTGTTAACAGTCAAGGCAGTGTCGGAGTTTCATCGCAGACACGTAATTTCCTTTCTTGTTGAAGCCAAGTCCTGAAAGTCCAGGCCTCTTGTCAGTCAGCTCATCGGTAGGAGTATTGGGGCCTTCTAATAAGAGGCTGACTTCTGCAATGGCAAAGGAAAAAGATAAAAGTACACTGATAGGGAAATACAGAGGTAGCAATGATATTAATAGATTAATTAATCCCTCACTGTTGAACCAGTACTTACCAATGAGAACATGGTGCTTATAAAGTGCCTGTGGATAAACCATATCTGTTCCTTCCATGGGAAATATGTATTATGTTTTTTATTTTAAAGAGAATCAATAATAATAAAAAACATACAGAATTTCAAATCAAGATGATAAAAAATTGACAATGGCTGTTACATTGCATATTGTTATCTTCAAAGTAGCTGTTCAGAATATGAAATATGGGCATGCAAAATCAATTAAACAATTAAGCATTAACTGTTCTTTTCAATAAACTGATAGAAATCAGTAGTACAATTATTTTAGCTCTCGTGTGTGTGTATGTGTGTGTGTCTCTCTCTATACACACACATATATGCATATAATTTTTCCTTCCTTTCTTTTCTCCTTTCTTCTATCCCAGTTGTTCTTTCCTTTTCAGCAGTTTCTTTCCTTTTCATTATATCTATTTTACCTCTCAGATTTTATTTACTCTTTCAGTGTCTTATACTAGAGAGAAACTATACAATGTTTACACATGTGAATATAATTTATTTCATTTATGAGTGTGGTCTCCAGTTGCGCTCATTTACCTATAAAAGCCTCAAGTTTATCTTTCCTTATAGCTGAGGAATAATCCCCTGTAGGAAAATATCACATGTTTTTGTTCTATTTCTAAGTTGATGGGCATTTGTGTTGTTTCCAAGACTTAGCTATGACAAATCGTGCTGCTATAAACATGGGTGTACCTATATTGCTGTGGTATGATGTTTTTGATTTTTCTGGGAAGATATCCAGAAAGGGAATAGCTGGGCCAAATGTGACCTCTAGTCCTAGGTTTTGTGGCCTTTCCACACTGATTTCCAGAGTGGTTGTACCAGTGTACACTCCCACCAACTGCGAATGGTTGCTTTTTCCCTTCAGCCCCCTTGCATTTGTTATTGGTTGACTGTGTGGAAATAGCTATTCTTTCCAGGTGAGGTGGAATCTCAGTGTTACTCTGATTTGCTTCTCTTGAAATTCGTGTTTTTGTTTGCTTTGTTTTTATAGAAATGTGTGTAAGGCTCACAGAAAACTTGCAGATGTCCCCACCTCAGACTTGTATGAAGATTGTACTTCATAGAATTTATTTTTTTGGAACACTCTGTGCATAAGAACATGTCAATTATGTGCTCAAAATCTAAATTAAATCTTCCATTAAGTCAACTGAAAGAGCCGTATAAGGTGGAAAAAATTATCCAGACTCTCCTGAGACATCCCACCCCAATGAGCCCATACCACTTTTCTCTTCAAGGTGCTTGTGAGAATTCCCAAGTGAGTTTTTGGCTTTCTGTTTTTCTTAAGGTCTTCTGGGAGACTTTGTTTATGAACGCTATGGATTTTCATAATGTTCTGCTTTATGAAGCGCACATATTCATACTTCCAACATTTTTTCTTGGAGGGTTGAACTGAGATATCTAGAGTTCTACCAGGGCAGAAACTTGATAATGAGACAGATGACTGTAATCTTAGTTGTCAGAAATATATAGAGACTTTTCTCAAATAGAAACTGACCTCAGCATGGTGGTGTACACCTATAATCCAAGCACTTTGTGAGGATTAAGCAAGAAGATCACAAATTTGAGCCCAACCAAGGCCATGTGTCAATGTAGTAGTACCCTGTCTCAATAAATTCATTAATTCATAAATAATAAAAAAGACCAGAGGTGTAGCTCGATATGAAGGCCCTGGGTTCAACCCCTAGTAAAACGAAACAAAAACAAAGGACTACACTAATCACCAAACCCAGGAAAGCAGCAATTACACCTGCAAAATAGTATGGCCAGGAGTTATTTAGGTAATAGATTTAAGTTGGCTTATGACATCTGCCAGGAAGCCTGGCAGAAGAGGCTGAGGGGTTGTGAGCTGCTGCGTAGGCTGAGTGGGGGTGGAAGAGGCAGACCAGGGCAATTGTTTTCAGAAGGAGACAGGTGTGTTTGCCACTGGGCTCTTTAGGAGGAGACTATGCTGCAGAGGCAAGCATTGTCGGGTCACACTTCTGTCCCCAGGAGAATCCTCCTTTCCTTCCACACTGAATCTGCAGAAGCATAAACTGGTGTCAGGGGAAGAGAAAGCTGTCTCATGCGAAAGTGTGAACCAGCTTGTGCCCACTTCAGCCACTCTGTGGGGATGGCAGGGTGGAGTTCTTTGTTGTGCCCCAGGGGAGGGGTGGTGACACCCTTAAGGGATGATTAAAGAAGCCTTGCTGTAGTAGAAGCTAGAGAAGGATTTGAGGAGTGAGGGGAACTGCAGGCAGAAGGACGAGCGGGGAATTCAGGGAGAGCAGGGGTAGCCTCGGAAGACCTCTGGTCAGTGCTTTCTGTTGGGGGCTGCAATCAGAAGAGTTCAGGGAGAGAGACTGGCATGAACTGATGCACAAATTGTGTGGATAAGGTGTGACAACAGTTGTGACTAGAAAGATGGTGAGCAGCTTGGCAGAGAGGCTCTGGACAGGTAAATTCAGACAGATTGTGAAGCTCATTTGGCCTTTGTTCCTGAGAAATAGATTCTAATAAGCACTGGCTAGAACCATTTAGGGTGGCTCATTTTCCTTTTGGCCAGTATTACCCACTGCATTATTAGTGAAATGTATGACCTACAAGGCACATGCATTTTTCTTAGTTAGGGCACAACTGTTCACACTGTCCTCAGAGCACTGGTTGCCTGCATGCATTATAAAGAGGCAGTTCAGTGTGGTCACTTTTACTGTGAGTCAGTGAAAACCTGGAAGGACTCTGGCATTCCCAAAGCCACAGGGAAAATGAATGGAGGAAGACATGGCGAACACTATGTCTCTTCAGCCCCAGACAGATCCTGTTTTCTACTCAGCTGAACTGTCTGATATTGATTGAGCCAGAATCCTTAACCTGGTAAATACTTCTCTCCCTCTCGCTCCTTTCACAGATGTAGATGGGAAATATAGATCAGTTGATTGACAGGGTCACTTGGTACTAATGAGAAAAGATTTGGGAGGATTTCTTCACACCCGCCATCCTCAGCAGGATCTATTTTATCTCTCCTTTCCCTACCTCCTCCACCCTCCAATCCCTGGATCAACACCCTCCAGCTTACACAGCATGACTGAGCCCAGCTTAATGCCGTGTCTTGTAAAATCTGTACAATGACTAGATTCATTTTATCCTTCAGAGAAAAATAATCACCAAATATTTCTTTTCATTTAGGGCATAACATGTGGCATCTAGCTCAAGAAGCACTAGATGAAATTATTTATATTTCATCTGGGCCATGAAAAAAATTAGACAGTGTTTTGAAACATCAGTAAATGTGATTTTTTTGTGTGTGGGTGGAGAGTTGTCATTAACTTATGTAATTGTCAGGACGAGTAATCAAGCTGCTCCAAGTTTGAGTGTATACACCATGGAGTTAATTTTTTGGGTATCATAAGAGAACAGGATTTAGAAATATGTAATGATGGAGCTGACTTGTTCATCTATTTATTTTCTCTCTTTCAAGAGAATTTGTATTTTAAAAAAAGATTGCAGTGCAGTCTCTTTCATTCCATCTTGATTGTAGCTTTGCTTTGTACAACGTATCATTTTTGAATGGTACAAGTTCTCTTTCCCCATAAATGCATAAACCTTTCAAGCTCAGCGATTATAGCAGGCAGCTGACAAAGCCTCAACTTTCCTGAATGCAATGCTGTAATTAAGGAAATGTGGACTTTGGAGGTAATCATTCGCTCTTCCGTGTGCACATCTAGCTGGGATCCAGCCGCCTCCCATATTTCTTTCTTAATGACAATGTAGGGATGCTTCCCTGTAATTGAAATTGTCCCCTTTGAAGAATTGATGTGTTAAGTGATCATGCAATCTCATGATGAACTAGAAATGGGAAGATGAAGAGAATTTATATACTAGCACAAAGTGGAAATAGACAATCATATAGTAAATTTCTGTACCTCTCTGCTACTTTGTGGTGTAGGATTAAATTTGAAAAGATAATTCTTGAGTGTTTAGGTAGATCACCAGTAGATTCCAGTCATGCCGCATGAACTCAGCCACTAGGAGTGGAGGACCCTTTGTATGCTCGTGTCTGTGCTAGGACATACCGCTCAGCATATCACTGTAATAATTTTGCAGTTAATGCGGCCTCAAAAGCTGTTCACTGGTCTCTGGGCCTGCTGCACTCGGAGGGAATGAGGCTAGATTCTGCGGCCCAGCTATGACACAGATTGGGTTCGGGTTGGCTTCATGAGTTTCTAATCTTTGGACTAGAAGCTATCTAGAGCCTTCTCTCCACATGGTAAATGAGAGGCATACAAGAGAGAAGAGGGAAACATGTGACGGCCCTGAGGTCTCAGTCCTGAACCCTCTCACTGTCTGTTAAATGATTTAGTGGCCCAAGGAATGCAACTTCAGCACAGCAGGAATTGTAAGCCGCGTGACGGAAGACATGGACACATAGAGTTATATTTTGTGGATTAATGGCAAATAATAATTCAAGCTGCCACAAGGCTCATAGTCTTTATCCCTCATGTTCTTCAGGATGAGCTCACAGGCCTTGTCATTAAAGGGTATTAGGCTGCACTTTTTTTGGTAGTCTTTTTACTCTCAGATTCTCAATACAACAATAAATGTAAAATGGTGTACTAGTCATATTTGAATTGAAGGAGGAGACATTTATTTTGGCCCAGGGGTTTCAGAGGATTCAATCCATGTATGACAGGCTGGACGCAAGGTAGAAATGCATGGTGGAGGGAGCTGGGGAGATAGCTCAGTAGAATAAGCACTTCCCTGGTAAGTGCAAGGGCCTGAGTTCAATCTTTGGTTCTGAAAAAAAAAAAAAAAAAAAAAAAGAAGAAGAAGAAAAGAAAGAAATGCATGGCGGAAGCCCTAGAGGAGGAAAGCTGATCAACCCAGGGTAGTCAAGTAGCAGAAGGGAAAACGGGGGAGGAGAAGGAGGGAGAGAGGGAGGGAGGGAGAGAGAGAGAGAGAGAGAGAGAGAGAGAGAGAGAGAGAGAGCAAGAGAAAGACAGAAGAGACAGAGAGACAAAGATAGGGAGAGAGAGACAGAGATAGACAGAGACAGACAGAGACAGACAGAGACAGAGAGGGAGGGACAGAGAAGAAGAGACAGAAGGAAAGAGGGAGCGGGTGAGAGAGACAGGGACAGAGAGAGAAACAGACAGAGAGACAAAGATAGGGAGAGAAAGACACAGAAAGAGACATGGATGGACAGACAGACAGACAGACAGAGACAGACAGTGAGGGAGGGAGAGAGGGAGGAAGAGACAAAAGGAAAGAGGGAGAGAGAGAGAGACAGAGAGAGAAACAGAGAGACTGAGAGATGGGGGGGTCATTGATGCATGAACTTTTCTACAACAAAACAGCTTACATTCTAAAAAGCTACTTAGTATCTCATACAAAATTATAAACATATTCTGTCCTAATAACATATAACCACAAAAAACCTCTAAGCAATGAGCAGGACCTTGAGCACACATTTTAAGACCTTCATTTGAAGGAAATTCAGTATTAAGATTTTGTGACATGGTGAATCTAAACATGTCTCACAGTGTCCCATGTGTTCAGAGGTGGGTCTCTCCGAAGGGGACTGGATAATGGACGCTAGGCTCATCAGCGAGTCCTCTCTGTCATGCCTCCAGCATCCCTGCTCCCTTCTTCTGGATTTGCAGCTAGTCAGGACAACTCTCTGCCAGGTGAAGTATCCTGAACCGTATGTGCTTGAAGAGAGTGACTCTCAGCTTTTATTCCACAGAGCTACAGAGTTATTTCTAGTTCTCTAGGAAGGAATTTAATTTATTTTATTTTTACTTATTTTTATTTTTTATTTTTTTTGTATGTATTTGGTATGGTGTCTCACTATGCAGCTCAGATGCACAGTGATCCTCTTGTTTTCAGCCTCCCCGGTGCTGGGATTACAGGCATGCACCACCATGCGCAGTCTCTGTTGGCTGTGTCAGCGTGCCCTGGGAGTAGGCCCAGGGCCACATGTGGTGCCAGGGACTGAATCCCGGTCCCTTCACTTGTCTAAGCAGGTACTTACTCTGCTGAGCTATCTCGCTGGCCCTCTAGCAAGGATTTTATACATAGGCTGAATTCATCATTACATTAAATATGAAAGTACATAATTCTTTAACTTGAAGAAATACTTAGAAGTTCTCATTCTTCAGCAAACTTTTCTAAGTATTATAAAGGGAAGGAAAAAAAAAAGGGTCTTTAAAATGTCTCCAAGTACTACTTGTTGAGTTGCTAGTGTGGTCCTTCCAGATATGTACAATAATCAATTGTTTTATCTCTTCATTGTCTAAAGATGAATACTTTCTGGAGCAGAATGCTTGAAATAGGAAGTGTCCATTAAACCTTGGAAACATGGCCATTACATCTGCATTTGTGTTTCTATTCCAGTGATCTGTTTCAAAAATTAGGCTCTGAGAAGAGCTTCAGTTCACTTTATTAATCTCAGGCACCACATTATATCTAAGCATTTCACAAATGCTTTTGAGTTCTGGAAGGATTATTGAAAGTTCTGGATGCAGAGATGCATAAATGGAAATGGCAAGAAGGTTAAGCCCTCAGCCCACCCCTGCATTGGTTTGTGCCTTGAGGGAAGAGCTGTTGCTTAAGGGCACACAATGCCAGGGACAGTATGGTGTACTCTCAGTTTCCTAGGTGGCAAGGCCCTAGGGAAGGCGGTTCCCTCACATGGTACACAGCAGCAGCAGCAGCAGCAGCAGCAGCAGCAGCAGCAGCAGCAGCATGGCAGAGGCCTCCTAATGTGGATGACACCTAATGATGTAGGGGCTGCCAAGTGAAAGAACAAATGGAACATGTTTTGGAAACTTATGCAAGATATCTCTGGGGATGCCTGGAAATCTTGAGGAGAAATACCCAGAGGGGGTGTGTATATATAGGAAGACACAAAGCTATGGGAAGACAGGTAACCAAGCACATTTTTGCTTGCTGACAGCTTCAAAACTTTATTTATTTAATGTATTTAGTAAAGGATCTACAGCGTCTCACGATACAGATCAGACTCGTAGTGATCCTCCTACAGCCTTCCAAGCTCTGGGATTACAGGTGCACATCACCATGCCCAGTCTCCATTGCTGTCTCAGCATGCCCTGGGGATGTAGCCAGCATGGCCTGCTGGGGTTCAAACCCCAGTCCTTGCATCTGCTTAAGTAGGTGCTTTAATCCACTGAGCTATCTGACCAGCCCTTAGAACTTTATTTATGATTACAAACAAGTGAAATCCAAAGGCAATTCCTTGGATTTCATAGGTAGCTATGTTAAGTATTTATTGGAATTTATTTATTTTGAGGGACACAATACCCAACCCTTGCAATTTAAAGTTGGAGAAGTTTATTTCTGCTTAATTTTAGAAATATCCATCTTTCATGATTGGTGACATGGTGGAAGGGCATGAGCAGCAGAAAACTGTTCACCTCATGGCATCCAGAAAGCAGAGTCCAGGTAGGAGCCAGGAAGGGAGAGAAACCCTGCCAGATGATGCCCACAGTGACCCATCTTCTATCCAGACCCTCCTCCTAACACTGAGTCAGCTACAACCCTATAAGCTGATCACCTCTCACACACGTGAGGCTTTGTGGGCCAGCTTGGGTGTCAACCAGAACACCTGGCCTCATCAAGATCTCTGGCTAGCACTGGTTGATGGACAGTTTGGGTCTCATGAAAGCAACTCCTTTTCTGTCTTACCCTTCTGATATTCTTTGTTCTGGTTAAGTCTCCAGTGTACCACCAGTGCATGCTTCTGTTCTTCCTTTTGGCATGAGGCTTCTTTTAAGGATGATTTGTCTGATTCCTATCTCAGTCTTTGATTTTTTTTTTTTTTGCTAAAGCATTCTTAATCAGACTTCAGGAATAGGGAGATTTGTTTTTTGCCTTGTTGGAGCTGGCCATTTGAGGGGATCATTTCTTTACCTAGTATGGGTATTTTAAGCTGATACTTTGAATGTAAAGATCTTAAGCATCACCTTGGAATCTGATCAACTTCTTGGTTTAGAAAACTTAAGTAGACCACAATTATTAAGACAGCCCTATAAAAACACAAGGGTACAGTTCTAATATGCCCATCATTTTGTAATGAAGTGCCCTGGAGTGCTTTCACTGCATGACACCATAGATATCACATTTAAAATACGTTTCAGTTACTGAGTCATATTTCTTCAACATTTAAATTTGGTAATACTTGATTTACAAATTAGGCTGAGCTCCTATATTCTCTTCCAATCATGTGGAAGAGATAAGCTTGTTGCCCACAGACTTTTAGAAAAGTCACAGGAAATAAACTTTTCAGTAACATCAATGCTAAAAGAAGTAGAAAATGTTTTTGAGATTTTCCTGGGTGTTCCTTGAAGCAATGGTGCCTTATGATTAGGCCACAATCCTGTGATCTGCTTTATATTGACAAAGTGATTCAGTTAGAAATGCTTTGAGATGTTAAACTTGAAACCCATTTCATTTCTTCAGATTTCAGCAGAACTTCTGAAATGCCCCCCCCCATGCCTGGGGAAGCAAAGCCCAGACCAGCAAGTGGGAGGATCTTACCTTTGAATGTGGTCTACATGAATGTACAAGTGCGGAGTCTTTATAGCTTGAATATTTGAAATGCCCTTTATGTTGTTAATTAGTGGATGCTTCCTGTATTGATGATTAGCTGGAACTGATGGGATGGGGAATTTACCTTGTTCACAGAGGGGTGGGGAGCACCATTATCAATCACAGTGTGTAAGAAATGAAAGATTGAAGAAAAGATGATTAACGCCCCAGAGGCTGCTTCATAAATGAACTTCAGGAGCAAAAGTAGTCTTAGTGTAAATGTGGCAAGACTTCGTATTGAAGCTTGATGAAATTAAAGGCAATGCCAGGTAATATAAACCATTATTGAATCTTTCTTTTATTGAAACTGGGCTAAAACAAGGAGCAGGAATTTGTCAGGTG
>NW_004524717.1:6908826-6910262 GCF_000260255.1 Octodon degus
CACACTCACGGGACCTGGGCTAGGACCAATCTCTCTCCTTTAAAAAGTGAAATTTGTTTAAGAGGAGAAAGAAGTTAACACTGTCCACCTGACTCATCAGCCATCTAAAATGTTGTTCAAATAAGAGTGATATGAATGAACATCAGCCAAACTACAGGATGAAGAGACTGTCAGCATCAGCCCAGAAGCAGCAGTGTCCGCCACAATACCCATTCTCTTCTCCACACCTTTGTTAATACTCTAACACAAGCATACTGAGGCAGAAGTAGCAATAAACTCCAACAATGGTGAGCCATAAGAATTCTTTGTAATCAATAGTATTTCCTAGTCTGTATGTGTTTGTGATTAATACAACTGTGTCAATCTCTATATAATCCATCCACACATGGGTTCAATTTCTTTGCAAGCCTGGGTTCATTTCCTAGTTCTTCGCTATAAGCTGTGAAAATGACAATTTCTATCTTAACCTCAGTTGCTTCAGTTGCTTTGGCTGTAAAATGGGAGTAACAGTAGTACTTAAAATTGCAAGGTTACTTAAGGATTAAATCAACTAGTATATGTTATTTCCTTGGAAGAATGCTTGACACATAGGTATGGCTTAATGATTATTTGGCATGATTATTATTTATAAAGTCCTAAAATGCAGGTATGCATTTAATTGTTTTAAAGAGAAGTAGGAAAACTAGAAGAATTTAGCCAGCATTTACACTCAGTCTTCTGAGATTCAGGACAGATCGTATCAGTGGGATGTATTATTTTAGGTGCCATACACCTTCTATATGGGTTATAAAATGAACATTGGATAGGATTTTAAATAGTCATCAGTAGATTTAAATGTATTTTCATACAGCAAAAAAATGAACTCTTTGGAAATAGAAAAATCCATTACTTATCTTAACTTCTAGAAGTTTAATCCATTTTTTTGGATCCTTTACATTCATTTTATTCTTACTATTTTGAAGGCCAAGTCTCCATTAGTAGTTTCAGGATAAATAATCACAGTCACAGTGCTGTGGCTGAATTTCCTCCTTTAAAATTGATTGAAAAATTGAAATTAATATGCAGTTTTATTGCGAATCTCCTTGCTTACAACAGAAATATTAGAAAATAACTTATAGGGTAAAATTATGAAACACTTAGGATTTACTGGCAGTTAATAAGAACGACAGATTTTTTTTGCTGAACCAGTGATTGAACTTAGGCCCTTGTGCTTGTAAGGCAAGCGCTTATTCTATTGAGCTATCTCCCTGGCCCCCTACAGTTTGTTCTTTAAAAACAGCTTTAACAAAACATTATTTTTCCAGTCATTTTGTAGTGGTCTCTAATGTGAATGTTGAAAAATTTCTGACTCTTCCTCTTCTTACTCTCCTTTTCTTTCTGATTCCTTCTGTGAATGGCATTTCTGCAAGAGAATATTGAAAAGCACAATTTGTCAT
>NW_004524717.1:6911553-6940287 GCF_000260255.1 Octodon degus
TTCCTTCCTCCCTACCTCCCTCCCTCCCCCCCGTCCCTCCCTTCCTTCCTTTTCTTTTTTCCTCTGGCTTTCATGAACAACCTGCAAAGTGGACAATTGGCAGCTCAAAAATCATTTGGCCTTCATACCTTCTGTAATTAATTTCTCATTGCCAAGCACTCTGGAGGCATTGCAGGAAATAAAGTAACTCTTCCACGTTTGTGGTGCTTTTTACAGGGTCTGCAGGGTCTCACTACTTGGATCGGACTCTGTACATGCCAGTACAGATGTAGTAGGTTCAAAGTGGTCAAAACAAAAAAAATTCCATAACCAAGTACACTGCCTGAGTGTCTCCTCTTTCTTTTTGACATATATCTGTAGAGAACAAAGTTTCCCCAAGTAATAAATCATTAATACAAATAATAATTATTTAGAGTTTATATATTCTTTTTTAATTGTGATTTTGTTTTGGGTGGTGAAATTGAGCTGTGCACAATAGAAATAGAAAATAGGGATGTGAAAAATGAAAGAAAAAGTTGGGGCCGGGGAGATAGCTCAGTGGAATAAGTGCTTCCCTGGCAAGCTCAAGGGACTGAGTTCAATCCCCGGTTCTGCCAAAAAAAAAAAAAAAAAAAAAGTTGTAAGGTATACAAACATCTCTAAATCTTCGAAATATGCAAAGGAGGAGCACAGCAGTTACACATATGTATGAACAGAATTTTCAAAAATAGTTCTTATTTATATTTCTGTTTACCATGAACTTAGGAGATAAACTATTTGCCTTTTGGTTGCTGCAACCACTCAATTCTTTTTAAAATGCATTTAGTATGGGGTCTACAGGGTGTCACTACACAGATCAGACTCATAGTGATCCTTCTGTCTTCAGCCTCCCAAGCGCTGGGATTACAGGCACATGCCGCCACACCCAGTCTCATTTGCTGACTCAGTGTACCTCATGGGCAGGACCCATATGGTACAGCAGGGATTGAACCAAATTCCCTGTCCTTGTGTCTGCATAAGTAAGCTCTTTCATCCACTGAGCTGTCTGGCCATCCTTCAGTTCTTTTCCATTGTTTAAATTTAAAAGGTAACACATTCTTAGTACACACCCATGGGAATGAACAAAATGAAAAATACCAAATATACAAAACGCTGATGAAGATGTAGAACAACTGGAGCTTTCACTCATTGTTGGTGGAAATATAAAATTGTACAGCAACTCTGGGAAGCAGTTTGGCAGTTTCATATACACTTAAATATACATTTAACTATTGTAACACCCAAAAATCACATTCCTAGGTATTTTCCCAAGAGAAGTGGAAATTTCTATGAAAACTTGAACATTAATGATTATAGAAGCAGTTAATGAAGAGTCTTAAGTGAGAAACAGTCCAAATGTCCTTCAGTGGGAGGAGGGATAGACAAAGGGGAGTCAGCAGAATGGAGCCCTGTGGAGTGACAGCAGAGATTAAAGGGGCAGGCTTGATGCTCACAGCCAGTGGATTAACCTTGGAGTCAGGATGTTCAGTGAAATGAGCCAATCCCAAGGACTTGCTGCCCCACGGTACTCTCAAGAATTCAAAAATACAGTGTTCACCAAGAGCTTGGAGGAGAGGGAACATGGGACTCGAAAGGAGAGCAAATGGAAGTTATTTAGGGTGCAAGGAAACTGCCCTGCATCCTGCTTGTCCCGGCAGTGAGTGAGTCCAGACCCATGTTAGAACTCTTAAATTATGCATTCCCAAACCAAGAAAATAGCCCATTTCATGGCACTGTATGTTTATAAAAATGAAAATTCTCATTAAAGATTATTTAAAAATAAGAAAATATGTAAAAAAGGAAAACTTCAGCCCAGTTTCCCTGGGGACATGCAGAGTCATAATGAGAACAGTGCAGGAGTAAGGTGGCTCCAGTTTATGTTGCAGCCTTTTCCCTTACTTGCCCGAGCCTGTGGCTCTGGGAAAATTCCCTCTGTGTTGTGGTTTTGTGGTGCGTGAGATAAGGCTGGTGTTCGTGTAGGCATTTCATACATCTGTGTAAGTGCTGAAAACACAGGAGCACGCACTTATGGCACACATGAAGTACCTTTACATTATTCCTGTAGTTCTTGTGCTGACTGTTTTCACTCCACATTATATGACGGGTGCCTTTCCATGTCAGTGTATAAACATCTTCCCTACTACAGCGTATCCCAAAGTCAGTATAGTACAATAACATATAATAACATTATGTGAATTATAGACTTAATAAACTTAACATGACAATCTAATAATAATCATCCTATTTAATATATAATCAATATTAAATGTATATATTCAATATAGTTCTTATTAATGAGGATAACCTTTTATTTTTTATTATTATTTGTTCCATAATTTTATTGAGAAACAAATAGCAATGTGACAGTTTCAAACCAAATTGGTAAGACAGTTTCAATAATTAACACATTGCATACATTCTTCCTAGTGGTTAATTGCTGTACAAGATGCGGACATGATATCCTATTTACAAACCCCATTAGAACAAATCCCTCTATTCATTAAGGGAATGTAACTATATATCTATCCTAACCACTTTGAATACACAGATACAAAATGGATATTCATCTGTATCCCTTTTTTTTGTTAAGTTCCATTATTTTAATATTATAGGTGTGTAAACTCAGCAAAATATTCTAAAAGAGTCCAGTAGTCCATAGTAGTATTAGGTCTTCCGCTTGACTGATAATGTCAGAAATTGTTGACCTGAGTTCCCTACAGCTCAACATAACAGCATGGCTTTACTTCTTATACTTCATTTTTATACCATTTTGCTGGATGGTTAAGACCAAGGTAAAGCAGGACCTATGCAACAAGAGTTGTAGCTTTTGGGTCTGATAAGGTCAGTGAAATCCCTTCAGGATTTATCCTGAGATCCTGTACCCAGATTGGAGGATAACCTTTTAAAACTGATGGTTTTTTTTAAGATTTTTGTTTTGAAAATTTTCTCTGCTCATTCAGTCTCCATGTGTTTTGTCTCCTTCCAGATGTTTTCAGACTTTATGTTTTATTGTTGGTTAGCTTTTCTTCCTTTCCTCCTCTTACTCCTCTTTTTCTTTTAAACTTTTCCCATGAGTTCAGTGAGCTTTGGGAAGGCAGTGGGCTTGTCATGCGCAGTCTGCTTGCTATTCTGAACCACAAGCTCTTACTATCTCTTAGGATCTACTCTTAAAATGAAGTGAGGAAAAATATTGAGGCACAGAGGAAAAGCCAGGTGGGAACACTGGACTGTAGAAGGTAAATCTGAGTAGAAATCCTGTGTAACAGTGTTAGCAGGGTGCAGTTGGGATTCACACTGTGTTCCCAGTCCTCCATATCTTCCCCTGGAAAGCTGCAGGATTTGGTGAAATGAGCTCTACACGTCTGCATTACCTCCGTTTCCACATGAGGAAAGAGGCTCAAGGAGATGAAATGTTTTTCCAATGGCCAACTGGTAAGGAAGCTATAGGACTGAATCTTGAGTTCATCCTCCAGGTTTCTCATCCCATGTATACTGAGTTCCTCCTGGGAAAAAGCAGCTGAGGACAAAGAGCCGGGGCACATTGTCTCTGAGCAGCATTGTCCACCGCTGCCTGCATTCTGTGTATGTGGCTGTGCACACCTTCCCTGGAGACTGTCCCAGGAGCTCCTGTCTCCGGAGCCTCATGTCTCCATGCTCATGTTCTAGAGATTCTCTGTCTCTGTTTTCCTCTTGGTGGGAGGGACCTGCTTTCTGCTTGGCCCAGCACCGAGGAGGCAGCCTGGCCAGATGGTGCTGTGGCTGGTTGCACAGTGGTCGGTCTCCCAGAGCTGTAGTGCTTGCTCTGAAGTCGCTCTGACAACATTGCACTCCTGGCAGCCGTGTCCTCTCTGCTCCAGTTTTGTGCAAGCAAATGGCTCTGCAGCGGCTCCCACATGTCCTGGTGCAGGCTGAGTGCAAGCATCAGCCCTGTGCGTTTGTGTGAGTTTCATTTATTTAAATCTTCCCACAAATCCTTTCCAGATTTCATTTCCTCCTGTTCTACAGGTTTCCCTCTGGGTTGTGTCAACATAATTTATTTGTTTTAATCAATATTAGGATTATTAAACACAAACGAATGAAGGAACCCCCATTCCTCCAAATGTGTGAACAATAAACAGAAAAGTAACCAACAAATACATGTATCTTATAAACCCATTAAAAGTGCTTCTTCAACACAATTCTAATTAGTTTCCTTTGGACACAGCTTATGCCATTTTGATTGGTTATCTTTTCATTCTTTCTGTCTTCTATTTTCTGCCCTTGCTCTTCCTCTCTCCTTTTGTACCTTCTGTTTTCCTGGGTCTTATGCCATTATATAATCTTGCTAATCTCTTTGTGAATGCACAGTGGGCATTCTTGACTCTGGCGGTGCATTAAAATCACTTGGGCATACAATTCGTGTTTGTTGAGTTCTGCAAAATGTATATTTAAAGGTTCCACATCTGATTTGCAGGTAAAAGATGCTAAGAAATGGGCATCACTTGTAAATGGGATCCATTATTTTCTTTATCTAACTAATATAACCTTTTTATTCTTTCAGCTATGCTCAGAGAAAGAACGAAATGATGTGGGTGGGTGCTTATTGGTTTTGTAGTCTTTGATTTGCCAAAGCTTCCTTGCCTTATTGGTATAATGGCACCCTTCTCTGTGAGTTTCTGAGACTCAGAGGATGAACATGAGGCACAATAAGGTTTTCTACCTGCTTTTTTTCTTTCCTTTTAAAACACCTTTATTCAGACATAATTCAATATACAACCCCTCACATATTTATTGCATACAATTTGATGATCTTAGACATGGCACAGATTAGGGAAGCCATCATTATCATCACTGGTTAGGTAATAGATATATCCGCCCATCATGTACAGAAATTGTCAGTCTTTTTCTTGTCTTCTTTTCTTTTCTTTTGGAGTGGTAAGAACATTTAACATGAGCCCCACCCCCTTTACAAGTATGTGTGTTTGCAACATAGTGTTTTTAACTGTAGGCACTACCCTGTATAGCAGATCTCTATAACTTATTTCTCATGACTGAAACTTTATGCTAGTTCTTATGATGTGGATCTAAAGTGTCCCCAAAGGCCCACACGCTAAAGGCTTGGCCGTGTGCGTGTGGTATCATGAAGAGTTAGAGGAGTATTTGGGTGAAAAACGTGTCTTTGAAGGGGATACTGGGATTCCAGCTCCTTCTGTCTTTTTCTCTTCACCTGTGGCCACCGTAAGGTCAGCAGCCTCTCTCTAGGCCATGTTCCTGACATGATGCTGCTGTGTCACAGGCCAAAGTGACGAGGCCAAGCGACCATGGACCATAAACCCTCAAATTGTGGGCCAAAATAAATTTTCCTGCTTATAAGTCGATTACTTCAAGTATTTTGAGTAATGCACCAATTGAGCTACTCTCTCTCTCATTTATAGTGTTAAAAACAGCAGATGAATTATGCAGAACATTTAATCTTCTGGATAAGAAGGGGGAAAATTATAGTTGCAAAAGTTTTTAAAGGAAGATTAGCCTCAGGCATAGTACAAATCAGTACATATAGTACCACTCTGAATATTTGCTGGTCTGGCTCTTTTTGAAATACCTAAGGATATCCTGGCTATAACAGGATAGGGAATTTTGCACAGGTTGTATGTTTAAGCTCAGGGGAAGGTTCACAAAGCATATCTTCTGTCCACCTTCTGCTGGGGATTGAGAACATTATTCTCTCTTTGCCTAAGCACCTGTGTTGACTTTGGTAGCTGTGGTGTTTGGAGTGATTTAGTAGTAATTAATCTCCAGGCTAATTATGAGCTCTGTTGTCATTTTGCTAGATGTAATTAAACTGCATAGCTGGAGAAAGTTTGGAAACTATGGTTTCCAAGAAAACTCTTCCCTGTTACTTGGCAAGGAGTTGAAGAGTGACAACATAATCAGCCAATTAAATGTAAGCTGGGAGCTTGATGTCCTTCAGGATGAATTTATGAGAAGAAGACAAATGTATGTTCACAAAAAGCACCTGTGGTTTTACTGCTGCCGTTTTGGAGAGAAGTTGGAGTGTTATAGAGGTTTTCTTTCATTAATCCTCTTGATAGCTGTACTAAATAGGAATCAGGACAAGCATTTTAATCCCTTTCAAACAGATGATTAACATCATGAAGGTCAATCATCTTGTTAAAGGGAATAGTGACCACAAATCACAAGATTTTAGTTATAAATTTCCTTATGGAATAGGATGTTTACCTACGGATCCTTGCAATGATTCTAAAGTATGTATGGAGGTAATACTGTGCATATAGCCTTTGGAAAATAAATGATTTGCATTTTGGGGAGCCGAGATGGTGCTGTATTTTTAGTCTAAGTTAAGGAAATACAGACCATAAGCCAGCAGTAAGATAATGGACGGAGGACATTGTGGAGATGCCCTGGCTGTGGCTTTGCTCAGCTAGGGCCATTTACTGCAGCTGCAGCATGCCTCCAGGTGTACTTATATGTGCATCTGCCTCATCAGCCAGCTCAGGGACTCAGGTTTGGTGAGATCCGTGGACTTTTATAGGTAGAGTTCTAAGATCGTGGGAAAGTTTTTAGAATTGCCTTTTATTTATTGCAATGTCTTCTGCTGATGAAAATAGAAAATGATGCTTTTTGAACCGAAATTTATTTTAGTAAAACTTAAAACCATGTAATATAAATTGTTTTTAAGCAATGAACTATATATATAATATATATAATGTGTGTGTGTGTGTGTGTGTGTGTGTGTGTATTAAAGAAAGTTCATGGATGATGAAAGTTTGGGAAACAGGAGCCTCTATCACTGTCTACCACTTCTAATAAGAGGCTCATCTTCTGTGCTCCTTTGTCTCAACGGTTAATTCCACTTTTTTGAAATGGCAATCAGATTAAAACACTAGTGTGTTACACTCTCAAGTCATAAGTTTATATTGATATTGCAATGAAGAAAATATAATAAAAATCATGCTTATGTTCTGATTGCACCCCTAATTAATTTTACTGTCCAGACATTTAACTGACAGAGGTTTGGTGCATACTTAGTTAGTCCCAGTGGGAACTACGGACTAAGATTATATCTTCCTAGCATGCCAGAGAACATACCTCCCTCCTTCCCTTATTAACTAGGACAGAGTTTTAAATGGTCAGAGATCAAGGTTTCACTCAGTGACGTTGCTTTAGAAAATCAAGTCCTGGAGGAAACATCCAATCTACACTTCCTAATGATTGGCACCTAAAGGGATATAGAGGAATCTCAAGGCACTGTGCTGTATGAAAAAAGCTAAACTGAAAATGTCACATTCACTTTGATTATATTTGTATGACTTCCCAGACAACATAAAAACAGTGTTATTGGTTGATTTCAAAGAGGACATGAGAAGCTTTTCAGGGTAAAACTATTCTCAATTTTGATTATGGCAGTAATCATATGATTAGATTTGTTTATTAAAATCCCTGGAACTAGTACACTAGAAAGGGTAAATTTTACTGGCTGTAAATTACACCTCAATAGACATGAAAATGAAGTAAGTGTCCCATAGAAAGAATCACCAATGCAATGTGAAAGAGCAGTCAGACTGCATTGAGAGGTCAGATGATACCTGCAAATCATTTCTTGAGGGAGGAGAATGTCAGATTCAACCTTTGAATTAATTTACATTCATAGCTTTTTAATCTGCACATCTAGAATGGAAATGTCAACTGCATGCATTTATACAAATTGTTTCCTTCTGATGTTTTTGTTTTAGTCCATGACTAGATTTATTTGAATTCTGCTCATAGTGGGAGATACACGCAGGTCATGGAAATGTTCTCAAGGTAAAGTGTGGTTTTCCTGCTTAGATCCTGGGTCCAAGAGCTACTCATGATTGGTCTGCCACAGGTCTCCCATGCAGAACACCATTTTCCTTGATTTTGGCGCAGTGAGGTCATTTCTAACAGTGAAAATGACAGCGAGATTATGAAAATACAATCTTTTGGAACTAGCATGTGAAGAATTATTCGGGAATGGCTAATTTAATAGTGTGATCAGATGCTAATAAGAGTGCTTGTCTATGTAAGTAGCTATTTTCAAGGAGGTGAAAATTGATACTGGGCAGAGATGACAAGGCAAGAATAGGGGACAGCTGTCTGAGACAATGTCTATAGCTTCTACTAGAGCCAATTGGCTGTGCCTGGATCTGGGAGATTCTTTTTTGAATTTATTTATTTATTTATTTATTTATTTATTTATTTGGTACAGGATCACGCTAAGCAGCTTGGATTCATAGTGGTCCTCCTGTCTCAGCCTCACCAGTGGTAGGCTTACAGGTGAGCATCACCATGCCTGGTTTAGGGGCCGGCACAGCACACCCAGGGTTCTTGGACTCACATGGCATGTGATAGCAGGGATGGAACCTGGATCCTTGCACTTTACAGACAGGCACTTAGACTGCCAAGTTCTCTCCCTGGCCCCTGGGGGATTCTAGAAATATATGCTCGCCCACTGGCTTGTCTAAATAAGAATGGAAAGCATTTAGAGCTGATTAAATAGTTTAAATTAATATAATAAAATTAAGTCAGTATTTCTGGGCCTATCTTTAGTCTTTCTACAGGAGAGTCTTTGCAGAGTGAAACTCCAATTAAAGAAATTAATAAAACAAAACAAAAACAGAGCCAAAGTACAAGGGAGCCAGTCTTAACTCTTCCTTAGAAAGCCTGGTCCAACTGTGCTTGAAGCACAGTTGGGGTGTCAGGACACCCCAGACTTAAGAGTGTATAAACCAAGGTTGTTTTCACCTAGAGTTGGTTTTCTCTCTATTAGTACAAAAAGACTACTCACTAAAACACTCATTATCTGCAAAGATTCTGAGAAATACAAATTCTAGCTTTTCAGACTTTATAATGAAGTGGAAAGAACAAAAGATAATGTCTAGTTAGCATTATTCTACAAAATGTGTCATTCTCTCTTAATCTTGGAATTTATTGCTTAATGTCAGGTTCTGTAGCATATATCTCTTTCTCTGGTAGTAAGTTATAGAGAAGAGAGCTGAATCTATCTATATCCTTGTCGTTAAATACATAGTGCAAGTGCTTTGCATGCAAGAAATGATGAATAAGGGCCAGTGAGATAGCTCAGCGCACTAAGTGCCCGCTTTGGCAAGCACGGGGACCAGGATTCGATTCCTTCTCCCACATGCCACATCACCCCAACCCCTGGGTGCACTGAGCCAGCCACTGAGACTGTGCATGGTGGTGTACACCTGTAATCTCAAAACTGGGGAGGCTAAAAACAGGAGGGTCACCACGAGTCCAATCTGCTAGTGAGACCCTGTACCAAACACATACCTACACACACACACACACACACACACACACGCACACACACAGACACACAAAAGAAATGATGAATAAGTTTTTATTAATCTTGAAATGACGACTAATATTCCTCAGGCATATATAGTTAAGCACAGTGTAGGCATAATATCCTTTTATTTAGGGGTTAAATGACATTTTCTTTTCATACTCTGACTCAGTTGTTTCTTATGTTTTATTCTAATGGGCAAGGCAATATTTTGGGGCTCTGGCACAGATTAGATAGAGGCAGTTTTGTAGGGTTAGAAGAAGAGGATTTGGAATTTATGTTTCATTATCAAAATAATGTTAAATTTAACTTTCCTTTTACTGTATTTATACTGATGAACAATACAATTTTATGCTTAATAACAAAAACAAGATGAAAGAAAAATAACTCTTAATGAATTCAAGTTTTTGCAGTAACAATCATGTCTTGACCCATATCACTGCCTTTAACCTTTTCTGGCTTAAAATACTCATAGCTGCATTTAAATAGTTGCATTTTGAAATCATTTATTCCTTATTGATTAGAAGTAAATGTTCTGCCTGGCCTGTTTCTTTATTCTCAGAACTGTGAGTCTCTGCACTTCCTAGAATAAATTGAAATGGACATTCATTCTACCTGCTATTCCCATTTTTAGAATGGGCAGAATTTGAAGCTATTTATTTTAAGGCATGTAAGTACAGCTCTGCATTGGACATCTCAGCATTCATTTCTTTTACTTTTTAATCAATGCAAACATAAAGTAAAAGATTTTCCACTTATTGGGATATACATTTGAGGGTAACACTGTGTTTTTATTACTGTGGGAAAGACTCAGAGAAGAAACCATAAATATGTAGTTCATATTTAGGACTGATACCTTCCTCTTCATTTTGGGTAATGCTGGTCTGTGAGATATAAATTAATGATGAGTTACATTTCATAATTCCTTTCTATGGTTTCTTTATGTTATTAAGTGTGTTCTTCATAAGGGGATGACAGCTATAATCAGAGAGACCTTTGTGTGTATCCTTGTGCTGGTTTTGTTCTTGGATACTCCCTAAAAGTCCCTATACTAAAGGTCTGGTCTCCATGGTTGTGCTATGGAAGGTGGAAGAATTTAAAAGAACAGGTGCTGGAGAGGAGGAAGATAGGTTGTGGGGGTCACACCCTTTAAGGACACCTGAGATCTTGGCTCCTTCCTTCCTCTTTGCTTTCTGCTGTGTAAGATAAGCAGTTTTGCTGCTCTGTAAGCTCTTCCTACAATGTGCTGCCTTATAGGCCTAGAAGAGCTTGTTTTACCTGATCATGGATTAGAATCTCTCAAGCCATGAGCCAAAACAACCCTTTTCTCTTTAAAAGTTAATTGTCTTAGATATTTTGTTGTAGTGGTAGAAAACTTGTTAAGATCCTACCTTGCAATTTGTGGGAGTTCTTAGTTGTAGAGAAGTCATTTACTCCATTTAGCCCCATTGTACTCATCTGTTACTCATGGGGTTGCAGTGAAGATTGAAGGTTGAAGATGAAGATGAAGATGGCTGCTTGTGCAGCCAAAGAACCATGCTGGGGTGACAGTGGCTGTGGTAAGAGTTGGCACAAATGCTCACTGTTGTACAATTTTCCCCTATTTTTTTCTTAGGCAACATGATGGGAGAGCAATCCTGTGTATTCCTAAGGTTGGCTAGGCAACATGGCCATGTGGGCCTCCACCTTTCCTTGTGTCCCATGTGTGACCCTCCTGGGACCAAGATATGGTTGAACAGGGTATCTTTTCAGAAGACTGTTCACTCTGGCAAATACTTTCCTTGAATACAAGAAAAAATGGTAGGAAAGAGCCAGCCAAAAATGTTGCTAAATTGTGAGATTGTACATGATGTTGCTTTTCATGTCGCTGAATTTTTTTTTTTTTTCTAAAGGAATTAAACTTCAACAAAACTGGCTTTGATCAAAGAAGTTGACCCAATTTCTCTTGAGAAATAAGGATCATAGGGCCAGCCAAATAGCTCAGCAGATTAAAGCACTGGTGGTGTGCACCTGTAATCTCAGCACTTGGGAGGCTCTAAGCAGGAGAATCACTATGAGTCTGATCTAGTAGTGAGACCTGAACATTCTGTAATCCCTTCCCTAAAGTACAAGAAAAAAAAAAGAAATAAGGATCTTACTGAAATGAACTGTTTATTGCTAGGATAATAAAGACCACAAGAGGAAGATTTTTTATTTCTTGTCCTCTGTTGAATCCTAGCACCTAAAGCAATGCCTGGCATATGAGAGGCATTCAGTAAAATTATTTAATAAATAAGGTCATTGTTGCTAAAGGTAAAAGGTAGACTTGGGTGAAATTTTTAGCATACTATGTGTGACTTTTCCAGATAAATTGGACAGAAACAAGAAATTTAGCCCAAGAAGTGGAAGTTCTCCTTTTTGGAAAATCTTTAAGTGTAGCCTTTGTTCTTTTGCCTCAATGCCTGTGTCAGTCTGAGCTTTGCCAAGAAGAAGTGGAAAAGCCGGGTGCATTCTGAGGTTCAAAGACTCTAGAACACTCATGCCAAGTTCCCTCTCTGGGTACAAGAGCTTTCTTCCTTTTAGGACTTGTCATTCTTTCCAAGCTTCAAGAATATTTATCCATGGTTTAAGATGAATTTTCCTACTACAAATCTATATTGCTTCTCACATGATTTCCTTTCAAGCCACCTATCGCCTGTGTGTGCAGACAGTAATGACTTTTATAGTATTTATCTGCAAATCATCTCTTCTTCATGGAAATCAGGAATCAGCCATAAGTAAATACCTAGTTGACACTGGTGCTTTCTGTCTAAAAAAAAAAAAAAAACCAAACCAAACAAACAAAAAAGCCCCTTAAGAATCATCTTGAAGGTTCCCAAAAGATCATCTTCAGAACCATGGTATCTTAATATATTATGGTTGTATTATTTCTTTGAAAATAGTCTAGTAAGTAAAATTACATCTTTTCTTTCAATAAGTATTTTTTTCCCATTCAACTTCACTGAAACAAGCACATTCACTAATAGGTAACTATGGACAAGTTTGGGTAGACAACATTGTCCACTTTATAGTTGGTTTGAAAGGAAATAGTATTATGAGAGATAATTTTACTATCATGTTGAGATATTGTTGACTTTTTTTTTAAAGGACAAGGTAATCGACTTAATAATTAAGTGCACTATTCCGTGTTTCTCTGCCCAAACACTGAAAACTCAACAGGTCTCATCCTAAATTTAGTATTAGTTCTTCTTGTTTGACTACTTAATGGTTGCAATATCAGAAATAAACCATGGTCAAAAAACTTCCATGGTGAGTTTCAGGAAGGTATAATGGGAAGGCAAGTTTGAACTCACAAAACTCATGGGTCAAAAGCGACCCAGTAAGCTTTAAAGGTCACAGATCAGCAAAAGTAACCTAGGATGTTGACTCCAAAGGGACCAGTTTACTAAAACCAATCTCGTTCTATATGTAAAAAAATGTTTCTAGTGAAGTTAAAGTGACTAAATTAGCAAAAAGCATCCAGTAGTCTCTGGTTCATTTGAAGGTAAAATTTATGAAGTTACTTTAGGATCGTATGTTGTACAGAAGACAGTATTTCTAGAAATATATTTATGCTTTATGGGTTCACGCATGATAAGTCCTGAAGCACTGCAACCGAGATAGTTGAACGAATTAATGGAGCACACCTGGGCCTCTGTCCAATAAAAATTTTGACTGAATGCTTCCTTGGAGGAAAAAGATACTGAGAACTAGTCGCTGTAAGTGATGGGTACTGGTTTAATGGAACATTTTCTTTACTCTATCTGCACTCACTTCTAAACAAGTCAGCCACATACAATAGAGAGTTAACTGTAAGATTTAATGGGGCAAGATAACTTTAATCAAGATCCACTTTTCAAAATTCTTTTTTGATGAACTGCTATAATAATTCTGAAGCTTGTAGTACAAGCTTAATAATGAACTCTCCACATTTTCTACTGCTCAGATTTTATACTATATACATCTTGGAAAATGAAAGTACAGTCCTTATATCTCAGTTTCTGTAATACTACACATGTAAATGTATTTATTTTGCACTGGAAAATTAGGAAGGAATTAAATGACTTTAGTAGATCTTATGGAGATAGTTCCCCTTTTTCCTAACTCCAATACTTTTCAGATCATATGATTTTTATAGGGATATAAGAACATAAGTCCCTGGGCTTGAAAGCAGCTGCATGTTCCACATGTGTATCAGGAACAGAAGGCAAATGGGAGGCTAACTGGCTGGTAATGGGAATAGTAGAACAGCTAGTGTGCTGCATGACTAAGGAGGTGGATGGACTGACACTTGACCTTTGGAACTTGGAGGTCATCTTCTCCACTTGGCTCAGAGTGACTATATCACTGGAAATGTAACTCTCCACTGTGTATCTCAGTCATTTTCTGAGGCTCCACTGGAATATAATGTAAGGAATGTTTTGGTAGCGGTGTCATAAGGAACTGTAATTGTGAAGTGTGGACATTACTGTCCTCTCTAATGGAAAGCTCTCTGAGGGTTTATACCTTTCATAAACTGCTTGCAGCTGCCTACTTCATTTCCCAAATACTCCTCCTTTGGCTCTTCTTCCTTTTTGTTCTAATTATATCCTGGAGGAAGCCTCCATTAGGAATTAATGAGCTTTAGTACCTTAATTCACCATCTGCTCCACCCTCTCCCTCCTTAACATGTCAAGGTGTGTCTCAGCCTCAAAACCTTATGTTGGTTGGAGACAGGCAGATGGGAGTGATTCAGATGAGAGACACTTTTTCTGTGGTACCAAGGTCATATTTGGATCTGGTACTGCTTTTGGATGCCAGATGGTAAGGAGAAGGTGAGAAGGCCCTGTTGGAGCCCATACTATGGAACACACGGACACCTTGGCATTCACTCATTCAAGCATGTGTTAATTATTAATTAATTGTGTGTTTATTATATGGCAGCCTTTATGCTAGATATTAGTAATATAAAACTGAAGAAAAATACCTAGAGTTTTTTTACTTTGAATTGCTCATAGATTAGTGGAGGAGATAAGTACAGATAATCAGGTAATTATACAGCAGGGCTTTATATGTTACAACTGTGTCTAGTTTTAAATATGGGGACTGTTAGAAGAAACAAGCTTCTCTTGAAATCGGGGACTTTCAGGGAAAATCTTACAAGCCTCTTTGTCTACGAGTAGAAGGAGCTGGTGCGTGGGCCAGTATTTGGTTCCCCTGCCTAGTTCCATGTGTACCTTTGCTGCATGTGCCAGGTTTAGTCCCTGTGGCCCAAATACCTGCCAGTGGGCTCCACCAGCTCGGCACCACCACACTGGGTCCTAAGCTTCTAGCACATGAGCCTTTGGAGGGTAAAACTCATGGAAATGGAGCACAGAGGGTAACCCTCAGTGAAAGCTCAGGTGCCTCCGATGGCATGTGAAAATGAGAAGACAGGCTCTAAAAGTCATGATATGCATATGTGCATTTGTATATGTGTATACATATAACATGTGAGTATATATTATATATTTACATATATATCTCATGCTTGTATGAGCATACATGTAAACACATGAGTGCATTTTCTATAATAATAGAAATATATAATATATAATAATTATTATTATTTTCTATACTAACACCTAAGAGTGTTATTTATTACAACTTTTATTGAGAAAGAAATAGCAATGAGACAGTTTCCAAACCAGGCTAGTAGGACAGTTACAATAATTAATACATTGCGTATTGTTGTCTTCGTAATAGTTATTCATTGTACAAGATGCAGACATGATATCTTGTCTAAATTGTTAGTTCAAAACTTTCTTCTCATTGAATTAAGAGAAAGTAGTTGGTTTTTTTTTTTTTTTTTTTTTTTTTTTTTTTTTTTTTTTTTTTTTTTTAACTGAGAATCGAACTCAGGCTCATGTGCTTGCCAGGCAAGTACTGTGTGCTAAGCTATATCTCCAGCCTGATTTATTGTTTTGTTTTTGGATCCTGAATGCCCTAGATGTCAAATTGCTAAAGTAGTGCTCAGTGGGCCATTGGACCTTGAAGGAGGAACCTAGGGGAAGGAAGTCGGGCTCCTGGGATTTGGCCCTGGAAGAAGATATTGGGAACCTGCCCTCTCTCTTTCTTTGCTTCCTGGTCATAGTGAAGTGAGCAGCCTCCCTCGACCATGCCCTCCACCATGACATTCTGTGCTGACAAAGCCCTGACACAGCAGAGCCAGATGAACTGAGACCTCCGGAACCATGAGCCCAAATCATCCTTCCTTCCCTTTAAGCTGATTATCTTGGCTATTCTGTCAAAGTGATGAAACTCTAACACATTTATATGACTATTTATTGTGTTATAGTTCAAAGCTACTGGCTTATATTTTTATTTCTCTTCTTTGCTGTATAGTTAAATAAGAGAAAATTATACAAACTTTTACTTGAGAATTATTTATTTGTTGTTTTTGCCCAGAAAAAAAATATTAGAAAGCTATTGTTGGACACCATTTTTGGCATAGAACTTTGTTTCCCTCTCATTTGTGAAGTCATGTCTTCCATATATCATATATATTTTTTAAAAAATATTTTATTTATTTGCTACAGGGTCTTGCTACTCAGCTTGGATTCATAGTGATTCTCCTGTCTTAGCCTCCACAGTGCTGGGATTATAGGTATGCACCACCACAATTAGTTTCGGTGGCCAGCTTCGTGCAGGGCCAGCACAGCATGTGGTACTGGGGGTTGAACCTGGGTCCTTGAGCTTGCCAGGCAGGTGCTTAGACCTCTGAGCTATCCCCCTGGCCCTATATATAATATTTTAATACATGGGAATCTTGTGCTAGGGATCTCTTATTCTCTTGGCTTGCCATTTGTAATCATTGCACTGTTTCAGTTAGTATTGCTTTGTAATAATTCTTCATATCTAGTGGCATTTGGAGTCTTCAGAAGTATCCTGACCCTTCTTGGCTCACTCTACCATATAAATTTTAGATTTACTTTGTCATGTTCCTGGGGGGTGGGGGACCAAAGCCCAAAGAGCCTGTTGGGTTTTGGCAGTTGGTGTCTAGACAGATCCGAACTGTAAAATATAATTTTTGATAACTTTGAAAATTTTCTGAAAATTTATTGACCTGAAGCCTGCAGGAGACTGAAGATTAAAACACACAGGAATAAAATATATTTTCTGTATTTCTGTGTGTGCTTTCTTAGCAGCACTTAGAGAGCTTGAAGGAAAATAAAAATAATATATGCCTTGGTAATATCTGTGTGTCAAACAGGACCTTTGTCTGTTCGTCAGTCTTTTCACTTGAATGCCTCTCTTTGTGATGTTGGCTGCCTCAGTGACAAAAAAAAGCAAGATGAAGAAATGAAAATGATTGACACCATGTCTCACCGAGTTTTCCCCCAAAATTTGCACTAGGGACCCAAAGGGCAATGCAGACCAGAATTAATGGCTGATGATTAGATATTAGGGGTGAAGTCTAAAATAGGACCCAATCACCATCAATTCAGAAATGGGGCATTCTGTTAATTATCTATTGCTGTGTAAGGAGTTGCCAGACTTGTGGTGGCTTAAAACTGTAGGTTGCTTTACTCAGTTTCCACGGGGTAGGGGCCCAGGGATGGCTTCATCAGCTCACCTGACTCAAATAAAAGTGTTGGTCAATCTGCAATTCCACCATGCCACTGAGTGGGAAGAATACACTTAGAGCTCACTCCTGTAACTGGCACTATGTTTCTGTATGTGTGTGACTGAGGGCCCAGCTTTTTGCAAGCCATCAGCTGCGGTCTACTCCAGTCTTAGAGGCCACCTGTCACTCTCTGGCTGCTTCCTCATTAAATTGGCAAGGAGTCTCTGTCTACATGAGCCTCTCCTTTGATGTGCTGCCAGGATGCAGCCAGGTCACCCAGAATCATCTGCTTTTCACTTCACTCAAAAGCAACTGATTTGGGCCCTTGCATCTGTACGGGCTATTCTGTTCTCACCATTCCATACTCACGGCAGGAGTCCTGTGTTCTGTCCACACTCAGGGGCAAGGGAGGGATGATTACACTGGCCAGGCAGGCAGGAACCTCAGACTGCTCTGTGTTAGCTTTGCCCTGGGACTGAAATAAAAATGAAGAAAAACCTGTGTGTGATTCCACAGCTCTGTCCCTGTTTCTTTCTAATGTAAGGGACACTTCTGGGAGGAGGCTGGCCTGTGGAGAGGAGTGTGGCCCCAGCCCCCTTTGACCTGGCTGCATCCCTGAGAAGCAATTACCATCTGCTTAAGAGCAGTTTCACCTTTGTGATTCAAGAGGTTGGGAAACTTGCTGCGGGGTGGATGTCAGGGTACAGACACGTGGCACCCACACGCACTCCAAGAAGTTCTTCATGCATTCACAGTCCAGGAATGAGGTAAGCGCTGTGTTTTGTTCCCTAGCCAGGAGTTTCTGATTAGATGCTTAATTGTGATTAGAAGCTTATGTTTAGGGTAGAGGGTTAGTGATCAGAAACATTCAGAGACCATAGTTAGTATGCACTCTTAATACCAGGACGTGAATGAAAGGAAATGTAAAGTACTTCGTTGTCACATACGCTGGGCAGACAGTTGTCTACCAGGTCATGCTGCTGTTTGCTGGTGCAGGTGCCTCTGCCCGTGGCCTTTAAGCTATGTACCCCCTTCACCTTGCTGCCCCCAGCCTGAGAGAGATTTCCATTACAGCAGGGATTAGTGCCTAATGGCGAGAGAGAAAAAGCAATTAGCATTCCCAACAGCTAACCAAACACAAAAGCTTCCCCAGCCTTTGACCATTCAACTCCTGGATGGTAAAGCTCCTACACCTTACAATTTGTGCTTAATTACACAGGAAAAGAGAAATCTGTTTCTCCAGGAGAGCCTCTGAGAACCTGTTGGGGAAAGCTTTCAATTTTAATTATGGAAGAAATACTGGCTGAGGCAGTGTTGAAAGGGAATTACCTTTCCTTTTCTTCTGATTTTGCAAAACAGCTGGCCAAACAGAGCACTGCCTCTCTGCTTAGGCAACCTGTGTGGGGTGGTGCGAGGCCGTGCTGGGGTTCATTTTGCAAATCAGCTTGAGAGATTTCTTTTGGGCTTAAGGAAGCTAATTTAAACATTGCCTGTGTACATAAACTTTAATCCCCCTTAATATGTCAGCTGTGCCATATAGACCTCCTGTGTTGGTGTACTGGAGAAGAAAACCAATACTGTCTTCATTATTCAAACCATCAGCCCATAGACAAAGGGGAGAAGCAAGAAACAAATCACTGTTGTGACGCCGGCTCTTCCCTATTTCATCCTGACAGGGTTTTGTTTCAGTGCTGCACGCAGTCCCCCTGTCGCCGGGCTCCGTTGCTATTGCCTCCCGTTACTCTTTATGGTAATTGAAGCTGGGCCCCAAAGTGCTCAGAGGCTTGTATCTTCTTCTCACATGAGTGATGCTTCAGTGATAAACTTGAACTTAAAGTCACTGAGGTGGAACTGAGGGCTCATTTGATAGCTAGTGGTTTTCAGCAGCTCTGCAGGGCTTCGGAGACACAGCGTGAGGTAGATTGTTAATGTCCTGTGAGGGAAAACAATAACACATTTCATTAATGCGTTCATGTGTGAAGCATCCATTAGTGCACTGGAGGTATTAATGACATTATGCTTTAAACTGACATGTGGAGCATGACAGAAATTGCAAGGTCGGGTGGAAACAGATGACATGATGAACAAACATTTGAATGGCTTCATTTGCCTGCAGGTTGAATGGTGGGTGTGAGCAATGAGAAGGTGGGGCATATAGAGGCTTCCTTTGGATTTAATATAAAGTGTGGCAGCAAAAAGGAAGGGGGAATAAACCTCACTGTACCTGCCCCTCCCTAAACACTCAGAAGCATGTGGGAAGGGTGCGCAGAGTAGCCCACAGGTCATGTGATGGGAAAGGGCTTTGGGAGGTAGAGGCTGGTGGAGACGCTCCTCAGGCCAAAGCTTCCTCCTGGGAATTCTGCAATCAAGTCACAACGAAGACCAGGTAGTGGTTCTTTGGCTAGGGCGTTAATGAAGAACATAAAGTTTGCAAACAAAAATGTTGGCCAGTAGGGTCGCTGGAACTATCATCTAGCACCTGGAGACTGCCGTAGTTTTGCAGTGAGCTGTGAGTAAAACTAAAAGAATCACACTTGAATGACCCCTCCACTCACAGGAGGGGTTTTGTTGCAAATGACAAGTGTTAGATGGGGTCAGCATAAGATGCAATTGGCAGATGTTTAGAATGGCGTACATTTGGGTTTGCCACAGATAGGGTAAGTCTATTTGAAGTGAGAGAAAGATTTTGAGGGGGATTAATGACAGTGTGCCTTTTATTGTAATGCATTTTTTTAAAAAAATTTCACTTTAACCGTATTTTTCAATCATACCTAACATATGGCATTTTAGCTCAGCAGTGCCCAGCCAAGTAGAACTGATGACTCCTTGATCAAAGTTCCAAACTCTGAAAAGGTAGCAAGGACGCTCAGAGTGGGGCAGGGCAGGCCAGGCCTGCTGCTCCTCAGCATGACTGCTACACTGTCCCTAGATAGAGTCCAAAGACGACCCCTCAAAAGGAAATGAGCTCTCAACTCGCGCCAACTGTGGGGTGGGTTGTACATTCACTGACTTCTGGCCCCAAAATAGAATTGTCATGGCATGTTAGTGAGAGGCATAAAGAGGTCTATTAGGAAGAATCTTGAAAGTGCACACTCAGAGAATAGCCTGCCTGAGAGAGCCGCCTGGTGGATTGGAGCAGAGTATATTTACATGGTCTCAGGGTTTGTCTTCAAGAAGAGTGGTCTCAGTCCCAGATGCGTGCTCCCACTATCTGCTTGCTGCACCACGCAGCAGGCTGTGTTACAGCGCAAACTCTTCATACATGTTTGAAGTTGAGGCTGTTTCCTTGAGGCTGAGGGTCTGTGGAAAGAGGGTGGTTTATAGGGGAGTAGCACAGGCTCACAGCCCAATTTCCAGGCTCATTGCATCTTTAAAACCCTAGGAGATTCTTGGACTGAGTTTTCTGGAAGGAGAAAAGCCTTGAGGGGGACTTTTCTGTCCAGAAAATGCAGCTTGTTTTGAAAGTACAGTTTTCTGGTCTTCCTTGTACCCATCTTTGTTTCATTTTTTTAAAAAAAATATTTTTAGGGAAAGGTCTACAGGGTGTTCAGGGTCTCAGTACTAGATCGGACTCATAGTGATCTGCCTGTTTGCAGCCTCCCAAGAGCTGGGATTACTGGCGTGCACCACTATGCCCAGTCTCAATTGCTGTCTCAGTGCACCCTGGGGGAGGGCCGGCACAGCAGGCCTGGGGATTGAACCCCAGCCCCAGAGCCTGTTTGTAGGCCCTTTAATCTGCTGAGCTATTTGGCTGAAAAAGTTGAGAAGGATTTTTTTTTTTTTTTCAGCTGGCTCAGGCTGCCTTAAGGGCTGGTCTGGTAAGGCATGTGGAGCTGGGGATAGAACCGAACCGCAGTATCCTGCACCTGACTGTGTTTGCCTAAGCAGGTGCTTAAACAACTGAGCTAACCAGCAGCCCACCCCCTCATCTTTATTTCTCATATGCTTCTTTAAGACCACGAACGTGGCTCCACCTGCCAACATGTTTGGCTCAGTCCTGGTGACGCTTGGTCACGTCTACAAATATTCACCACAGTGTAATTTATTGAATTGATTAGGTGAGCTAGATTGGGTGGCTACTATTTATTTCTGCTTTGATAATAAGCTGTAGAGAAAATGGTTGTTGTTGCTCCTGCCCCTGCATCTTTAGAGTGGGGAGGGAATGGCAGCTGAGGCTCAGGCAGGAGATATCCATGCCGCACACCTCAGGGAGACCAGAGTATTTCAACATGGAAATCCTAGCACTTCTTGCCGGAGGGTGCCCTGTGTTTCACTTCCTCAGATCCCAGCGCCTTTCACATCCAGAGAGGACAGTTCCCTTAATGCTGTTGTAAAGTGAAGGTTGATCTGAAGCTAAATTAACAAGAGCTCTGGCTTCATACCAGTGCGAGTCAAAGGCCGATGTGGTCAATCTCAAGTGGCAACCCTCACATGAAAAGGTTATCACAGAACTGGACTTCATGCCTTGCACGATTTTTCCTGAAAGTGGATTTTAGATTTGTTTTACACTTAGTGACAGGATATTAGGCAGAATTTCAATGAAACTAAAAGGATTTGAAATAATGGCCACAAGTATGAGCTCTCCAAGTACTTATCTTATCAATTGATATGGTATTTGTCACCAAACTGGAAAACGCCTATGAAGTTTAAAAACATTTTTTCTTCCTCTATTAGACATTGACTATGTTTGCTCTCTCTTGATTGTAGTTTAATGTTCCTATTTGTGCATTGCAATGCCTGGCCCTAGTTAATGCTGGAGAAGACAGAGCTAAAGTGAGTCAGAATAGCAGAGAGAAGTGAGGATTTTGTGATTGGAAACCATTTCATTCCAAACTCCTTTGGAATCAGGACTACCTGCCTCTACCACTCCTTTCTTGGACCTTTGGACTCCAGTTTAGCTCTACCTCTACATGATTTTGCAAATCTAACTAATACACTGTCTCCTACAAGAACCTGCCTGTGCCTCTCCAGGTCTAGCAGGGTAGACCTCTGAGCTAATAGACTTTCAGCCTCTGAGCTGTTACCCATGGACCCTGGCTTCCTGCTCACATTGCTCTCCTCAGATTTCCATCTCTTCCACTGCAGTATGGGTCTCACTGGATGCCGGGGCCAGAACTCATTGTTCATCTCCTTTTGTACACAAATTGATAGTCTGAAATGTTTCTGAAATAGTATCTAAGACAGGTATTGAGAGGATTCAGATTCACATCTGATCCCAGGCTGGGCAAGAGAGAGTGCTACCTTTGGCTAGTGATGTCTGAATAGGGCCAGGAGTGGCTGATTTGGGGCCATGTCTTTGAATGTGTCTTAGGTTTCAAACTCATACTTAACTACTAGTTAAAAAAATTCATACTAGTGCCAGTGTTGACTGCCTATGTTCTGGTAGTTTGAATCTTATATGGGATTGATGATAATAGACTTTCAGCCTAGTATTTTATTCTCTGCATTAACAGATATCACTCTAATTGGAATGGATTCATATGGCTTTTGGGACTTTTGCCAAGTAGGTGGATACAACTGTATGCTTTCTTTTCAAGCCATGCTCAGAAGTTGTTGAGCCTTTACCAGTGCTAACTGATGACATTGGACTGTCTGACATTGACTGTGACAGTTGATGCTGGCTGGTGTTGGAGCTGGTGAGGTGCATGCTGTCAGGGAGGGATGCCTGGACCCAGCCTGTCCCCTAGTACCTTTGTAATGCTACAGTGGAACATTTTTTTAGCAGTGAGCTAAAGGGTGAAGTTTACATTAATTAAATTAAAAAACTTAGTGCTGGATAACTTTGGAGAAAACATTAGTTACAGCATTTCTCTCAATGGTAAAGGTCTTTTTGTTTTTGTAGTTTTGCTCTGCAGGATTGTGCCATTCCATAGTTTATCCACAGCAGAGAAATTCTTATTTTGTGTTGTAGATAGAAGGGGTTTGCATGGGTGTTAAAGATGGCTTATGAAGAACAAGTACCCGTACCATGTATGAAGAGGGCTAGTTGGAGGAGTGGGGAGAAGTGAGCCCAGGAAATGATATCTCCTGTTCCCTTTAGGTTCTACTCACTAACTTGTGAAATAATCTCTTTTGAGTGAACTGGCATAGTGCAAAATGATAGTAAAGGTGTCGCTCAAACACCTACGCCTTTGCTTTTACAAGAAAACCAAAGACGTGGTACAAAAGAATAGCTACACCTGATCCTATGCAGACATCACTAGTCAATGGCAGCACTGTCTCCTAACTAGCCTGGGATCAGACACAAGCCCTGAATCCTTCTCAACACAGAGTTTTGGGCAGTGCTATGCGGAGATCTAATTTACCATGCCTGCCAACATCCAGAGCAGAGATAGACCCTGAAAACAGTTCCGACAAACTTGCAGGTTACCTAGTTTGCTGAATAGCTTATCAGTAAAAATCTAACTCAGATGAATTTTCATAGCCTTTTCCTTCTTTATGTCTTCTTGCAAGTTTTACAACACTGATATCTTGTGTACGCTGATATTTTACATTTATCTTCATCTGCTTTTCATGTAACCTTAAGGATTTTAGAAGTGTATTAAACAAAGCTTCATTTGTATTTTCTCCAAGAGATATTCCTAAAATTCTTAAATGTTGCCAGGGCCACATATATCTCGCAGTAGTCACTTATTTTTGAAGTCTGAATACTAGGAGGTATAACCTAATTTTATTGCCTTCTTCACTAGATGAAATGAGGATATTGTCTTTATATTAAAAAAAATATTTGACTGAAAATAAATATTTAAAACCAATTCAAATTAAAATAATCTGAATTTGTATTTGTAATTGCTCACTGCACTATTTTATATTTTCTTTCTGAAATAGATCTCTGTTGAAGTAAAGAGCAATACTTCCCTCCCATTCAGTGTTAAACCCTTCCCTGCCAACCTCCTATATTCAGAAATCAACAGTGATTACTAATTCTGGGTCCCCTTGCTGCTTTTCAGAAAGTCAACAGAATGTTAAATGCTGCAACACAGATCTACATTGGAAGGCATTCTTTCCTCTTTCGTGCGTCAGGCAGTTGGCATCAGAGACACCCACTTGAAGTAGTTAAGGCCTCCAGCGCCTATTTAACGGTCTTTCCTTGGGCTCAGGTGGCCTGGCACGAAACACCCTATCAACCCAATCTGAGAAGCAGCTGGCCTTTGGGTCATAGAAACATTGTCTGCAAAGCCAAACAATTTCTAATGCCCAGTTTACCCATGGTCTAGAAACTTCGGAAGCCTGGGTGCAGAATTGCCAGATGAGAAGAGGCCTGAAATACAGAGGTAACAGGGAGGAGCTGGATGGAGGCCTCTTCTGCCCACCCTTCGAGGGTATTCCCTTAGGCTGAGCCCACAGCATGGATGTCCCTCATCCTGGCCTGGCAGCAGATGGCTCGCAGGCCTCACTGTCTATTAAAGGCCTCACAGTGGTGTGTGACTTCATACCCATGAGTGTCTGGTTCAAATGATCTCTCAAGTCACTTTAGGCAGGCTTTGTGGCAGTTGGCACACATAATGGACTCATGGGAGGCTTTCTGTTGTCTTCCTCAAGTTTGATGAAAGTGCATCTCAGCAACCCTGAGGGTGCTCATTATTTCAGTGGTGATTCGTTCATAGCAACTTTTTCTATATATCAGTATTTTGATATAAATACTTATTAATATCTTAAAGTTAGCTGAGGCAACTGAGAACAATGGGAAGATATATAAAACCATAAGGAATAGACTGTTTTCCAACTCATATGCTCTCAGGTCCCATTTAATGAGCATGTTTTTATTTGGCTTTCTTTGAGACAGGGTCTCAAAAACCATGTAGTTCCGACTCACTTTGAACTCATTACATAGCTCAAGCTGACCACAACTCCGGATAATCCTCTTGCCTCAGCCTCCCAAGTGCTGTCATTACAGGTGTGCACCACCACGCCCAGCTTCAAATCCTTCTTTTTTATGATTAAAATAAATTTATTTTTGAAATATTCTTGCAGTACTATTTGATAGATGCATGAGATGAGTGATATATGTAATTTAAACTTTTAGTCACATTACAAAACACATCAAGTTAATAATTCATTAATGATGAGTTAAAAGAAGTACAAATTGATCTTAATCATAGGTTTGATGTAACTTAAATATCCAAAATATAATTAATTTAATATGCAATCTAGATGAAAAATCAGCATGCAGCCTATATAAAACTTTAGATATTTCACATCCTTTCTTTTATACAGTGCATGGTGCTTTACACATATGGCAGGTCACAGTGTGAGCTGGCTACATTCCAAATGCCAATAGCCACATTTAACTTCATGCTACCATATATGGCAGTGCTGGTCTAAAGCACTGGAGTATGCAGTGTACTGATTTGCTATCTGCTTTTATTCTCCTTGTAGTCATCAAGGGCAACAGCCTAGAAGAGTATGGAGTAATGAAATTCAGGCATAATTTCATTTTGACATTTTGGAAGAGTATTTCCCAAGGAGTAGGGAAGACCAGGCTGTGTTTTACCCCCATACTATAATTACTGATTTGTTTACAATTACTTTTATATTATGAAATGCTCTGTGTTTTTCAAAACACTTCCACATTTGCTGTCGTTGGCTGCCTGTGAAATCTCTGGGATAAGTGATTCTATTCTTTACATGCTTCTCACTTATGGAAACTGAAGCATATTTACTCAACTGTCCTGTTTGTAAGATGGCAATACCTTTGTGTGGTACTAGGACCTCTGACCCTTAAACTGTCTTCTCTCCTGTAAAGGTTCCTCAGCTTCCCAAAAGAAGACTCTGAAAACATTATTGGGGTGACCCACTCTTAAAACACTGGGACAACCCTATGCCAGGCAGTAGTCCTTCACTCCATTATTCTCATGAGGACCATTTGCAGAGGTGACTAACTGTCAAGCACTCTTCCAAGCACATGTTGACTCATTTAAATCTCAAGAAAATCTTAGACACCACAGTGAGCTCTAGCTTACAGCTGTGGAAACCAAAGCACAGAGATCCCTTAGGTCATTCCTCTAAGGTTACATAGTTAGGATGCACCAAGACTCCAGTCAGATCCAAGGCTGACCTTCTGCAATGATAGCAGCAGCACCCACTGTGCTGCCCTGCTTCTATGAAGGGCCACATCTGCTGGGACCCAAGGTCTCCAGGTTTTCTCAGAAGCACAAAGGAAACTTGTCTTTGGACATCAAGGGGTTGAGATATTTTGTTCAAAGAATACATTGCCTAGCTGGTTTGCTCTCTAATTCCTTTCTCCTTCTCAGGCCCGGCTGTCTCATGAACAGAACATGATGAGGAGAAGGCATATGAAGTTGAAGAATTTTCCTTTGATACATTTCTCCATTAATTTATTCCTTTTAACCTTTCATGTTGGGTGTATCATTGAGCAGGATCATGGTGATCCCGTGAGCATTTTATTTCTCTGGTGTTTCAGAAAATAAGCAGAGAACGAGTGACCCTCCCAGGTGTTGGCAACCATGTATCTCAGTCCTGGGTAGGAATGTGGGAGGCTGTGGGCTTAGGCAGAGGGGCTGGAGTCTGTGAGTTCAAAGCTAGAATGCATCTGGATAATTATTTTCTTTTCTTGCAGCTTTCTAAAATATTGTCTTGTTTTAATTTAGGAATTATATGTATTGCCTTAAATTTAGAGAAAACAGAATTTCATAACAAAGGAAATACAGTCGTCACCCATAATTACACTGCTTGGAAATAACTTGGTTAATATTATTAGTGTATTTTCTTTCCTTTCCTGTCTCTTATCCAGTCTATCATGTATCTATTATCTATTTCTCTATTCAATTCATTCATGTATTATTTTTTAATATTTTGTGTTTTTCCATATAAAAGTATTTTTCAATAGCATTGAAAATTTTTCTACGTATGACTCATTTTCAGGAGAGTAGTAGTTCTGAGGGGTATGAATGTTCGCCAGCTATTGCGTTCAGTTTATACTCTCTTCTTCCTGGCTGTTGGCTCTCAGTGATATCGTGGTCAAAGTTTCCAGTTTTCCTACTGTTATCTCTTATTACAACAGTCCTGGGTTTTGGTTCTCTCATGCTGAATGAGTCCTGTTTGTTTTTAACACTTGACTCTTTCCACCTTCTGGAGGAGTACAGTGCTGTGATCCTGGTGTTGGAGAGGTGCGGGTGCTGATCGGTCACGGGCTCCCATTGTTCTCAGCTCATCATGCCCGTGTTATGAAGCTCAGTGCCTCTGGGAATGCCCGAAGTCTGTGGCAAGCAGATGGTCCCCACCTTGTCCTGGTTTCTGTTGCTGCTGATGGATGTTTATCCTGATGCCTCGTATGCCAACTTTCCTCAGTGCAGTGCTCAGCTTGATTCTGACGGCTACTTCATTGGGGACCTCTTTGGTGGGCCAGCTGTGTTTGCCTTCCACACAGGCTGGCCCACTGTTCAGTACTTCGCTGTATTCTGCTTGCTGATTCTCCTATTTTCTAAGAATTACACACTCCTGGAGTCTTGATGTTCTTTCCTGAGGAGCTATACAAATTGCCTAGAGGTGTCTTTTGCACTCTTTAAGGGACAGCGAGAACTGATGTGGTGACCCTGCCATGCTTCTTCCCGGATAGGCAGCACATTGGCCACAAAGCCACCCTGCACACCCTGCTCTGCCAGGCATCCTGCCTTTGATAACCTCTCAGCTGGAGGCAGCACCGCTTTCTGTGTC
Organism: Octodon degus; assembly: GCF_000260255.1. Classification (NCBI taxonomy): domain Eukaryota; kingdom Metazoa; phylum Chordata; class Mammalia; order Rodentia; family Octodontidae; genus Octodon; species Octodon degus. Next base: position 6,939,180 of record NW_004524717.1, read on the forward strand.
CCCCATGCCTGCACTTTTAAGAGCTCACACATCCGGCCCTTGTTTTAAGACTGCACATGTCTCCCCCCACCCCCAGCTCTTGCACAGCACCTGCTCCTGGCTGTGACACCTCAGCAGGCTTCCTGTAGGGAACTCTGAGTCTCACCTCTCTTTAGAACATCCTGCAAACCTTAACACTCCAGTGAAGCCACCTGTCTTGGCTTTGGTGTTGGGGAAGCTTCCCACTGCAGGGAGGAGAAAGCCTCTCAGCATGAGCTCAGTGCCTCTGAGAACACCACTGTGACTCTGTCCTCCTCCTTATCCTCATGTACACACCATGGTGGGGACGGTTGATGGAGCAAGGCAGGTTTTGCTGCTTCTGACTAAATAAGGGGAGGCTGTGTCTGGCACCAGCTATGTGTAGCTGGCTTGGGGATCCCTCTAGAATATCAGGGTGTATAGCTTCAGTTTTCAGCACAGTTGTGAAGGACAATATGATGCTGTCACAGACACATTCACTTTAACTACTTCTTAATAGTTTGTGGCTACAGCTTAATTGTCTTATTCTGTGCTCTCCAAAATCTGGCCTGAGACAGACCTGGGCAGTTACCGTAGTTGGCAACCGAGGGGAATGTGCAGGGAAGGAGTGTGATAACAGATTTATCAGTGTGGATACTCGAGGAACAGTTCTGCTGCAGATCCAGTAAGGAACAATGGGAGTTACCTGTCGTCTCTGTGATATGTAATCTTGACTGGGTTAAATACCACCTAGGAGATTAATGGAGCACACCTCTGTGCTTGCCTGATAAGCCGTGTGAACATGGGGACTGGCCCTTTCCTGTCTGGACTCTTCTTCTCTTTGCTTCCCAGATGTCATGTGGTGGGCAGCTCTCCTGCCCAGTACCCTCCACCATGATCTCCTGCCCTAGACCCAGCTGTCATGGACTGGGTCCTCTGGAGCTGGGCGCCAAACTAAACCTCTCTTCCCTTAATTGTGGGTGTCAAGTATTTTGTCCTACAAGTGGAAACACTGTTTAGTACAGAGCCTCACTGCATATTTACATTTGGGGGAGGGATTTCCTCCCTTCTATGAGCCCCAGAGAGCTGAAGGTAATAAAGTAAAGAGCAG
>NW_004524717.1:6942015-6942608 GCF_000260255.1 Octodon degus
ATGACAAGCAGTATATATTTAGAATACCAGAATGATAGGCATTCCAAGCATGACTGTATCATTACACACTTTCTTCAGGGTCATTGCTTAGTTCACAGTATCAGCATCTATAGTTAGTCAGGGTGAGAATCCTACCAATTAACTGTTAGTTTCCAAAACAGGCTGAAGATTCTCAGGATCAGGGCATATGCATCTTGTGCATATAAATGTATGGCTTTGTCCCTGTCATGTTCCCTAGCTTTTCTCCTTGCCCTCTCTTTGTTGTCTAATCCTCGTGTTCTTGTTCCTTTTACCTGTGTTATACCTTTCTATCTTTATTTCTTCTTTTGAGTTCTTATACTAGGGAGACTATATGATATTTACACATGTGGGTCTGGTTTATTTCACTTAGGAGTATATCTTTAAGTGGCATCCACTTAAATATAAAAGCTTCAAATTTATCATTCTTTATAGCTGAGTATACTCCACTGTATAAAAATGCATCTTTTTCATCCATTACTCAGGTGACAGGCACTTTGGTTGTTTCCAAAATCTGGCTATCACAAATTATGCTGCTATAAACATAGGTACGCATATATCTCTATGATATGACA
>NW_004524717.1:6959261-6961047 GCF_000260255.1 Octodon degus
ATGCATGCACATTGACATCTGGGACAAAATGTGAGCCTTTCAGTTCTGAAATAGCTTGTTTTAGCTGAAATTAAAACTGGAATTTGTCAGGCATCTTGTCTCCATCATACTTCTTGGCTGCTGTAGGCTCACCAGCTGCACTAGGTGTCACTATGTGAGCTACTGAATGAAAGATAGAATAAAAAAAAGAGGAGAAAAGAAAAGCAAGGCTATTTAATTGGCTGACACTGCCTTCTGTTTGACATTTTTCTTTTCATTTATATTTTAACATCAGCTATTTTTAAGATTAAAGGAACAGGCATGTACACATCATTGAATGACTAAATTGACCAAATAGGATTTTTTTTCTCTGATTTGGGAGAGTTAACTGTGTTTTTAAGGCAGCTAAAGCAAGTTCTATTCACACATGTGTTCTGGAAATATTAGAATAGATATAAAATTTTGTTTTTACAAAATTAAGCCCTGAGTGTCTTGTTTTGGGTCTCATAGTATTGTTTAGATTAAATTTCATTCTAATGGGCTGGAGAGATAGCTTGGTGGCATATGTACCTGCCTGACAAGTGCAAGGTCCCAAGTTTTACCCATGGTACCACATGCTGTCCAGCCTAGAACCCCAGGAGCATGGTTCAGGTCCTAGAATCAGGCATGGTGGCACATGCCTATCATCCCAACACTAGTGAGGCTGAGACAGGAGGATCAGTATGAGTCCAAACTGCATAGCGAGACCCAATATAAAAAAAAAATTCATCCTACTGATGATTTGCTCTTGTAGAGAAAAAGAAGGTAATTAGCCTACTAGATATTAATGATATAAGAAAATATTTTAGCTTTAAAATTTCAAGATTGTCAATTTGTTTGCAAATATTTTGTTTCCTTTCATTGCAAATTTTCTGTCCCTCCAACCTATTCTGTGTTAACATACTTGAAACTCTGTCTCAATGCTGAGATATGATATTTGTACCATGCAATGTCATGTCATACCTCAGCACATTAAAGAGGAGAGATTTTTAGTCTATGTGATAATTAATTCTGTTATTGGAAGATGTGCTTTGGTAAGTGTGGAGAACAGCACCACACAACCTCTGTAGAAAAACTGGGAAATTAACATGTGGCACTGCTAAAGAAGTGGCACAGGCAAAACCCCTGCATACACCATAAATCACCTCCTTCCCTTAAGAGTATATGATTTTTCTTTACCTAAGAGCCCAGAATCTTTCATTCTGTGTTAAGTAACTCAGAAGCTTCTTCTCTTAAAAATATACAGCCCATGATCAGTTAGGGCCTGAAGAGACTGTTATTCTTTACTTTGTGCAATGCCTGCAGCATTCTGTAGTGCTCAATAAATATTTTATACTAATAGCTGGATGTCAGCTATGTAGTATGTGCCATACATAGATAACTTTTATTCTCAAGCAAATGGTGGAAGTGTACTTAAGTTTTTTTGACACCTGTGGTTTATATTTTCTTCATCTCTGTAAAAATTGTGGAATAAGGGTGTATGCAAATATTTTTGGAGTAAATGCTGTCCTTTATTTTTTTTTTATTTTATTTTTTTATTTTTTTCGTACACAGGTTTATTCCCCATATTACTTGACAAACACAATGTGTAATCAAAGTCTTCCCTCGCTGATTATATCCACAGGAGTTCTGCTGGAGTGAGTCCTCTAGTGAGCTGGACACACTCGGAGTCTGCTGAAGGCTAACCCACACTTATATACACATTATTTCTCTCCAAGGAGAGTCCATCCATGTTGCAGACAGTGTCTGCACAATCTGAAAGCTGGGG
>NW_004524717.1:6964642-6966122 GCF_000260255.1 Octodon degus
TCTATTTTTTTTAATCAATGTCTTCTTTAGAAGCAGTTATAAATTCTTTTACTGCCGTGTTTTTTTCAGATTTGGTTTCCTCCCTATGTTTCTGTAGTTGCTTCTTTACTTCAGATGCTATGAGTTCTGAGAGTTCTTTTTTTATTTCAGAAAAGTATTGCACTCTGAGTTCCTCTATATCTTTCTGCTGTTGCTTATTAACTGTCAACGCTATTAATTCATACCTTTGAGCCGAGCTAGTTTCCTCTGCACTTGTTCTGGGTGGGCATTGGGTTTCCAACATATGTTTCTGCATTTGGTTCTTTACTGCACATGTTATTAATTCAGGGATTTCTTTCTTTATTTCCAATCTGAGTTCCTCTATACCTTTCTGTAGCTGTTTCTTTATTTCAGAAGCCGTTGATTCATTGCTTTCAGCTGTGTGATTCCCAATTTGTTCTGTGTTAGTGTCCTCTGCACTTGTTACAGGTGGGCTTGGGTTCTGAGGTTGCATTTTGTTCCTTCTTATCATTTTGTGTAGCACTGTCTTCTGATCTTTGTTGTAGATCTTTGTTGTAGTTATAACCTTAGCATGACGTACTTAGGTTCAGGTGCAGATCTACAAAGTTTGGATTTATCCAGCTGTGCCTGGCTTGGGTCTGGCTGCTGTGCTCAGCTGCTTCCTGTTGCTGCCCTTGGCAGTGAACCAGTTGTGCCCCTCTGGCAAGATTTTCTGCTCCTGGACTAGCTGGGTGGTTCTATTCTCTACACTCTCTGCAGCAATTGCAGGTGCAGGGTTTCACCCCAGGACTGTATGCCAGGCCTGAGCTGAGCCTGGTGGGGACAAGGTGGAGTAGGGCTTCTCCCACACACTCACCGGGCTTGGGCTGGGACTGGGTTTGGGGGTTCCTGGAACGCGGCAGAAATTCCTGCCCGGTGGGCGGGGTGGGCAAGGTGCTGCGGAGTCGTGGGGGGCGTCCCAAGGGTCTGGAAGAGGGTCTCACCCATGCTGCACCTGGTGTGGGACCAGTAGTAGGTCCTGCTGGTGCAGGTTAGCCAGAAGCTCTCCCACTCACTCACTGGGTCTGGGCTAGGACTGGGTCTGGGGGTTTCTGGGACTTAGCAGAAATTCCTCTTTTATATTATTTAGATAGAAGTCGTTTGTCTTAGTGATTGTTTGTTATGATTTTTTCCCATTTTGTGTGCTGTCTTTTCACTCTTGGTGATTTCCTTTGACATGCAGAAACTTCTCAATAAGATGAGATCCCAGTTGTTGATTCTTTGGAGTATTTCCTGTGAAGTTTGCTTTTTGTTCATGAACTGTCTTCCTACTTCTATGTCTTCAAGATTTTCACCTACTTTCTCTTCCAGGAGAGTGAGTGTTTTTGTTTTAATGTTTAGATCTTGAATCCATTTTTTAAGTTTTCTTTTCCTTTTTTTTTTTTTTTTTGTGCAGGGTCTCACTACACAGCCCACATTAGTAGTGATCCTCCTGATAGTT
>NW_004524717.1:6966222-6975635 GCF_000260255.1 Octodon degus
CAAACACAATGTGTAATCAAAGTCTTCCCTCGCTGATTACATCCACAGGAGTTCTGCCGGAGTGAGTCCTCTAGTTAGCTGGACACACTCGGAGTCTGCTGAAGGCTAACCCACACTTATATACACATTATTTCTCTCCAAGGAGAGTCCATCCATGTTGCAGACAGTGTCTGCACAATCTGAAAGCTGGGGTCGGGAGATGGCTCAGTGGAATAAGCGCTTCCCTGACAAGCGCAACGGTCCGAGTTTAATCCCCAGTTCTGCCAAAACAAACAAACAAACAAACAAACAAAAAAAAAATTCCTTAATGCTGTCCTTTAGAACTAAAGAAAATATCGATGTGGCTTAAATCTGCAAGGTTAGACAGGAATTGAAGAGAAAAGTCAAATTTTAGGGGACACCCATCATGGCTTTTAGAATAAAGATAATGGAGATAATTATGACAGCTAACTTTGAATAGTATTACTTATTCATTTCATGTACTTCCTATATATTGACATATTAATTTTCATAACAAATTGTTGTCTTAAAGTAGGAACTACTATTGTTCTTATTTTTACAATGGTGGCACAGAGATACGAGGCTACTAGTTAGTACATGACACATCTAGGTATCAAATATAAGCCATCTGACCCTGGCTCTTTGGAGGCACTGAATTAAAAGTATTTTATGAATCCCTCATCCTCCCTCCCATGTCCAGTACAGGTGTCTTTGTGTGGTTTCCAGCTTCAGACTAACCTTTCTGAGTTTCAAATTCTTGATAGTTGAGAGGACTTGACTCATAGTATGGTCTATATTATCTCTTAGATCCTTTTCCTCTCCTGAGCCTGGTGATCCTTTGGTTTATAAGAAGTCTTAAAAAGTGTTGGATGGATTCTAGATGAATATTTGAGTCTAGATGCAGTGGGACAAGTGAGGAAATCCAAGCTGTCCTCTTGGATGTATGGTAATAGGGTAATTACATGATGGAAACAGGAAGTCCAAAGTCTGGCAAAGATAGATTCACACAAAGTTTGTGTAAGTTTAGATTGGAGGATTTGGCAAAACTTTGTTCAGACACCACCAGGTAAGATGGTTCCAATGTAGTCAGTTTGCTCAAACTTGGGAGTACAGAACATTTGCTGCATCTTAATCACTTGGGTGTCTGTCAGATGAGGCCTTTTGGGTCCTCTGCACACCTACTGCCTTAGGACATCTGAAGGAGCCCCAAGAATCTGTATGCTCATGGACTTTTCCTTTTATATTGTGAACTGTTATTTGAAAACCACTGGTTGGTTACTTGAGGGACAACAGTTGGAAATATCAATTCAAGAGTCACACAAGGTTAAGAGTTCTCAGAGTAGGGGAGACAATCTCAGGGAAAGTGAAGAGGCAGGCCAAGGAGGAGTGGGGAAATGGAGGAGCTGTGTGACAGGAGGGACCAGGACAGTGTAAAGGATAAAGGGAGGATGGCTGTCACCTGACTTTCAGGACACAACCTCTTTAGCAGAGGAATGAAGACAAAAGGAAAATAGTTTAGAAGATTAGGCATGAGTAGATGGTGGGAAAATGTAAACACTGGCAATGAGAATTGACATAAAAAGAACAAAGTAGCACTTGTTGCAAGAAATGGATTTTTCAAGATGAAAGAAACTTATGCTTATGTGTAGCCCTAGAGTTGGAAACAAAAAATGTTACAGGAGGGAAATGCTTCAGTGGGCCTAGAATGGTGTTATTGGGTGGTTCCCGTAGAAATGGCTGACCTTATCAGATCCAAAAGCTACAACTCTTGTTGCATAGGTCTTGCTTTATCTTGGTCTTAACCATCCAACAGAAAAGTATAAAAACGAAGTACAAGAAGTAAAGCCATGCTGTTATGTTGAGCTGTAGGGGACTCAGGTCAACAATTTCTGACACTGCCAGTCAAGCAGAAGACCCAATACTATTATGGATTACTGGGCTCTTTTAGAATATTTTGCTGAGTTAACACACCTATAATATTCAAATGATGGAACTAAACAAAAAAGGTGATATATAAATGAATGTGCATTTTGTATCTGTGTATTCAAAATGGTTAGGATAGATATATAGTTACATTCTCTTAATGAATAGAGGGATTTGTTCTAATAGTGTTTGCAAGTAGGATATCATGTCTGCATCTTGTGCAGCAAATAACCTGTAGGAAGACAGTATGCAATGTGTTAATTATTGGAACTGTCCTACCAATTTGATTTGAAACTGTCTCATTGCTATTTGTCTGTCAATAAAATTATGGAAAAATAAAAAAAAGAAATGGCTCACCAATTAAATGTATCCCAGGTCCCTTCTGCCTTGCACAAAAAATTGAGTGAGAAAAGCCAAAAATGGAGCCAAAAGTTTATTTGAAATAGGGGTGATAGAGTAAGGGAAAACTGGTTCTGCAGAGCCAACTTGGGCCAAACAAAAGAGTAAAAGTGCAAAAGAGGAAGAGGAAGAGTGCTCTCCAGGTCTGCGAGACATAGGACGGGCTACTCTGAAGAATCTTGGGAGTGGGCTCCTTTTCGCACCTCGTCTCCTTTGTACCATCTACATCCCATGGGAACATCAGAGAAGTTCTTTGCCTAGAATCCTGGGAATTATTTGCCACTGCCCTGGGATCTTGGGATGGCCAAATCTCACTTATTTCCCAGCCAGGCTTGCCATGGCCTACTTCTCATCTCTAGGTACAGGGTAGGGAGGGGTTTGGGTTTTCACCCTCTCCTGTTCATCATTTCCATGAACTCACTCTGGGTCAGTACAAGGGAAATATTCTCCAGCCATCTTTAATTCTTTATGATAATTTATAGAAACTAAACTTAAACACCTAGAATATTTTCAGTTTATTACAAGAGTGTCTGGATAGAGGCTAAAATCTGGTCCCTGTCTTAGTAACTTTTCTCTTGTTGCTGAGACACCCAAAGTTAAAGGAGGAAAGGATTATTTAGCTCACAGTTTATAGAGGTTTCAGTCATAATCAGCTGGCTCCAAGGCAGGGTGGTACATGAGAGAGGGGCAACTGTTCATCGTGGCAGAAGACAGCAAAGGCGACAAGCAAGGAGTAGGGAACAAGCCTCCTTCTGTCCTTTATATATTATCCAGCCTACTGGGATTAGGACAGTGCCAAGCAAATCAGTGGGCTGATCTGGCAATCAACCCCCCTTAGTCCCAGCCCCTTAATTCCAACATTGAATCATGAATCAATCACATACTTTAGATTTAGCTACCTCAGAAAAAGCCCCATCTAAAAGTACATGAGGCTTTGGGGGGACATCTAGACACAAACCAGAATAGTCCCCTAAATATAACAACATTCTAATGTCTATATCCTGCATCAGAATTTATCCTTTGTTCTTGCCATGGCTCATAAATGTGGTCACATATATGCCTAGAAGACAAGGAAAGAGAGATTACCCCCCCCCACACACACACATGGGGGGAGGCAGCCAATAGTTCCAAGCCAAGGAGTACTGATGGTGTCTGCTAGCTTTAGAGGCAAGGAATCCAGTCTTGTGAATGCTTGGTTCCAGTCCTCTAAGACTATTAGTCCTTGCCTTCAGAATTAGAAGCGAGTAAGTGTGTGCTGTTTTTCCTCATTAAGCTTGTGGTGATTTGTGATAGCAACCTCAGGAATCTAAATCAGTGTCCTTGTAAGACTGGATTTGGACTTGAACCTCCCAATTCCCAGTCTTCCTGCCAGCAGACACATTGTCCTCAGCTCAGCACTGGCATCCTTGGCAAACACAGGCTGTTTAAAAGAGAAAGCATGGAGCAGAGAATCTCTAAACACCTGAACATCTGAAGACAGACATATATGTACACTTCAAGGACCTTGCCCACTGAGGCACAAAACACTCACAGAACTTAGAGCACCGATGTTTATGAACATCTTCCTACCTGTTGTCTCTTGCCTTCTTTTAAGCCCTGTTAAAAAATAACCCACTTCCTTTCCTCTCTGCAGATGGGCTTTTTGCCTATGTCTGCCTACACTTAGGCACAATAAATTCCTCCCCATGTTGTCTTTACACAGGCCCAGTGGTCTCTTTTGGCTTTAGCCTTGTGCATGTTCTCAGAGTGCCATGTGCTGGGCTGTGGGGGAGATGACAGTGACATTGTAGGCAGGTTGTCATGTGATGGCAGTGATACCATAGGCAGGTTGTCACATGTACCCCTTCTGCACAGCACCACCTTTATTCCCATGCAAGGTAACGATCATATCCTTGGGTAAGGCACTCCCCATTGCTCCACTTCTCTCTGCTTCCTGACAGTTTGGAAGGAATTAAAGCACTTTGGTTTCCCCACAGTGACTAATGGGACTTGCTGTGCGATTAGAGCAGTGTTTTACTGTACTTTTTTTGGGTAAATTGTGGAACTCATTACTGTAATACTTGAACAAATTTAAACACCTAACTCACCCTCCTCCTTTATTCCCTTCTCCCCAGGTGACTAACTGTAGATACTGTATAATGAAACCAAATAAACTCCATGAAGTGTGTAATGCCTACTTAATTCTGTCCCTCTTCTCTAAACCAAGTACTTCTCCTTTCTTTGGGACCAGAATCAGCCATTGAGCACATACAATCATGCCCATTTTTCCACATTTAGTTATGTAGAGTAAATACAGATGGTAAATGAAAATGTAGTCCAGTTAGTGGTAAATGAAAATGACCTTTTATTCAAGTAAAGACACTGAATAGAATTTACAGTGCCCCTTGATGCTGCAGTGCATCCTTAGTTACTTGGAAATTTTAAGAAGGAAACAAACAGGAAAGTAAGTGTAGAGATACGCACAACACACACATGCTCACACACAAGCATCCACTACCAAAAATAGAAGAGACATTGACAAATGATATTCAGACATTTATTTCTTAGGTTGCCAGTAACAGATAGAGGTGAAGAATGATTTGGACTAGATGCTAAGCAGTTTAAAAAGCTCAATTTTTCTCTTACAGAGATTGAAAACCTCTCACTTTCTTTGACCCCTGTTTTTCTTTAATTCATATGAAATTTAAAGTAGAAAAAAATGAATAACTGTTTGAAAATATTTTATAGCTTTTGTGCCAAATAACTGCAGACAGATCAAATTAACTGCTGCAGTTTAAGCATCCAAAGCCTGTTTTAAAAATAATTTAGTCAATGATCTTAACTGAATTGACTTAAGATATTTTCAAAGCTCTCTTGCCTTGATATTTTGTGTTATCATATTTTGTGATTGGACTGAAGTCCTGGCTATGTTTTATGCGAGTCAGTTCTTACCAGCATACCCATCTGAATTTAATGGTGGGGAAGGCTGGAAGTATGAGTCAGGAAGAAGAAGCTATCTGTCTGAGTTCATGCATTCATCCCTGAACTCTTAAATTTACTTATCACTATTCAGGATGCGTAACTCATGTCTCCATCAAGAAAGCAATTGCTAGGATAAATTTTCCAAAAATGTGGAGGGAAAGGAAACCTAAAATGGATGTGTCTTAGGAAGCTACGTGCATAAATTATGTAGACTCCTTTTTTCTGATTGCCTCTGTATCCCTGTCGCTAAACTAACCCACCAAGTGAAAATGGTCTTTAGATTTTTCTCTGTCTGATTTAGAGGGCTTTTGTCTTTTTACTTCTCTTAAGTCATTTCTCAAAATTTGACTCACAATCTTCTGTTTCCTTCTCTCCAGCTCTATTCAGAGGTGAGCTTTGCATTATGTTGACTACTATAATTGGACTTCAGGTAGCTTTTGGATGATTTCAGACTTCATACTAGAAATGCTTCCTTCTTTGGCCCACCCTTTCTTCATAACCTGAGTGAGCCATGACCAGAGTAGGAAAGTAGTTCCTGACTTTTCTTCCTGTGGACTGTCCATCCCAGCCAATTAGGCAGTCACTAATTATAAGCTGCCATAAAAGAACAGACTGACCTACCCAAAAAGGACAGTATTGCTGGAGAGCCTAACCCAGAATACTTTCATTCACTGTGAAGTGTAGATTTACTAGTGTGATTTGAAGTGATTGCCTTCCATGGAAAAGGCTAGCAGACCCTCCAGCAAGATTGCTGGCCCTTGGTCCACCCTCGGTCCAGAGGCTTTTCCTAGGCTTGCATGCATTCACATGGACACTCTGGCCTGCACTGGAAATCATACTTAACTCTCCTTCACACCAGACAGCTGCTCTTGGGTTGCTTCTCAGATGATCCAGGGCATCATACCAGGTTAGGCATAAGGATGTCCAAGTAAGTCCCATAGAAAAGCAAGGGTGCTGGATAGCACAGCATGGTCCAGAAGGAAAAGGACCTCAATTTCCTGGTGGCTTTTGCTTTTGCAGTGAAGGACTCCTTTCCCTGATGTATCTGGGCCATTGCTGCTGAGGGAGTGGGGGAGGGATGGATGTACCCCTCCTCATCCAGAATGGAGAGCTATCAGAATGGTAAATTTGGCAATTAAAAAGGCAGAATTTAAAATAAGGGAAGACAGTTTATTTGGAACAGGGTAAGAAAACAAGAAGATAGATAGCTTCTCTGGAGGAGTAGAGGGTATGAGAGTTGAATCCCACTGTCTTGCCCCTGGCTCCTCTTAACTAGGATTGATGAATTCTCCCATCCCCCATGTGGGCTTCTCGAAGTTGTAACTATCCTAGAAGCTCTCTGGCTATTTTTGGTCCTAATCTGTGTACCTCTGTCTGAATTCTTTCCAGCTGTTTGATTCCTTCTTGTCCTCTTGTGATGGCTAAGTGTTGGGTGGAGCTTACTAGCAAATTAGTTTAGAGTTAATGATTAAATAAAGGAGACTGGTATTATCTGGTACAGTATCATGATGTTAAAATGAGAACGTACATACATGTGTGTATGTGTAGGAGTGTGTGTTTTGCATATTAAATAAGAGTCCTGTTGGGAGCGGCTGAAGCTGGAAAGTAATTATGCGTGCAGGATGAAGCCAGCTAGAGAAGAACATAGAGCTCCCTGAAGCATGTAAACAAGCCGTTGCAGCTTGTTAACTGATTGCTGGCTAGAGAGTTTGAAATTGACATCAACCTCTCGAGGGTATAAATAAATGATCTTCATTTCTTGGGCAGGTTTCTCTCCTTGGCTCAAGAGAAAGAGAACTTTCACCTGACCTAGCTATTATCTCTTGTCTTTTTCTCATTCTTGCCTCCATTTTTTACCAGGGTGCAACGAAAGCCCAAGATTTGCCTACATATGGCACTCTGAACAGGGACCCCTGGTAAAGACAGAGTGGGCAGCATGAATGCTTCCCAAGTACATGCAACAGGAAGGGGAAAACACATCGGCATGAGCCGATATTCAGCACTGGAGTGCATGGCACTGGCACATCAGGTGTAAAGCATGGGCATATGGTTCTCTAGGGTCAGAAAATACATGGGCTTTAAAGAAGTCACAGAGAGGGTATTGAAGTGCTAGCAGTCAAAAATGGGGCAAGGAGAGTCTCAGGACTCCCCAAGGTGTCTGTATGTAGGAGTTTGTTGCATGTTTGACTCTAGTGTTCACTTTTATTTTCCGGATTTGTTAGGGGTTTTACAACCATGAAGGATTTGGCTTTGAATATTATTCTAAAATTAAGTCCCAAGCCTGAGTAGGACGAGGAGGGCAGAGCAGCAGAGCCAACCAGTAGCTGATAGAGTTCGCCTTCATAAGGAAGGAGTGGTGGGGGACAAAAGAGACTGTTCCTCACCAGAGAGGTGTTTTCCTCTGAATTCCATTTTTACAAATAATACATTTTTGGATTTGTGCAGGTAGTAGCTCCTCATATGTGCAAGGGGCTGCCATCACAGCAGCTATCACTAAGGATATTCATGCACAGTCTGAGGAAAAAGGCAAAGACGAGGCTCGTTTTATTGTGGAAACAAGGAACATTTTGCCCAAAATTGCTCTGCTGTAATGATAAAGGCAACAAAGACATAATTGGTCTGCAACAAACCTTGCAGTCTTTGAACAAAGTGTCCATGAGGTTATCCTTGGAAAAATGAGTGGAAATCTAAAATTGATCTTAAATACTGGCCCTGTCTAGGCAACTCCCACTGGGACCGGCATCAACCCCATCAAACAGTGGGGGCATAGACGAGGTTCAGATAGGTCCTGGGCAGAGGTCTTACGCGGACTCAGCTGGGAGTTCCCAGCGACCTGCATGTCCAGGGGTCTGGACCAGGTGCAGTTGTCCACATGCACCACCAACTAAAGGCCTGTGCATCTGGGGCTAAATAGAAAGGTCATGACTGCAGTGCACCATGGCATTCACTGTGGCTTACATCACGTATGCTTCTGGCACTAGACATTTGTTCATAGAAAATATTTTCTGAGCTCTAAAACCAGACAAAAAAAATCCAGTGGTCAAAGCAAAAAGTAAGGCAAGCGTGCCTAGTACATGTGGTCAAATGGCAGAAACAATGGCTACATATTCCCATTTCCTTCTGCCTGGCAAACTGGATCCCAGAAAAGTGTTTCAGACTCCTCCACCATGCTGCCTGCCCTACTAGCAGAGGTGGCCATGGCTACAGAGGCAGTAACCATCAAGCCACTTGAGGGGCAGAACATGGGTAATGGAACCCATTCCCAAGAGTGAAAGGAGGACAATTCAGCACCTGCCAGTAACTTCCCAGGTTGCAAGGAGATAAAATGAAAGCTTCAGCCAGAGGCTGTACAGAGATCTCCAGGTTTTGCCTGGTGATACTGATTCAGACTGTATAGGGAAAAATCAATGTTACTTAAAACATTACTTAATCACCCCAGACTCTGGTATTGTTCAACTGGTCATTTTTCCCTTGGTAATTGAGAAATTCATAAGTAGGAAAAAGGGATCCAAGGCTTTGGGTGTTTTGACATCTATCGGATTCAACAGATTAAACAAAATTGCCCAGAGATGGAATTGTCTACTGAAGGAAAAATACTAAAAGGTCTTTTAGACATAGGAAGGAATGTTTCAGTTATTGCTCAGCACCATTGGCTTAACATAGCCTCTAGATATAGTTCCTATAGACTTACAGGAAAAGGGGAATGTTTCTCACCCTAATAAAAGTGTTGTTAACCTAGAAGAACACGAGCTATGACAACTTGATTTTTGGTTCGCCTTAAACCAAAAAGACAAAAGATGTTACAATAAACGACTGTTGCCAAGAAGAGTCCATGAACAAGTGCTTTTATTTTCCTAACATAATGGCTCTGGCCAGCTGCTAAGTGGGAAAAGACTCCCTCTCACATCAACCTGATCCTGCAATTGGGTCCATCTCCTAGACAGATGTAGCTTTTTATGCCTTGGAGTTTTTAGAGGTGATTCATCCAGCTGACCCAACTAATATGAATTTATTTGCCACCTGTATTTCATCCGGAGAAGTTTGTTTTTATCTCAGATGCCAATTTTTGGATTGCATCTTTAAATTTTAGGGGCAAAATTTGTTTTAGATTTTATACTATTTATTTTTTA
>NW_004524717.1:6982980-6986262 GCF_000260255.1 Octodon degus
TTTTCAGCAGTGGAGAGCTGGTTTTTCAACACCATTTGTTAAAGAGGCTATATTTCTTCCAGTGAACATGTTTGGCCCCTTTGTTAAAGATAAGATGGCTAAGTGTGTTTTTAGTTGTATCTGCATCTTGTAATCTGTTTCATTGATTATTGGGTCTGTTTTTTTTTTTTTTTGCCAGTACCATGCTGATTTTGTCAAAGTAGCTTTGTAGTATAATTTCAGGTCAGGAATTGTAATGCTTCCTGCTTTGCCTTTGTTGCCCAGAATTACTTTGCTATTCTATTCCAGTTCCAAACAAATTTTAAGAATGTTTTCTCTAGATCTGTGAGGTATGTTGGTGATATTTTTATAGGGATTGCATTAAATCTGCATTACAATTTTGGGAGGTCCCTTTTCACAACGTTGATTCTTCCTATCTGGGCGTAAGGAATATCTTTCATTTTCTGAAATTCTCTTCGATCTCTTTTATAAGAGTGTTGTAATTTTCACTGTATAAATCTTTTACTTTTTAAAATTCTGCTGAGTATGTACTTCTCAGAGGAAGAACTACAAGAGGTAAATAAATATATGGAAAAAATGTTCCACAGCACTGGCTATTTGAGAATTGCAAATTAGAACAACATGGATAAGCCATCTCACCCCAGAAAGAATGGCTATCATAAAGAAATCAATGAATAACAAATGCTAGAGGCTATGGGGAAAAAGGTACATTTCTCCACTGTTGATGGGAATGAAACTAGTACAACAACTATGGAAATCAGTGTGTAGACTCCTCAAAAAACTAGGATTGGAAATCCCATTCAATCCAGATATTCCCTTTCTGAATATTTTCCCAAAAGAACTGAAAACACCATACCATAGTGATATATGTGCACCCATGTTTATAGTAGCACATTTTGTTATAAGCAAATCTGGAAACAACCAAAATGCCCATAATTTGAGGAATGGATGAAAAATATGTCATATTTTTATAAAATGGGGGTACTACTCAGCGATAAAAAGACTAACTTGAAGGCTTTATTGTTAAGTGGATGCAACTAGAGGCTATACTCATAAGTGAAATAAATCAGACCCACATGTGTACATATCATATTGTCTCCCTAGCTTAAGAACCTGAAAGAAGAAATAAAACCTGAAAAGTATATTAGATATAATGAAACAAAAAAGAAACTGTGAACTTAAGGATTAAACAATGAAGATGAGAGAAAGGAGAAAAGATAAGAAAAAAGGAAGGGAGAAACATGCAAGTATATATACAGGATGGCTGAGATAACTTTTTGGCTGAGGTGATTGTACTAATAATTTCCATCAGTTTTTTTATTGAAAGTAGCAGTTGATCTTTAGAATTTTCATCTTTTTTTTCAAAGTTTTATTGATAAACAGATAGCAATGAGACAGTTTCAAATCAAATCGGAAGCACAGTTTCAACAAATAATACACTGCATATATTCTTCTTAGTGGTTAATTGCTGTACAAGATGTGGACTTGTGATCCTATTTTCATCTTGACTAACTCTGCTGATATCTTCAATTTGAGCAACTACATTAAGGACAGCAATGTGTAATGCAAAACCCATGGTTGAATACCTCTCATCTTGGTCTTCTAAATGTGTACCATTTCTAATGTCTTATCAATTATTCTACTCTATTTAAAATAATTTTTTTAAAAAACACAAGGAAAAAATTAAGATTTCTTGAAATCAAGTGTTAATATTCAATTATTTGTTCAATCTTGCATAACTATATCTGTTAATCTGAGCAACAGATTTGATGATAAAAAGTTAATATTACAACCATTGTTAATTAACTGTTCATTTTTTGCAAATTTATAACATACATATTGTTGTATGTTAACCTGTCTTTTTTCTATTTGTTTTTGCTTCTGTTTTTGCTCATCAAAATAAAATAAAATTGAATTAAAAGAAAATAATATGAATGACACTTTTCAAGTACATCCCAAAAGTCTTTTTGTTTCTACTCCTGGATATTGCACTCATCTTGTAAGAGGGACCCTAAAAATGTTCTGATAACTGATTTCTTTGAAAATATATGGAAAGTGGAAATTATAGCAGAGACTATTGGAATACAAGGACGATTCAGAAATCATGGAAAGCACCACACTGTCTTGATGCTTGCTGATATGGCTTGCAATCCTAGAAATCCCAAGCTAGATACCATGGTTAGTCACAAGAATATGGAACTCACTTTATACAGAGATGATGTATGAGTGGATTATAGAAGCTATGAATGCCCATAGAAGCTATGAACATAGAAGTTGTGAATATAAAAATGGGTAATAACTGAGAAGTTCTCCTCATTTCTCCTAGGTTAAACTGTCATCTTCCTGAGAGAAGCAGTATTCTTATTTATATGACAGGACATGGTAAAAATGGTTTCTTAAAATTTCAAGATTCAAAAACCTTATCTGCATATAATTTGAAGATTCTTTTGAACAGATGTGACAATTACCTGAAACTGTTTTGATCAACCTTAAATGATCCTCAGATGTTATTTGGTTCTACTAGTTGGCTCCTCCCAGTTCTTGGGCTGATTTCCCTGGTGTTACTAGTTGTCATTATCCTTCAGACAAGTTAATTCAATTTGGTTCTGTTTTCACAGATGAAGTATTTTAGGGGAAAAGAGGCTATGTGATGGCTTCCTCTTCCAAATTATAGGACACAGGTTTCTCATTCTATGACCAAACTTGTATTACTAAAGCAAAAGGGAGAATATTTTCCCTACAAAATTCACACCTTATAATAGACTTCACTGGGCAGTATGTATGATTAACTTTTTAATTTCAACAAAAGATGGAAGTATAGTAGCAAAAAGACTGTTTCATCAGATAAAGGAAAAAGGGCTAAGGAAGGTACTTTGGAGAGATCTCCATACTAGACAGTGGAAGAGACCCAGTTCATTACTTATCAGGGGTAGAGGGTATGCCTGTGTTTTCCCAGAGAATGCTGATTGACCTATTTGTGTACCAGAGTATACTATCAGGCTGTACGATGAACTTAGATCTGGAGAATCTGGTTCTACTTTTCAGGGAGCTGGTATTCAGTCCTGTGACAGTGACACCTCAGAGACCACTCTATAGTTTACAGATGGGGATGAGGCTAAGTCTGACTTGGGGACATCCAAAGAAATTGGCTCAGAATGCCCAGGAAATGGTAATAAAAAAGGAAATTAAAGATCTGAATAGTTCATAGAGTATATAGAAATGACTAAGCTGAAAATTACCAATATTCTTAGTACAGAATAAAATTATATATATATATATTAT
>NW_004524717.1:6986512-6989489 GCF_000260255.1 Octodon degus
TTTCTTTCTTTCTTTCTTTCTTTCTTTCTTTCTTTCTTTCTTTCTTTCTTTCTTTCTTTCTTTCTTTCTTTTTGGATTTTAGGGAAGGGCCTACAGGGTGTTTAGGCACTCACTATTAGATCTTACTTGTAGTGATCCGCCTGTTTACAGCCTCCCAAGAGCTGGGATTACAGGCGTGCGCCACCACTCCAAGCAGTCTCAATTGCCATCTCAGTGTGCCCCAGGGGTGAGGCTGGCACGGCAGGCCCAGGGATCGAAGCCCTGGCCCCTGTGCCTGCTTGCAGGTGCTTTAATCCGCTGAGCTATTTGGCTGGCCATTCTGTGTACTTACTTGATTGTTTGTCTGTCATTCTGTAAACAGATGTTCCTTTTTATTTGAGCTTAAGAATTTTTCTCTCTTATCACTTGTTAATGATAAAACTTGGGTTATAGTCTTCAAAGCAGGCTTTCATATGAGTAAGTCAGTTGGTTTAAGTGTTATCAATATTGGTTTACTCATAGCTCATCCAAAAGTATAAGATAATAAAATAACAGTTCCTTAGTGCAGGGAGAGATTATTGTGCAGGACTCCAATTTGTGAATAAAGGAGTAGTCAACCTTTGTTCATTAATAAGGAGCCCCAAATGATTTCCTAGTCCCTTGGCAGACAACCCTAATAATTTGGTTATTGGTCAAAGATAAAGTTTTCTAGGAAAAAATATAATAAGATTTTCTCATAAAAGATGTTCTTAGTATCAAACTAAAAAACAAAGGTCTTCACATGTGTATGATAATTACTTAGTGTTAATTTCATGGAATATTAAATGTAGTTATGATTCCAGATGTATAGGTTATCCAAAATTTAAAACAAGTATTGCTTATGGTAATGAGATTTTTTTTTGCTTAGATTCAGATCTCTTCTTTTAACAAAATACTTATGTATTGTATATCCCATTAAAGGATAACAAATTATGAAAAATCTTCTTGTGTATCACACAGAGATACTTTTTTCCATAATTTTATTGAGAAATAAATAGCAATGAACAGTTTCAAATCAAATTGTAGGACAGTTCCAATAATTAACACATTGCATGCACTCTTCCTAGTGATTATTTGTTGTACAAGATGCAGGCATGATATCCTATTTATAAACACTATTAGAACAAATCCCTCTATTCATTAAATTAAGAGAATGTAGCTATATATCTATCCTAACCATTTTGAATACACGGATACAAAATGGTCATTCATCTGTATCCCCTTTCTTGCTTAGTTCTGTCATTTAAATATTATAGGTGTGTGAACTCAGCAAAATATTCCAAAATAGTCCAGTAGTCCATAATAGTATTGGGTCTTCTGCACACAGAGATACTTGGTTGAAAAATTGTCATGTTATGTCAAAATGCAAATATAAGTATGCTACAAAATAGTATGATTCTTATGTAGCAATATTGCTTATGGTTTTGATTTCTAACTTCTTTGTAAAATATATAATTGTTTAATGTGTAACTGTTAAATTCAATAGAAATGTAAGTGTTAGAATATCCATAGTTATAAAATAACAATCTATTTTACAGTCTAAAGTGTTCAATATTTAGATAGGATAGTAATTTTAAGTTTACAGCCTCTGTTATAGTGTAATATCAGTAAGCTTTTCTCCTCAATGTTCAGTGACTGAGATTTGGAGATGAACAAATTAAAAGGATAATTGATAGCCAACATGTGGCCCTAGTCCTCCAAGGTCAATAGGGACATAGGATGTAAGAGAACCTCTGCTACAAAACCCTAAAACTTGGTTGAGTCCTTGATTTTCTGATCAAAGAGATTATGGGACTACAGAGGAAAGTGCTTCTATGATGTATAGTGTGCCTAAGGAGAGTAACTAGGATAGAAAAAAATCACTTAGGATTTCACAGAAAGCAAGGTGGTCAAGCAATGACTGGCTGTAATTCATCCAGATGGCTGACACTGACAGTGGATCTAATAGTTGCTGTACGTGGTAACTGAGGAGACTTAACTGACCTTGATAGATTGTGAAAAGTGACGAATATGGGTCTTGCCTTAATTTGGCCTTAAACATCTACCAGAAAAAATGTACCACTAGATATCTAAAAACAATGCCATAGTAAGATGTTAGCTATAAAGGATTCAAATCACTGACAACTTGTGACAATGCCCACTGGACTGGCAACTGACCACTAGTATGGATATTTGGACTGTATTCTCCAAGGACAGCTTTTCCAGCTTCAGCTAACCATATCCATCATTTACAAAACAGGGGAGAGATGTGTTGGGAGTGGCTGAATCTAGAGAGTAATTATGCGTGCAGGGCTCAGCCAGCCCAAGAACACAGGAGCTCTTTAAAGCATGTAAACAAGCCATTGCAGTTTGTTAACTCATCGCTGGGGAAGAGTCTAACATTGACATCAACCTCTCAATGGTATAAATAAATCTCTACAGTTCTCAGGAAAGTTCTTCTCCTTCACTCAAGAGAGAGAGAACCTCCTCCTAACCTAGCTATTGCTTCTTGTTTATCTTGTCCTCATCCTCACTGCCATTCCTTCCTGGGGAACACCAAGAGACCAAGGATCCCTACAGAGTCCTTAAGTGGCTGCCCATTATCTCCTTCACATTTTATTGGGGGGCTGGTTTCCCAGACTGTTTATGTTTCTAGTTTCCTCCTTCCACTATGAACTCTCTCTGATGTGTTCTCACAGTAATTGCATTAATTTGAGGCATAGCTTCTTCCTTCTGTTCTTCCAGTTGCTTTAACTGTGGAGGCAGAGGCTGCTTTTAGAAAATTTGCCTTCTAACTTTTTTTTAAAGAAAAAGAATATAACTGCTATATAGTTTCAAAACAAGATTTTAGGAGAGGGGCCGGAGAGATAGCTCAGTAGAATAAGCGCTTGCCTGGCAAGTGCAAGGGCCTGAGTTCAATCCCCAGTTCTGAAAAAAAAAAAAAAAAGATTTTAGGAGAGAAGCAATGGTTAGTACATTG
>NW_004524717.1:6989589-6991566 GCF_000260255.1 Octodon degus
CACATAAGTCCAAAAATCTCATCATATATGACCTTGAAGCAGGACAGTCCCACAATATTCCTTTTCCTGTCTCTTGCTTTCATTCACCACCCCCTTCTTTTTGAACAACCATCTACCCAAGAGACATCATAGCAGCATCTGGCATGTCATGACAAGCAGCCCATATTCAGAAGACCAGAATGACAGGCACTCCAAGCATGAAACTACTATTACAAATTACCATCTGCAGTGCTGTAGCTTAGTTCACAGGTGTCTGTATATATAGTTAATCAGGGTGAGAATCTTTCCAATTTACTGCTAGATTAAAAAATCTTCTGAAGGTTCTCAGGATCATTACCTTGCCCATCTTCTACATATAACTGTATGGCTTGACTTATTCATATTTCCTAGCTCTTCTCCTTTCCCTCTCTTGATGAGTTAGTCCTTGAGATCCTGTTTTCCTTTTACTTGTATTACACGTTTCTATTTGTATTTCTCCTTTTGAGTTCTTATATTAGGGAAACTAAATGATATTTACACATGTGTTTCTGGTTTATTTCACTTATAAGTATATGTTCAAGTGGCATCCACTTCAATATAAAGGCTTCTAGTTTATCATTCTTAATAGCAGAATAGTACTTAATTGTGTAAAAATACCACATCTTTTTCAACCATTCCTCAGGTTAGGGGCATCTTGGTTGTTTCCAAGATTTGGCTATTACACATTGTGCTGCTATAGACATAGACCACATATATCACTATGATATGATGTTTTCAGATCCTCTGGGAAAGTTCCCAGTAGAGGAATAGCTGTTTGAGATGGGACTTCCAGTCCAACTTTTCTAAGGAGTCTCTATACTGATTTCCATAATGGTTGCACCAGTCTACATTCCCACCAACAGTGGAGAAGCGTTCCTTTTTCCCCACAGCCTCTCCAACATTTGTTGTTGGGTGATTTCTTTATGATAGCCATTCTTTCAGGGGTGAGATGATATCTCAAGGTGGTTTTAATTTGCATTTGTGGATGGCTAGTGATGTGGAGCATTTTTTCATATATTTATTCGCTTCTTTAATTTCTTCCTCTGAAAAGCATGTGTTCATCTTGGATGCCCATTTCTGTCTCTTTAAATTTTGGGGCCCTAATGTTTTTTAGTTCTTGATAGATTATAGAGAGCAGATCCTTGTCTGAGTACTTATTTGTCATGATTTTTTCCAAATTTGTGGGTTGCCTTTTCACTCTGTTGGTAATTCCTTTTGACATGAAAAAAACTTCTCAGTAAGAGCAGGTCACAGTTGTTAAATCTTTCTACTCTTACCCGTGCAATTTGATTTCTGTTTATGAACTCTTTGCCTACCCCTATGTCTTCAAGAGTTCCTCCCACTTTCGCTTCCAGGAGATTTAGCGTCTCTGCTTTAATGTTTAGATGTTTAATCCATTTTGATTTAGTTTAATGCATGGTGATAGACCTGGGTCAAGTTTGAGTTTTTGGCACGTATTGAGCCAGTTTTTTCCAGCACCATTTGTTAAAGAGGCTATCTTTCTTCCAGTGAGTATGTTGGGCCCTTTATCAAAGATAAGGTTGCTGAGTGTGTTCACAGTGGCTTCAGTGTCTTCTTATCTATTCCACTGATCCTCGTGTCTATTATGTTGCCAGTACCATGCTGATTTATCACAGTAGTCTTGTAGTATAATTTCGAGTCAGGAATTGTAATGCCTCCTGCCTTGTCTTTATTGCCCAGAATTGCCTTTGATATTCTAGGCCTTTTCTGATTCCAGATAAATTTTAGGAATGATTTCTCTAGGTCTGTGAGGTATGTTGGTGGTAGTCACATAGGAATTGCATTATATCTGTACAGCTATTTTGGGAGTATGGCCATCTTCACAATGTTGGTTCTTTCTATCCAGGAGCATGGGATATCTTTCCATTTTCTGAAATCCTCTAGGATCTCTTTTTTAAGAGTACTGTAATTTTCTTTGAAAAGATCTTTGACTTCTTT
>NW_004524717.1:6991666-6992913 GCF_000260255.1 Octodon degus
AGGATCTCAGGATAAATCCTGAGGGGATTTCACTGACCTTATCAGACCTAAAAGCTACAACTCTTGTTGCATAGGTCTTGCTTTATCTTGGTCTTAACCATCCAACAGAAAAGTATAAAAATGAAGTATAAGAAGTAAAGCCATGCTGTTATGTTGAGCTGTGGGGGACTCAGGTCAACAATTTCTGACATTGCCAGTGAAGCGGAATACCCAATACTATTATGGACTACTGGGCTCTTTTAGAATATTTTGCTGAGTTTACACACCTATAATATTAAAATAATGGAACTTAACAAAAAAGGGGATACAGATGAATGTCCACTTTGTATCTATGTATTCAAAATGAGTAGGATAGATATATAGCTTCATTCTCTTAATTAATAGAGGGATTTGTTCTAATAGTGTTTGTAAATAGGATATCACGTCTGCATCTTGTACAGCAAATAACCACTCGGAAGAATGCATGCAATGTGTTAAGTATTGAAACTGTCTTACCAATTTGATTTGAAACTGTCTCATTGCTATTTGTTTCTCAGTAAAATTAGGGAAAATGTGATATTTATGTATGAGAGACTGACATTTCATTTATGAGTAAGGACTCAAGTTACATCCTTTTCCTGATAAATGTCTCAAGTTTATCCTTCTTTATAGCTGTGTAGTCCTCAATTGTGTAAAAATCTAGTTTTTTAAATTCATTCCTCAGTTGATGGAAGTTGGATTTTTTCCAAGATTTAGCTATGACAAATTGTGCTGCTATCAACGTGGGTGCACATATATGGCTGTGGTATCATGTTTTATAATTCTTCTTAGAAAACAATATATTTTCCAAGACAGGGAATAGCTAGGTTGAATGGATACTTTAATCTAAGATTTTCAGGCATCTGCTCACTGATTTCTACAAGGTTGCACTAGTCTACATTGCCATTAACAGTGGTGAAAGGATCCTTTTTCCCACCACCCCTCCAGCATTTTGTATTGGTCAATTTCTGGATTATAGCTGCTCTAACTGAGTGAGATGGAATCTCAGTATTGTTTTACTTTACATGTCTTGAATGACCATCATTGTTGCCCACTTTCCATATATGTATTTGCTATTTGTTTTTCTTCATCTGAGAAGTTTGTAGGCACCTCAAACATGCAGTTTTTTGTTTGGGTCTTTGGATTTTGCTGGTCTGATTTTTTTTCAATTCTTTACATGTCCTAGATATAAATTCTTTGTCTGAGGGTCAGTTAGCTATTTTTTTTTT
>NW_004524717.1:6993078-6998497 GCF_000260255.1 Octodon degus
GATGGCAAAACACAAAAGACAAAGGAAAAGAGATCTATTTTATACCACAATACAATGAATTTAGTCTTTATACTTTTTTATTTTGTACCAGGAATTGAACTAAGGACCTTGTAGTTGCCAGCTAGTCACTTGTATTGCTAAGTTATATTCTTAGTCCTGTTTTAATGTTTATATCTTTGATCCATTTTGATTTTAGTTTAGTTCATGGTGATAGACATGGGTCCAGTTTTAGTCCTTGGCATGTTGAGAGCCAGTTTGTTCAACACCAATCATTTTTTAAAAATTTTGTTTTTTATGTAAAGGCTGGTTAAATAGCTCAGTAGATTAAAGCACCTGCAAGCAGACACAGGGTCTGGGGGTTTGATCTCCAGGCCTGTCATGTCAGCCTCATTCCTGGCAATTGAGACTGGGCATGGTGGCATGCACCTGTAATCTCAGCACTTGGGAGGCAGTAAACAAGCGAAGCACTACTAGTCTGATGTAGGAGTGAGATTCTAAACAACGTGTAGACCCTTCGCCCCCCAAAAATTATAAAAAATTGTTTTTTAATTAATTGTCTACTTATTTTTGTGGTACAGGGTCTTACTACACAGCTTTGACTCATAGTCATGCTCCTATCTCAGCCTCCCCAGTGCTGGAATTACAGACTTGAGCCACCATGCCTGGTTTCAGTGGCCAACATCATGCATCTAGGGTTCTGGGGCTAGTGTCGTATGCTCTACCAAAGCTCAAACCTGGATCCTTGTGCTTGCCAGGCAGGTAGTTAGACCTCTGAACTATCCCCATAGCCCTCCAGCACCATTTATTAAACATACTATCTTTCTTCCAGTGAACATGTTTGGTCACTGGAAAGATCCTTTTTCTAGGATCTTCAATGTAGAGTATCACGTCATCTGCAAATCATGATAGTTTAGCTTATTTCTTTCTTATCTTTATTCCTTTTATTTCTCTCTCTTGTCTAAATGATCTGGCTAATGTTTCCAGGTTTTGTTCATTTACTATGATGTTGGCTGTTAGTTTGGTCATAGATGGCTTTTATCAGATTGAGATAAAGACCATCTATTCCAATTTCAAAGTACTATAATTTTCAATATATAGATCCTTTACTTTCTTTGTTAGATTGATTCCTAACTATTTCATTATTTTGGATGTAATTGTAAATGGTGTTGCTTCCCTAATTTCTCTTTCAAGAATTTTGTTGTTTGTGTCTTTTGATGGGGCCTTTAGGATCTTCAATATAGAGTATCACGTCATCTGCAAATCATGATAGTTTAGCTTATTTCTTTCTTATCTTTATTCCTTCTATTTCTCTCTCTTCTCTAAATGATCTGGCTAATGTTTCCAGAACTATGTTGAAAAGGAGTGATGATAGTGGACAACTTTGTCTTGTTCCTAATTTAAAGTGAAAACTTTCAGTTTTTGTTCATTTACTATGATGTTGGCTGTTAGTTTGGTCATAGATGGCTTTTATCAGATTAAGATAAAGATCATCTATTCCAATTTTCAGTAGGGTTTTTACTATGAATGACTATTTGACTTGGTCAAAAGCTTTTTCTACATCTATTGAGATCATCATGTGATTTTTGCCCTTGGCTCTGCTGATACAGTGTATTACATTATTGGTTTGCATATGTTGAACCATCCCTGCATTCATGGTATGAATCCCACCTAATCCTGGTGCATAATCTTCTTGATGATTTGTTAAATTCTGTTTGTTAGTATTTTATTGAGGATTTTTGCATCCATGTTCATTAGGGAGATTGACCTCTAGTTCTCTTTTTTGACTGTGTCTTTTTCTAGATGTGACAACAGGGTAATACTTACCTCCAGGAATGAGTCAGGGTAATATTTGCATCCAGGAATGGAGAAGAATTGCTTCCCTTTCAATTTCATTAAAGAGTTTGAAAAGTATTGGCGTTAAACTTCTTTAAATTTGTCATAGAATTCAGCCATGAATCCATCAGAACCTGGGCTTTTGTTTGTTGGCATTTTATTAATTGCATTTTCAATATCATTAACTGATATTGGGTTATCAAAAATTTTTATTTCTTCTTGATTCAGCTTTGAGAATTCACACATAGCTGGAATCTTCCCATTTCTTTTGTGTTTGCCATCCTATGAGAGTAAAGATTTTCAAAGAAGGTATTGATGAAACTCTGAATTTTCACTATGTCCATAGTGATGTTATCCTTATTATTTCTGAATGCATGATTTTGAGTCTTTTTTTGTGATAAGCTTGGCTAAGGGATTATCAATTTTATTTATTTTTTTAAAGAACCAACTCTTCAATTCATTCCTTATTTGTATTGTTTTCTTTGTCTTCGTGGTGTTAATTTCTGCTCTGATCTTGATAACTTTCTCTCTTGCATGGGTTTTGGGCTTGTCTTGTTCTTCTTTTTCTACAAGTTTGAAGTGTAACATTACACACAAAGGTTTTTTTTTTTTTTTTTTTTTCTGGTGGAACCGGGGATTGAACTCAGATCCTTGCGTGTTCCAGTCAAGAGCTTATCCTATTGAGCCATCTCCCCGGCCCCACAAAGGTTGTTTTTTGTGCTCATTTTGTTTTACAGAGGTGAGAATTCACTGTTACAAATTTTCCTCTTAGAGCTACTTTCATGTTCCACAAGTTTCCTTATGTTGTATCCACATTTTCATTTTGTTGTAGATATTGTTTAATTTCTTCCTTTATTTTATCTGTGATCCGTTTGTTGTTTAGAAGGATATTATTTGATTTCCATGTGTTTATGAAGTTTTTGTAGTTTCTTTTGCCATTAATTTCTAATTTTATTGCAGTATGGTCAGATGATATGGGATAATTTCAATTTCTTTGCATTTACTTAAGCATGTTCTGTTGTCTAGTATGTGGTGTATTTTAGAGAATGTTCTGTGTGAAGCTAAGAAGAATGCATATTTTGATTATGTTGGGGAGAACAGTCTGAAAACATCTATTACATCATTTTCTCATAGGTTCAGTTCAGTTGGGTGCTCCCATATTTAGTGAATATATATTCATGATTATTATCTCTTCCTCTTGAAATTTTCCCCTAACAAGTACATAGTGACCTTCTTTATCCCTTTTGATCATTCTTGGTTTCAAGTTCATATTATTTGCAAACAGAATAGCTATCCCTGGTTTTGTCTGGTTTCCTGTTGCATGGAAGGTTATTTTCCACCCTTTGATTTTTAGTATATAAATTTCTTCTTGCATTAAATGTGATTCTTGCATATTATTAGATTTTGTTTCTTGATCCACTCTACCAGTCTGTTTTTTCATTGGTAAATTTAGGCCATTTACATTGATGGTTATAACTTATATGTATTGGTTTATCTTTTTTCTTTTTGTATTGACTCATGTTTATCATGGCATTTTCCTGCTGTCAATTCCCAGCTTTTCCTTTCCACTTAATTGATTGCTCTACCTGGTGGTTTATTTTTGTTGTGGTTCTTGAAATTGTGGTCAGTTTTATCTCTGTCTAGAATATTTTTCAGCACCCTTTATAGGGCTGGTTTGGTGGTCATAAATCTCTTCAGTTGTTCTTTATCATGGAAGTATCTTATTTCTCCAGTAATTTTGAAAGATAGCTTCACAGAATACATCAATCTGGATTGGACGTTGCTTTCTTTCAGGACTTGAAGTATTTCTTCACTCCAAACTCTTCTTGACTTGAGGGTTTGTACTGTGAAGTCTGCCATGATTCTGACGGGCTTTCTTTTTAGCTGATTTGCTTCTTTTCTCTAACAGCTTTTATTATTCTGTTCATGTGCTGAATTTCTGGAATCTTGATTATTATATGTCTTATAGTTTTATTTTGCTCATGACTGTTTGGAGGTCTATAGGCTTAACTTATTTGTATGTCAATTTCTTTATGTTTGGGAAGTTTCCTACCATTATTAGTGTGAGGAATTTTTTTTTTAATAGTGTTTGTGCTGTCTCTAGCATGCTCATTGACCCCAGTAAATCTTATGGTATTTTTCTTTGCTTCACATTGCAGCTGTTAGACTGATTTTTTTTTATCATCTCTTACTATTTCTAAGATATCTTTCTTTTCATAATCCCTAGCTGCAATTCTGTCTTCAAGATCTGAAATTCTATCCTCTCTTTCATTCAATGTGTTGCATATGCTTTCTATTTAAGTTTTAATCTCTTGGATTTCTGTTTGGGTCTGTTTCATGGATTCTATTTCTTTCCTATTTTGGACATTTTTTGTTTCCATCATTTTTCTAGGCTCATCTATTCTTTTAACTGAGTCTTCTCTAGTGTCTTTGATTTTAAGTATCATTGTTTCCTGTACCTGAGAGATCATTTTCTCCATAGCCTTTGCTACTTTTGTTGCTGTCATTTCAGGAAGTTTCAGTGTTTGGCTTCCAGTCATCTGTATCTTTGAGTTCTGAGCTTGTCTTTGGTGAGCTGGGGTCTGGGTTGACATTTTGCTTCTGCATCTTGTCATTTTCTGTTTTATCTTTTTAGTTTTATTTTTTTCTATGTTGATATTTGCTAATTTCTTATGATACATAGATTTAGCATTATTATTGTGGTTTCCCTCCATGTCTGTTCTCCAGTGATGTCTTCTCAATGTAGTTGGTTTCTTATAACTATCATAAGAACTTTCCTTTTTAAAAAATGTATTTGGTACAGGGTATCACTATGTAGCTTGGACTTATACTGATCCTCCTATCTTAGTGTCCCCAGCTCTGGGATTACAGGTATGTGTCACCATATCTGGTCTCAGTGGCTGGCTCAGCATGCCTGGGGATGGGCCAGTACCACATGTGGTTCTGGGGATCGAACCCTGGTCCATCCCTGCACTTGCCAAAGCAGATACTTATTCTGCTGAGTTATCTCTCTGACTCTTACAATTTGTAAAGGTTGCAAAATTGCTATTTGGATCAGTTCTTAATCCTTTGCTATTGGGTTTTGGTGATGATTATGACCTGATAGAATTACAGAGCTATCATACAAGAGAGAAAAACTGTTCATAACTTGTATGACATCCTGGCCAAAGTAGTACAATTAGTAATAATAGTAGTTTCAACTACACCTTTAGTAGTGATAAATTATTGAAATCATTACCCTGTTACCTCCAATCACAGGAGCAAACTGTAAAATATATAACAAAATCAAATATATACTGTACACATGTATGTAGTGATTTTCCCCTTAGTGGGATGATGTATTTCCTTCTACAGAGGCCAGGAATTAGGGTGGTTAGGGGATGAGTTTTGAGTGAGGTCAGTCTAATGGAGTGAAAGCTGGAGATTAAAGGACAATCAGCTGAATTTTGGGAAACTGGAGGACAGAAGAAGGAAAGAATGAAACAGAAAATAAAGACATATTCAGAAAGGGCAGAGACAATGTTTACTCACTTGAAAGTTTAAATTCAAGAAGTAGTTGAGGAAAAAAAGAGAATCTGTAGAAGAA
>NW_004524717.1:6998597-7000126 GCF_000260255.1 Octodon degus
GAATTACAGAGCTATCATACAAGAGAGAAAAACTGTTCATAACTTGTATGACATCCTGGCCAAAGTAGTACAATTAGTAATAATAGTAGTTTCAACTACACCTTTAGTAGTGATAAATTATTGAAATCATTAACCTGTTACCTCCAATCACAGGAGCAAACTGTAAAATATATAACAAAATCAAATATATACTGTACACATGTATGTAGTGATTTTCCCCTTAGTGGGATGATGTATTTCCTTCTACAGAGGCTAGGAATTAGGGTGGTTAGGGGATGATTTTTGAGTGAGGTCAGTCTAATGCAGTGAAAGCTGGAGATTAAAGGACAATCAGCTGAATTTTGGGAAACTGGAGGACAGAAGAAGGAAAGAATGAAACAGAAAATAAAGACATATTCAGAAAGGGCAGAGACAATGTTTACTCACTTGAAAGTTTAAATTCAAGAAGTAGTTGAGGAAAAAAAGAGAATCTGTAGAAGAAAATAAAAAGGATAGATATGAAGCCTAAACACTGAAAAAAAAGAGAGAGAAAGAAGAAAGAAAAAATAAAAAGGAAAAAGAAAGAAAGAAAACAAAATGAAACCAGAAAAAGAGAGGAGGGAAAAAACCCAAATACAAAAAATTATAGAATACAAAACAAAACAAGATGACTTCCAACTAGAAAGGAAATGGATAGCCAATCAGAAAAACGAGGGAGAATGAAAGTAATAAAATACCACTGGCCTTTACAGTTCTATGACTTAATCCAAGAAATACGCTGGGTATGGCTGATCTTGGCCTCTGGATGTGTGGACTGTGGAGTTCCCCAGAGTACAACCGCTGGCTCCTTGCTGCTGGACATTTCCGCGTTGCTGGTCTCCCTGATTACTCTGCCCTCCAAAGGCGTGTGTGCACCCCTGCAAGAGGCCAGCTGCTGTCCTGGGTCTCATTCCACCCACCAAAGGCGAGTGTCCTTATACTCGACTTGCAGACATCATCTTCCTGGGGCTATGGGGGAAGCACAGAGCACACTCTCACACTCTTCCGGCAGGCTGCACTGTTGGAGAGGCAGTTTTAAATTTTTAATTGTGAAAAAATTGACATCCTATAAAATGTATAGGCCTGAAGCTTGCAATCCCATGTTTTTGCTAACAGTATACTCTGTAATCAGCACTTGAGCCAAGGCGTGAAATGTTTCTATCATCCCATAAGCTTGTCCTGGACCCTTCTTGCCTATTCACTTTTCGGTACTGGGGATTGAACTCTGGACCTTGCACTTGCCAGACAGACTCTTATGCTGCTGAGCTATATTTCAAGCCCTTGCCCATTAACTTTTAACAAAGCCTATCTTTTTCCTGCTTAGAATCCATCTTTCTCTACACTGTGATACATCCGACCTCAAAATATCCAGGGATTAAAACAGGCTTCCAGGTCTCTGGAGGCTGAACTAAACAGGAATCCCTTTCTGTACTAAGTCAACCTGATTTGTAATTCACAATCCCTATATATTTTTCTTTGCTCTCCTTTCTTCCCCTTCTTCCCTTGCTGTC
>NW_004524717.1:7000226-7001521 GCF_000260255.1 Octodon degus
GCACTGTTGGAGAGGCAGTTTTAAATTTTTAATTGTGAAAAAATTGACATCCTATAAAATGTATAGGCCTGAAGCTTGCAATCCCATGTTTTTGCTAACAGTATACTCTGTGTAATCAGCACTTGAGCCAAGGCGTGAAATGTTTCTATCATCCCATAAGCTTGTCCTGGACCCTTCTTGCCTATTCACTTTTCGGTACTGGGGATTGAACTCTGGACCTTGCACTTGCCAGACAGACTCTTATGCTGCTGAGCTATATTTCAAGCCCTTGCCCATTAACTTTTAACAAAGCCTATCTTTTTCCTGCTTAGAATCCATCTTTCTCTACACTGTGATACATCCGACCTCAAAATATCCAGGGATTAAAACAGGCTTCCAGGTCTCTGGAGGCTGAACTAAACAGGAATCCCTTTCTGTACTAAGTCAACCTGATTTGTAATTCACAATCCCTATATATTTTTCTTTGCTCTCCTTTCTTCCCCTTCTTCCCTTGCTGTCTTTTTTTTTTTCTTTCTGTCCTACTCTCTCTTTCTTGCTTCATATTTCTTCCCAATCTTCACTACCCTAAGTTATACAGCCTCTGATTTCAGAATTTTGTAGTTTGGATGCATACAAACAGGTTAGCTTTGATCTTCCTCACTAATATGCAACTCTATAGTTCTTACTTTTGTCTGTGACACCGGTGAACCATGGAACAGAAGGAAGTCAACTTGTGGAGTTTGGAGACATTTTTCCAATATGCCACAAGGCACTTCGGTCTTTAGTTTCCAAGTTGGATGAACTTAGACTCTGCCATCTGCCATGTTGCCTTTTGTTATTAATAAATTTCCTTTTAATTGGCTCTCTCTCTAGTGACACAGAATCTGCTTGACAACATATGTACACTGGACTTATACATTTTTAAGGGATAAAAGATTTAAAATGTGTGCTAGTACAAGTGTAGTCTTTTACTTCATTGAGATGATTAAAAAGTGATAAGGCAGAAGCAAAATTTCTGTATCACGAAATAATAAAAGATTTAATTTTGAAGTGCTCTCAGTATGGCAGTAAAATATAGGGTGGCATAAGGCCAGGACATATTGGGAGAAGCAAAAAATATGCACAGACATTGCATATTTTGGCATTTTTTCCCATTAAGTAAAAAATGGCATTCTGAAGACACAACTTTTATATAGACCCATCCTTTCTACACAGTTGTCACTAGCCAGATGTGGTTGTTGAAGCCTTGAAATGTAGCTAATGTTAAGTGAGATTTTTCTGTAATAAAATTCACACTGGATTTTGAAAGGCTAGTA
>NW_004524717.1:7001651-7003154 GCF_000260255.1 Octodon degus
AACCACAGCAACCTGAGCCTGACTGCTTGTTGAAGCAGCCACTTAAAGAGCTGAGCTACGGGGCAGGCCCCCTCCTTTAATTTTTTAATGTGGCTCCTCACAAATTGAAATGATGCATGTAAGTCACATTTGTCTATAGTTTTCTTGACAGTAGTGGCAAACTTGAAATTTGCTGCTTGTCATGTGGTTTATATTTACATATGTACATATAAATCATCTGGGTTTGTTTTCATTGCTATAACAAAACTCCATGAACTGGGTAATTACTATAGGACAGAAATTTATTTCTCATAGTTTTTCAGGCTTCAAAGTTCAAAATCAAGTCACTAGCACTTTTGATTTCTGGTTCTGAAATAAGAGGAAGCACCTCTCAACCTGCTAGGTGTCCAGTATGAGTTTGGTTCTCTAAAATTGAAGAATGAATTTTAGGAATAATTGGGATTAAAAGCAGAATACATTTAAAGGGGGAAAGAAAGCTTCTGTCTGAAAGAGAGACAGAAGGACACTGCCTGTCCTAGGAATTTTTATAGAGCAAAACGACAAGGCAAGGTGGGTCCAAAATGGAGAAAAAGGGGAAATGACAAGGTGGGCCTGAGGTGGGACAAAACTATGGTCAACCAATAAGGTTATGTGCATAATTTCTTAGGTAAAACTGATTGAATTGGGGTCAACTAGGGTAGGGAATCACATAGCAAATGGGCATGAAGACAGAACAGGGTTCTTGTAGGGAGTCAAGTTAGCATCTCTGTCTGGTTTCTACAAGGTGACAGATACCAATTTAGAATATCAATCCCTAAGGTTTTTCCTCAGGTAGAATGTGGGTGCATTCGTTTCATCTTTTGTCTTGAGACCTGGCCCACAGTGGAGGTAACTGTCTCCCCAACAGTTGCAATGTATCTCATTTTTTCACTGACTTCTCTGAAGGCCTCACCATATCTGACTGTTTATAATATTTTTACTTAATTTAGTTGTTTATAACAGTTCCAACATGGCACCTTCATGCTGCATGTTTAGAAAGAAAATATATGTGCTGAAGTGACAGCAGACCTACAGACAGCAAACTACACCCAAGTCTCTTGTTTCAGGCAGTGTGAACTCAGTAAATTCTTTCCTGATAGTGCTACCTATATGAATAGGCTCCAATTAATATGGTGGCTGAACTTCCAACACATGATATTTAAATCATGTACACAATGTGTGTGTGTGTGAAAACATAGAAGATGACATATATATTATGTCATATATCATATTAGAATATTATCTTATTGTATTATACATATCAGTTGAGAGCTGAAGGTTTCGGTGGGATGGTTTGCAGGTTTGATCCATAAATTTCACTTCTTTCTTAATGACAAACATGGCTTCTCACAGATTTGAAGAGAGCAAGCTCACAACAGTCTGAGCAGCAGCTGGCCTGCCTCATTGCCAGATCTTTGTGTGTGAAGCTCCTTTCTGGGACTGTCATCCTGCTCAGAAGTGACCTCTTCTCAAAGCCTCACTGTG
>NW_004524717.1:7004255-7006945 GCF_000260255.1 Octodon degus
AGAGAGAGAGAGAGAGAGAGAGAGAGAGAGAGGAACAAATGAGGCAGTACCCTTTGCTTTCTAACTAAACCAATCATGGCAGGAGATGCATGAAAGGCCTCTGGCAAGAGAAAATAGAAAAGAGCTCCAAAGATAAAGTGACAGCTCCTCCAGACTCCACGAGAAGCACTGTTCAGCTTTCGAGATGACAGCAATGCCCTGAAAGGTTCAAGTGAGAGTCTTTTGAAAAGGACAATTTCTCTCCAAATGTGTGGAGATAGATTTCTTTATAGGCCTGAGCTCCTAGCATCAGGTGGTCTTCTTGGTATTTCAATTTGTTTTCACAGACACTTCCTGCGAAGGACCTGGTCTATTTTCATCCTTGTTTATAATGAGTGTTCCAACACCAGAACACACAGTGACCAGGCATCCGAATGAGCAATACTCTCAATAATTTTTAAATCAACTCTGCAGATGGGATGCATGAGCCATTCAAGGGAGAGCTGGGGGCCCTTGAATTGGAGGGCGGGGCTGAGGTGAGGGCGCTGCTTCCACTTGATGCAGCCACGGAGGAGGCTGGGGGCCCTAGACCGCTAGTGAGGGAAGACAGAGAACTTCTCAAGACTTTCATTTATCTCGGTTTGCAGTGTTAGAGTTCTTGAAGAGTTCAGGTATAATTACAGCCTTCTGTTACAACAGGAAGCACCATCTGCCTGAGCATTCTGTAAGCAATATAACATCTCTCTGGAGAGAGCTTAGCATTCAATTCACAAAGAAGGATGGCAGGGACTTGTAAACAAAAGGAAGCCACGGAAGCATGAGGAAGGGGCTGTGCTGTCAACATTCACTGTGTTTCTTTATAGCTGAAGAGCCATGTCATGTTGCAGATCCTGGCAGAATTCTCTGATGTATTAATTGTGTGTGTGTGTGTGTGTGTGTGTGTGTGTGTGTGTGTGTGTGTGTGTGAAACTTCAGTATTTGAAATTGCTTCTTTTAACATATGACTTCTGCTTTTTGTTTTTGTTTTCTTTCATGACAAGACATTTCTTATGCTTGGGGGTGCATCGGGAGTCGTTATTAGAAAGTTCTAAATAATTTAAAACATGTTACAACTGCTGTACTTGGACTAGAGTAATGTGATTTGGGGAAGAAAAAGCTAATGGTTCATCAGTGGTAAATCACCGTGTTGCCAGTGCTTCAATATGAAATGGAGCTTAGCGGAACTTTTCTCTTTAAAGCTTTATTATTTTGTCACAGGGGAAACAGATCCAGTCTTACAATTTATGAAGATACCAAATGAGTCAAGAGTGCTGCATTGTGTTACCCTGAAGGACAGTCCTCAGGACACTAGCCTGCATCATTGTAAGAGAGAGTATTTAAGAGTAATAGTATAGTTTTTTTTTTAGTCCAATGTATCTCTGATAAAAGTACAAATTAGGAGTAAAATACACTATTGGTTGAAAAGACATCAGTATTTTGTTTTAATTCAGTTACTTGAGCAGAATAGAAGCTCAAAGACTGTCAACAAATGAGTAATTTGGGATAGATTCTTACTAATGAAGTCTCCCTGATTTCAGCTTCTCTCATTAGATACAAAGATCCAGGAGATTTTGGTCTTTAGTTATATATTTTACAAAATATTCAACTATGAGTTTGTGATTTGTATGTGGTAGAAAAACGTAGTAGCACTGATCAAAATTTAAACCTTAACTTTTGGACCTAGATTATAAATATGTTGAATTGCAAAATTACAGGGAAGAGAGAATTTAAGTGTTTGTGCCATAAAAATGCACAACCCTTATGTTGTATCATTACGTAAAGCAATGATGCCGCGTGCATGGGGGAGCCAGGCCCATACTCACACTACACTCCAACAATTATTCCATCTGATGGTCTTTATTACCTTTTGGAAATTGTATATTGTCATAATTACAACAAGTTTCATTATTTTCCACTTCCACTCCCATATAATAGATCAGTACCACTTTAGTAGTGGGCCATTAGGCAATGCAGATGGGATTGTTTTCCCCTAGATTTGTTGCCTTACTGCTTTTTAAAAAATTAATTACCTGTCTTATAGCTTCCCTTGTAACTCTGCTGGCCTCCACTTGGAGGAACCTTTCACTTGGTAGGATCACAGAGTGTTTAGGGAGGAATACAGACTTAACCCCCTTCTACCCTGGATAAAGTATACTGTGCAATATTACCTAGAGAATCCCTGGAATACTCTATTGACTAGTTGACTAGCAGAATGTTTTATATGATTTGCACCCCTTCAGCAACCTTGTGAAGTAAATACTTTTAGAGACAGCTTGGTACTGGTTGCAAAATGATCACTTAGCAACTTCGCTTTCCATCTTGCCTAACTCTGGCACTCCCCTTTGTCTACTCTCTGTAGCTATGTGATTTTAAAACTTCAGGTCTATCTACAGACATGTTTGTCATTTATTATAGATCAGGGCAGGATTTCAGCATTCTTTTCTTCCTGATGACACTGTGGAATAACATATTGTATATACATATGCATTGTCCTATGATGTGCATTTATAAATTTCTATGGCATATGTTTTATCACATGGCCATTGATCTCTACTGTATATTGTTTCCATTTCTGAAAGTTTTAAAATATCATACTATACTTTTGTATAATGATGAAAGAAAAAGATCCCAAAATATCATTCATTCATTTACTCCTTTATTCAGCATCTTTT
>NW_004524717.1:7007835-7021285 GCF_000260255.1 Octodon degus
CCCACTGGGTGGTGCTCTGGGACCTGCAGTGAGAGACAAATAAATATTCTTTATTTTAAAGCCTTCTTGGTAGAATAATGACCCCCTGAGATAGCCACATCCTAATCCTTGGAAGCTATGAGTGTGTTAGCTTACATGGTGAAAAGGTCTGATTAAGTTATATTGGTATACAGAGGTCACTCTGAATTGTTG
The DNA here is from genome assembly GCF_000260255.1 of Octodon degus. Lineage (NCBI taxonomy): Eukaryota > Metazoa > Chordata > Mammalia > Rodentia > Octodontidae > Octodon > Octodon degus. Next base: position 7,008,028 of record NW_004524717.1, read on the forward strand.
GAATGGTCCCAGTGTAACCAGTCACAAGGGTCCTTATAAGAGGAAGGCAGCAGGGTGTGAATCAGAAACAGGACAGATGATGACCATGGAATGTTGTGGAATCCAGGAAGAGATGGGTTGAGGAACCCAAGGGGTTGCTCAGAAGAAGTCAGGAAGCAGTTTCCCCCAAGGCTGCCAAAAGGAACTCAGCCCTGCCAACATTTTAATTTCAATTTCCCAAGCTCCAGAACTGAAATAGAGCATCTTTGTTTTGAGCCTTTAGATATGTGGCTATTGTTACGGCAGCAAAAGGGAACTGATACACAGGGCTAACTTCTGCATAAGCAAACTGCTGAAGTCCGATCTAGCTGCAGGCAGACTTCAGTTCCCTTCCAGAGAGAGGGTGTGCTGCACCCAATTCATTCATAAAGTCTCCTTAAAACCAAAGCAGCCTGAATCTCCCTAACAGAAGCAGCCTGCGAGTTCTGCTGCCCCTGGACAAGAAGCTCATATTTGCCTCATTGTTCCTCTCATTGTCTTAAATTTAAGAAACGGGCATAGCAGCATCGCCGATTCTTCTGAATAACCTCAGCCCTCCAGGATCAGAGCCTCTCAGGTGATTTGTGAGTTGTGGGTACTCTTGTATCTGAGTCTCTCCATCGTATACTGAGTCTACAGTCTAAATCTACCACAGACTCATTTGTGCTGCGTGAGGTTGTGACACTGGCTTCTCATCTGGGTCTTGGCTTGTCTCGTGACATTGTCCTTACTTGATGGCTGTTTCTGAGTGGGCTAGATCAGGAATCTACAGTGAGAGATGCCTCCAGTGCTAAGGTGGGAGAGGGCCCCAGCTTCGGGCTTTCACGTGCTCGCAGATTTCATGCTTCCTTCATTAAAAGCAGTTACAGCTTTCTTGATGACTCTTTCTATTCTTTTTTAATCTGAGAGCTCCTGAGAGCAGGGTTTTTCGGTATGTATCTCACCACGAACGATTTCTCATGGCTTGTTGAAGCACAAGAACCCACAGGTCTTAAAATAAAATTGCTCTCTTAAGGCATTCTTATTTTTCTTCCTAATGTTTTTCACTCATCTTTGAAGTGTGTTTATAGAGGTCAAGAGTACTAACAAATGGAAAGCTTATTTATTTTCTGAAATTCCATTTCTTTTTTTTTTTTTTAAATGACAAAATACTTACAAGGATAATTGCCAGGCTGGTAACCTATGAGACTGGTATTGTTATCACTCTTACTTTACATATGAGGAAACTCAGGCATAGAGAAGTTAAGTGACCTCTCTGCCAGGTCAGGTGACTTGTAATGGAAGAGCTAAGATTTTAATCTGGTCATTTGGTCCTAGGGAGCATATTATTACGACTACATTATGCTGATTCTGAAAGACACAGTGAGAAGTAACTGAATCCCTCCACTTTGGCCTCTGCATTCTCAATGCTATTTCTCCAGTGCAGCTACTTCCCACAGCTCCATTTTTATTGTCCGTGTTCAACATGCCAACTGCCTTCAGAATGCTACGATCAAATGTTAATCCAGGGCTGGCCAGATAGCACTGCGGATTAAAGTCCTTGCTTAGACATACACAGGAGTTTGTTCCCTGGTTTGCTATGTTGGCCCTGCCCCTCAGGGCACACTGAGATGGTGAATGAGATGGCGCGGTGGAGTGTGCCTGCAATTCCAGCACTTGGGAGGCTGAGCACAGGAGAACCATTGAATCTGATCTGTGTAGTGAGACCCTGTAGACCCTGTACTAAATACATTTAAAAAGAAAAGTTAATCCGCGCATTCTTTAGAAAAGCATACTGGTTTGAAAGAGGTGGTGATTCTGTGACTATATGTGTTTGATAAAAACTTTTAGCAAAGGTGACAGTAACTTGAATGAGTCAAACAGAGAATAAAAAAAAGTCTTCCACACCTATAACCTTATTAATCTATTTAAACTTCATTTTAAACATGGTTTTTCTTCCCCATGTGCTGTAAAATTCATGAAAGAAGCATCAGAATATCATGTAAGCCTCTCAAATTTTTTGATTTCATCAATATAACTTTTGTGTTGGGGGTAGAAAAGCTGTGGCGAATTTATTTTCCCAGAGGCTAGCATGTCTTCTTTGAGCTGGAGGACTGCTGAATGCTGAGAGCTAGCAGCCGGAATAACGTCTTATGCCTGTATACTGGGTTGCACTCTGCAAGCCACTTTCCCACATGGCGCTTCATTTATGCCCCCAGAGGTCCTGTGGCACAGGTATTCTGTTCTCCTGGCCTCCAGGAAACCCTGATGCAGGAAGATCCAGACAGCTGGAGATATCACAGTCACCCCACTTTATGTCTGGGCCTCAGACTCAGGTCTGCACACCCCAAGCCCGAGTTCCTTTTTGCCTGCGGAGTGCTACCTTGCTTCCTTTCATCTTCAGGCACAACTTCCTCTGGGCCACAGTGTTCTGAAGGCAGGCCAGGCCAGTGGGGTACACTTTGCCCTCCTCCCAGGCCCAGCCTGGGGCAAGCATAACACAGAATAGAGATTTAAATTTCCATGGCCTTTGCCCTTGTAGTTGGGATGAAAGTCCAGTTTCTACAAGATCATTGGTACTCAGGGTTGCCATAGGGCTTGGACTGATGTCAGAAGGACATTATCCTGCATTTAGATATCTGTCCCTCGATAGTCTCATTGATACTCTTGTGGAGAGGACAACTGTGGGTTCCCAAAGGAGTAGTCCAATGTGCATGACAGTGTGAGGCATAGCTACCTCAGCCTTGTTTAATTGCTGATCCTTAGCTTCTCGCATTGTTACTTTTGTTTCGCCTGTGCTCAGTACAGGGAATCATACAATAGAAAAGATGGAGTCCTTACTTTCACATAGTTTATAATCTAATATGAGAAGTTTATAGTCCAATAAATCTGATGCAATTATTAACAACTTTTACCAGATTTACGGCTGGCACAGGCAATCCATTTCTTTGGTGACTAGGATTCCCTGGATATTTTCCATTTGCTCCTTGTATGAGTCAGCATTCTGTTACTTTAACAATATAGCTGGCATCATAAACTGATGAAGAGAAAAGTTTTTTTGGCTCACAGTTCTGGGGTTTTCAGTCCAAGACTGAGGTGAAAACCACCCACTGCTGCGGGCCTCAGAGGCAGCTGCATAGCATGGCAGGAAGCTTGGCAGAGCTTCTGATCTCACCAGCTAGGAGGCCAAGAAGGGCAGGAAGAGGGTGGTGCCTCCCTCCCTTCAAGAGAGCACAGTGCCAGAGACTGAGTGACCTTCCACGAGGCCCTGCCTATTCCAGGACCAGTGTCCTTCCACTGCTGCTCCCCAGGGAGGAGGCCTTTGGCACAGGCACCTCGGGAGGCCCTTACTGAAGACTGAAGGCACAGAACCCTTCACCTCCCTACACCCTTATTTCCTCTGCTGCGTCCTCAGCACCAGAACTTTTAAATTGGATCAACTCGTCTGCCTTCAGTCTTGTGGCAGGGTTTGGAAAGATAATTCGAAAAAATATCCTCCTTGATGAGCTGAATTCCTCTTAGTGTTGACTGTATTCTTCTACTTAAGATCCTATCTCACACTGGTGGCCCTATGCTAAGGAGGTAGCTACCATGTTTTCTACACTTTCCGGACTCTTCTCTCCTCAGTGTTCCTCAGGGGATAAAGGCTCCCTACTGTAGCCAACCAGACTCTACTTCATTGCCTCCTAGTAGTGTCCCTTGATCCTCTCCACAGCTTTGTACATATTCCTTCATTAAACTTTCCCTGATTATCTCATCTGAGAGCCAGAAGTTCAAATGAGTTAATCAAAGAATTCTATTCAAGGTTCTCCATGATCTAGTTTTAAATTCTCAATCCAGCCACATCTATTAATGCAATTCATTCATAGTCTCCACCTTCTCCTCTGCAGCCCTCATCAGGGAGTCATATTGGGCAAGAATTTTGTTCAGTATTGAAATCCATCCCATCATTCTGGGACAACAGATATTACCTCATTCTACAGATTCAAGACACCACCTCACAGTTAAAATCAAACCTGCTCCCTCTCTGCACTTGATGACAAATTAAGTGCTGAAATTATGAAGTATTTCATTTGAACTTCTTTCCTCTTATTCGCTTGCTAGTCTTCCTTGTCAGGCCACTTGTTTCCTGAGGGCAGCCTCTCTGTTCTGCCCAGTCTGGGAATGCATCCTTACAACGGGAGAGCAAGGACTATCTTCCACTGGTTAATGCATTTGCAGGATCATTTGGTAGTTAATATTATCAGGATAGAATCTGGCCTGTCTGGTTTTGCTATTCCTGCTCTCTCCTTTGCTGTGAATGGAAGACTGGAGGAGGGAAGTTGAAATTAATCAAAAGAATTTATCATGAGCAATTCTGATGGAAAATATTAAGAAGGCTCAAAATTTTTATGGATAAACTCTGTTTCTGGATTCAGTATAGAAGAGGAAGGGCTCTTTCTTCCACTGATGATGGCTTCCAAGTACTTACTCTTTTGTGTGAGCTTTGTCCTAAAATTTGCATTAGTGATGGGAAATTTGGCTTGTCTTGAACTGTTGGAAGTGAAAAGAAGTCAACTGGACTCTTCCAGCCACAACTTTGCTTCTAGAGATGAACTCCCTGGGAGGTGGTTGTCACAAGGAGTAGAACAGATTTGGGGGGCCACTTGCCTTTGGGCCAGTTCTGTTTGGTGGGCTAACTTTCCCTTTGATTTCTTTTGTGTTCTTTAGCAAGCCTGAACTCCTTTTCAGTAAGATAGGTGCAACATTTTGTTCTACAGTCAAGTATTATTGTAACAAATTTTTAAAAATAAGATCCATTCTTCCTCTTAGATCAATGCTTTGCATGGAGGTTAATATTAACTGTTTTATTGCTGACATGGATTCCCACTCTGTGAATTAGACAGCAGCTGTTTGCCCCTAGAGCCTGGGCTTGAAGGCTCTATATTGGCTTTCTTTATTACTTGATCAGCACTGTCACTAATGCAAATGTATCCCCCACATGAGGAGTGACATTAATTTTATGTTGTTTACGTACTCTTGCCATAAGGTTAAGCAATTCCTACTATTAAGCTTGATGAAATTGCATTACCTTAATGAAATGCACTTTACTGATAAAGAAGAATGTCACTTTCACAAGTGGAAGCACTGTTAGCAAATTTTTATGAGAGAATTCCCAAAATCATATCTTAATTGCTTGGACAGCTGTGTAGTTTACATAACGAGCAAACAATGCCAAGGTTTTTTATTTCCTTTGTCAGCTGTACTGGATGTTAGTATGCATGGTGGACCTTTTTGGGGCCTTTTATTACTTGATTGCAAATCATTCTTCATTGTTGCCCAAATTTATGGAAGGACATTGCTCCCTGAGGTGCCATTTCCTTTCAGGTCTGTAACTGAACATGACTGATGGCGCCAGAGTAACAGTTGCTTATTACTGCGTTCACTGAGCTGTGATTGCTCCAATACTTTATGTTGGCAGATGTGTTTCCCTAGGAACAGCATCTCCTAGACAGAGGTCATTGATCAAACCCCCTCTGGCTGTTCCATTATGTGCAAATTATTGCTAAAAGCAGAGAGGCTGCAAGGGAGGTGATGTGCACTCATTGCGGATGCGGGGAGGGAAGGCCAAGAGAAAAAAAGGCAAGTGTAATGAAGCGGAAAAAACTTCTGCCTAAACTAGAACAATGTTTTTATAATATGAATTAATAGGAATAGGAGGAAACCAAGTAAGTTTGAAAGACAAACAAAGGGAGAAGAATCAAGTGTTACCATTCTGAGTAGGCTCTAAAATCGGGCTGGCTGAGAACAGTTCTGGCTGGCATCGAGGCTCAAAGGGGGACGTGCAGGGCTGCATCCAACACTTCATCCTAACAGGAGAAAGATTAACACAATTTAGTAGCCAATACAAGTGCTCTTTTTCCCAGTTCTGGCCAGATATTTTAGTACCTATTGGAGATGTTTAGGGTGCCTATGCAGACAGACCTCCTGCCCACTGCTTCTTAGAGCAGGGCAAAATGCGCCATTTGTTGAGTGGCGCATCATGGAAAGCCCTTGTGTCTAGATGGTGAATGGAGCAACAGCGTGGTGCAGTGGGACTCTTCAGTTTTCTCTTCAGCTGCCGCACCAGCTTTTTTGACAAATTTCTGTTCTGAAAGAATGGATGGGCTGCCTTGTGGTGTCTCTGTCCCCTGTTGGCTTCCATGGGATGAGGGAATGCTCAGGGAGAGCCTTGTGCCACATACCCGCGGCAGGGTCTCCCTCACCACTGGCCTCCAGCACGTTTCTTATGCTGACTGTTCTGCAGTGTTGACAGGATTCATCTCTGTTATTGTGATTCCTTTCCTCCTTATTCCTTATGTGAAACTAAACTTTTCTTAGTGTCTGAAAAGACACTACCTTGAAAGATGGTAGAGATCTCTTGAGTACAGATGCTAATTCTTGAAACACGGACATAACCTTGTTGGTGTTAGGGCAGTCCCTTCTGAATATTGTACTCACTCCCAGAGTAAGTTGATATGACCAAATCAGAGCCCCCAAGGAAAGAGGTAGAGGCTCACAGAGGCATCTCTTCTTGCACTTGTGGTAGGTTCTCAAAGGCCAGGCAAAACTTCACATTTAAGTGATCACACTTGTTTGCTTCTGGTGGTAAGTGGATTTTATATGCATCTTCCTTGATGAGGTTTATAGACAGTGAGATGACGGTATAATCTCTTAACAAAGTAATATTTTTCAAAAAGTGGAAGAAGAGACTCATATACATGTAAAATGAACTTATTGTAAAGATTTTGTTCAACTTATTACTATTATTATTTTGTATTTTAGTAAGGGTCTATAGGGTTTCACTATATAGATCAAACTCATAGTGATTCTCCTGTGTTCAACCTCCTGAAGAGCTAGGATTACAGGCAAGCACCACCACACCCAGTCTCAATCTCCATCTCAGTACACCCCAGGGGCGGGGCTAGCCTGGCATGCCAGGGATCAAACCCAGGCTGTGTCTGCCTAAGCAGGCATTTTAATCCGCTGAGCTATTTGGCTGGATTAAAAAATCAATTGGGTAGGATTTAAATTAATTGACAGCAATAGCTAAGAATTATTCACATTGTTACTGGTTTGTAAATGTTAAGCTTAATCTTTTTTTTTTTTTTTCCTTCGGAACCGGGGATTGAACTCAGGTTCTTGCGCTTGCCAGGGAAGCACTTATTCCATTGAGCCATCTCCTGGCCCCAAGCTTAATCTTTTCAGAGCCATGAAGGAACTAGTTGAGAACAAAAACTTATATATCCTTAATATAGAGGTAATCTGTGATACTCCACTGAAAGGATAACAGGCTTTAATTAATATTTTTTAAGTAATGGGGTCAGAAAACATGTAATTCCATCAGTAGTTTATCAACCTGGATCCTAAGAGTCCTGACTCTGACCCTGTCAGTTGAATGAGAACTACCTTCTTAACTTTGCGTATGTTGGGTCACTTTGACTCTAGATGCCCACCTCTCTATATATCATGGTTGTTGACTGTGAGCCTTTGTGTTGTAACCTTAGCTTAATTTCCTTACATCACAGTTCACGCTAAATGCTTAGATCCCACAGCAGAAGGCCTTAATTATCTTTCTCCCAAGAATCCATCACCAGCTTTCCTTTTTCCTGAACTGTTATTTGCTTTCCATTTTTTGAGAATGTTAACTGTACCTTAAGCCTTGGAAAGTTGCAAGGGCTAAGAAATCCCACTGCCCTTCTGTGCTCTATGAAATAACTTCCAGCAAAGAACTACCCTGCTCTATATGGCTTAGATAGTAAGAGCGGGTGACCTTCTTGCCTACCTAAGATGAAAGCAGAACAGGCTGTGCAAAATTTCCCCTCTGTGTCCATAAAAAGTTTTTGGAACTCATTTACTCCTTGGTGGGCAAAATATGTTCTAATATGGCTTCACCAAATTTTGATTAGGCTTCTTTCTTTCCCCAAGACCCTTGTCTTACCCAAAGCATAGACATCCATTCCAGTAGTTTTCCAGACAACTGCCTGTTCTTTGGGAAAAATATTCTCTGAGTGACTGTCTGATAAAGCTACTGGTTTACCTCCCTCTCTCACATCTGGTTCTTTCCAGCTTGCTTATTCTTCACTATGTGCAGAGAAACTGCTCTTCCTCGCCTTTAAGATGTTTGCAGGTCCTACTGCAGGAGTGTTCTCTGTACTGCAGTGTTGGGCTGGAGCACAGACCTCCTCTTCCCACTTCAGTTCTCAATTGGGATCTTCAGATTAGCAGGAGAAAAGCCTGTAAGTGCTAGTAATTTCTTTATCTTGATAGGGGCATTCAGGAGAGAGTGAAGATCTGAAGAAATGGCCAAAGCAGTAAGCTTTTACACTATTTTTTTGACAATGAACAGTAAATTCTTTGTGTGAAGGAATGACAAGCAAAGGGGCCTAGGCTAGCAATAGTGAATTCCAGGGAGGTAACTCATAAACATATGGAGGGGTATGAAATTGTTTAGGATAAGGGTTATTTTAGGAAGTTTATTTATACAGAGCCACTGCAGCATCAGATCTGTCACTTGTCACAAAGGTTATTATCTCTTGTTTGCACAGGGCAGGCAACTTTCTCACAGGAATTTTTTATGGCTTGCTGAGGGTAAGAAAGGACATCTCAGCTAGTCCTTTTCTTAAGTGCCACTAAAGTGTTTTCAGCTCAAAAATATTTGCATCAAAGAGGAAAAGTTTCAGAGGCACACTCTGGTTGGCTTCCCAATATGCCCACTACCACCCCACCACAGTAGTTTCTTCCTCCATACTGCAATGTTCTCCTGAGTAAAATCTCTTCCTACATAAGTTTGGATTTGTTTTTACTTTCTTTCTTTTCTTTTCTTTTTTTTTTTTTTTGGGTGGTACCAAGGATCAAACTCAGGACCATGTGAATGCCAAGCAAGCACTTATTCCACTGAGCTATCTCCCCATCCCAGTATTATTCTATAACACCCAATTCTGCACTGTAATTTGATTACTCACAGACTGCCTTATCAGAATTAAATTTTGTGTCTACTCCAAAAGGATTAGTGGAAACTTATTGAGAGAATTAAGTGAAAATAAAAGAAGACTAAAAATGTGATAAATCTATAGATTTAAGAATGGCAAATACATGCTACAGGGTCAAAGTTTGATTGCTGAAGTAAGATAAATTTCCTTATAGACAAAGCAAAGAAGAAAAAGCAAAGAGGTACGTCTTTTAGTTATGACGTACAAAGAGTTGACAAATAATCAACCAATTATACAGAATTCATATGCATCAATTTTTGTATCCCAACCAGAGACTAAAGGTCAAATAATTTGGACTTCTTTAGGGCAAAAAGGTTTAAATAATAGTTATTTAAGAGGTTTAAATAACTCTAAATAACAGCTAGAATTAAAAAAAAAACACCATTTATTTAGAGCTGATGTCCTGGTACAGTATTTTAAAATGCAATTGTTCCCTCTGTGACAAGAAGTTGTTCTAATGCTGTTTAGGAAATGGACTGCTAGTCCTAGAGAACTACATTTCTGTCCATCTTCCCCACTGCTTCTTAACCATAGAACCACAGGAGGGTCAAGGCACATCAGCTTGTTAAGCAGACTGATGTTCAAGTGGGCAACTTTTAATGGGAAAGTGCACCTTGGTAGCAAGGGGACATAAGTGGGGCTTCTCCATTTTAACTCTTCTCAGTGTTTCCCTCCCAGCTTCCCCTCCGATTAGAACATAGAAATAAATAGAGCAGATGACTGGGAAATGTCCATCCTGTTGAAGTCCTAGAAGGCCTGAAAGGAGAGTTTTTGATCCACGAGGCTGATAAACACTGAGACACCAAAGAGGAATTATCAGAGCTGTGCTTTCCAAAGATTGGTCTGACAAGGTTTCTGGGATGCACTGGAGAAGGAACGAAGGAGAGAAGAGGTGATATTGCCATCTCGGCAGACAGGTAGCAGCTTGGTAGTATCCAGGCGAGGGGCATCACAAGTGTTACATCAGATAGTGTCATGGATTCTGGAAGATACTGACAGTTCAACTAAGCCTCGGTGTGGAGGCAAAAGGTGGTGTATGGTTTACCAACTGCTGTGAAGATTGGCTAGTACAACTTAAAGGGTAATAAGGACTAGTAACAAAATATTCTAGAGAATGTTGTTATGGGGGAAGGAATGTGCTCAACCTTGTAACTACTGATTTTGAGATGCAAGTGTAATGATCAAGTAAGGCAGTTTAGGAGGCTATTGGGAATGATAGCCACACTGAAGAAAAAAGGGAGAAGTCCTGGCTTAAGACAGACTTATAAAGCTGTCTGTTACAGAGGAGCAAGAAGACAAAGCAGAGCTAAAACTGGGGTGAGATTGTCTAGAGGAAGCAGAGCCAGTTTCAGGAGGAATAAAGTTTTTGCTAAGGTTGGAGTTAACCGTGGAAGATGCTACCAAGAAGGGGAGAGAGTGGGCAGTGAGACGAGCTCTTTGAAATAGGAAAGTTCCTGGCAGATTATGGGAGTTAAGAGTAGCATAGAAAGGGAGAAAATTAGGATACTGATTTGATAAATTGTTTGTAAAAGAAAAGAAAGGGTGAAGACGAAGAGAATGAAGACAAGGAATGGTAATTATTCTGGTTGAAGTATGGGCAGTGTCTTAGGTGTGGGAAAATTAAGCATGATACGGAATTGAATTGAAAGAATTTGGAAAGACAGAGGCTGAGTATCAGACAGAGGAGGAAGAAAGCCGAGGAGCAAAACAGGGTAGTAAGGAAACAAATAGGACAGAAAGAAATATTTTGAAACCAATGAGGGGAGTTGAAGAAGTTCATATTCCATTAACTACTCTTCATAAGAGTAAGATTGATGGCATGGGATAGCCTGAGGCCATACGCAATGCTGAGTGAATTAAATCAGATGCATGAGCTTAAACGCTGTTTGATTTTGCTTTGAAAAATCAAAAATATAAATAAAAAGAAATTAAAAGACAGGTAACAGAAAGGAGGGAGATAGACCTTTCTCAAACAGCAAAGGGATCAAGACACAGATTGAGGGGAGAGGGAGAGGAGAGGAAAGGGATGAGAAATGGAATTAAGATGTTTTCTGTGCACGTACCACCTCCACACAGGGTGTGCACTACACACATGAACTCTAGTAATGAAAACAAATAAAGAAAGAATATGCCCTTAAGCAATGTGATAAGGACCTAATAGGAGACAAAGTGGCCCCTGGACAGCAATGAAAATCCACTTGAAGTTAGAGAAGTTGTTACTGTAGAACTGCTTTTCATGAGGTGCATGGCAGCAGAAATATGGCAATCTCTTGTGGGAATGCAAAGCCAGTGATGTCATTAGAAGTGAGGTGGTGGGCTGTGAAGAGAGGCAGAGATTGTTCTTGGCTGTCATGAGTGGATTGGGACAATGATGAGCTATTAAGTCCAGGGCGGGTAGAGCCCAGTGGGTCCAGAAGGAGACTCCTGTTCATCAGGGAGGCATGGCAGAACTCACGATCTAGTGTTCAAAGATGATAAAGAACAAAGTCACTGCAAGTGTAAGGATTAGGGAAACCACATGAAACGAAGGGATGCATGGTCAGAGAAAAAGTGTTCACAAGTAGAAACCACAGGCGGAAGTGTCCCAGGGCTTTGTGGACTGGTTATAGGAACAGAGAAAGCCTGATTCAAAATCAAAAAGAAGGGGTGGGGATATAGCTCAGTGTGAAAGCCCTGCGTTCAATCCCCAGTACTTGCACCTTTGCATCCTAGGACCACAGCAGAGTTTGCCATTGGCCCCTGATGTGGGTGTGTGGGCAGAGGAGACGTGGCTGCTGCAACGTGGGGTCTAGAACTGATGAGAGGTTGCTGTGTGACGGCAAGTGGCTTGGAAAGGTTCAGAATGCCTTCCTGTGCCAAGTATGGAGACGTAATTGCAAAGGAGGCCAGAGATAACTCATCAGGAGGTTTGCCCTGAGATTTCTCACAAACACAAGGGTTGAGTATTTTATGCCTATTTTAGTTTCCCTTTTTGCTATTTTAAAGTTAACAATGGATTTGACCCAACATATTACATAAAGAGTGTAATATCATCTTTGGTAGGCAGCGAGCACGTGCCTATGTGCACATCTGTGCATGCATGTGCTCCTAAAGTACAGATACACACGCAGCAGGGTGGCGGGGGCAGGGCGGGGTGGCGCCGCTCACAGAAGTTCTCTTAGGAGAGCAGGAGCAGATTTTTCTCTCTCATTTTTTTTTTTTTTTTGCTAGTCTTGGGCCATTTCACTGCTAATCTACACATCCATCAAGCAAACAGAAAGGGGAAATGGTGAATTAAATTACAAATCTGTCAATTTTGTTATTCTTGGCAGTTGAGGTTAAAGTTTTTGATGGGGGCAGAGTTTGAAATAAATGACAAAAAATTAGATTGCCTGATTGTGGAAACATTGTTATGGATAATTAATCAACCACTTGAAATGCTACCCATGGGCTGGACGTGGGGTTTCTTTAGGTGTGCAGTTGATTATATATATATATATATATATATATATATATATATATATCTTTCTCTGAAATCTGGCCAGAAAACTTGCTTTTTTTAAAAAAATGTTTCATGCATTTGATGTTACCAGGTGGAAAACAATAGCAAAACCCCTAGAGCACCTGGGGAAATAGCAAATGGTAGGTATGATTTCATAGGCCTGAGGCTCAGATGTAAAAAACAAACAAACAAACAAACAAAAAAAACAAGTTTGTTTTTATTTTACATCCCTTATAGGCTCCAAAGTAGAAATCTTGGTATTGCTAATTCAAGCTAACTCAGTAAATTTTATTTTCCAACAATTTCAGAGAAATATACTTGCATTCCTATTAAAATCCTAATAAATTATTTTTTGCTAATTCCTGGATAGGAAATGGGCTGAAAAGTCAGCCTTGGATAGATAAAAGGCTTTGCTCTCCCTTTAGTTATAGGCTTCCTGAGTCTGTACGTGATAGCTGTTCCATTCTATGTTTTGAATAAATGCTAAGTTTAGCAAGAACAACCAAATGTCTATCTTTCAAATTAGAGCAGTTCTTAGAATGAAGGGGAAAGCTATTTTAATACCAGGAAAACAGATATAAGGGAGCTAGCCCCAAAAGCTGGGATATAGGATAATCCTAGACGCATTGAAAAGGGCTAGAATTTTGTTAAAATAAGGTGGACTGTGGATATAAAGATACAGACTAAAGGCCACTAAATTGATACAAATAACTAAATCTTATAAACAGAACTTCTTAAAAATATGGGGCCGGGGACATGGCTCAGTAGA
>NW_004524717.1:7021645-7023652 GCF_000260255.1 Octodon degus
AGAGACAGAGAAACAGAGAGAGGCAGAGAGACAGAGAGACAGAGAGGAGAGACAGAGACAGAGAGAGAGACAGAGAGAGAGACATAGAGAGAGAGACAGAGAGAGACAGAGACAGAGTCAGAGAGAGCGAGAGATGGAAGCAGTTGTTCTCTGAGAACAGTGCCTCGCAGGGCTGGTGTAGAAGGTGGCAGGAACAATTAGCAAGAGGGAGGAATATTTTGAAAGACAAAAGGTGAACATGAGACACAGATACCATCATTGCACTGGTATTTTCCCTCTGATGGCAACCAGTGAGGGCCTGGGATTGACTGGGGTGGGAAGCGCAGCCCGCCTCAAGCCCTGTCGCTGAGTTTCTAAGTAGTGATTTCTTCCTGCTTGTGCATTCTTTGCTGGTGGACAGCAGTACTGTAGCCGGAGATAGCTGAAGTCAAGGTAGAGATAAGGAAATCGGTGTCAGTTTGCTATGTAAAACTTCATTAAACATTTGTTTGATTTACTCAGTATTTGCATTTAAAATTGCTGAAGTACTGATTAGAAATAGTTCATGTAAGTATCCAGATTTGTGAGGAAAGCAGATCTGGGCAAACCAGATTTCATTAGGCAAATCAGATTTGCTCTATCTGGGTGAGCATCTTTAAGAATCAAATGGATGCACCTTGAAAACACACTTGCCATGTGAAAAAAGCCGGACATAGAGGGTAATGTTAACTATAAATAATTTAAAGAGAAATTGAAAGATAGATGGTAGAAAACAAGAAGGTAGACTTTGTAGGGGTGGACAGGGGGTCCTGGGATAGGGAGGAGGCAGGCAGGGGAGGCATGACTGAGATTAGATATGTATATGTGCCGATTCCCCAAGATGACTGTTGTTATGACATTCCACAAATATAAATGAACAAAAAAAGTAGAGAAAAGAAGCAACTATCAGCTAGAACAGTCGGTGGCTCCTGCAGGATGGGGTGCTCTCCATGTGCTTATTACTAGTGCCCTACCACTAGCTGTGGCCACTGCCCATATTGTACTGCTCTAGTTTCATTTAATGGCCGCTGAAAAACATTCAACTCTGTGATACCCGTGTTTCACCACCATGCATTCTGGAGATTTCCAAAGTGAACAGGACTGAGTATGGAAGACAAATAATAGTTCATGCTTTTTCTATGAAACCCCACATTTCATTATTCAGACATGGTTAGTAAATACTAACATTTTGAAGTAGAAGTTACAGTGAGATGCACAGATACTACATATAAGATACAAAAAATGTTGCAATTACTTACCCGTCTATGTAACTGTACATACTAATCAAAATTGAACCTGACCATCACCCTAGAAAATTCCCCATCTCCTCTCCAGCTAATACTCATGTACCTCCCTGCCTAGATAACCTACCCTAATGTTCCCATCACTACAGATTTGCTTTGCCTCCTATGAAGCTCATATCTGTGGAATCACACTACAGAAACTTTTTGTGTCCAGAGTTATTTCTTTTCAGTGTAATGTATTTCAGAGTCACCCATGCTGTTGGGAAGGGTCATTATCGTCCTTTTACAATGCTAGGTTTTGGGCCAGGGAGATGGCTCAGTGGAATAAATGCTTGCCTGGCAAGCTCAGGGGCCTGAGTTCAATCACTGGTTCTGGAAAAAGAAAAAAAGCTAAGCTTTGTATTGTACAAATGTATCATTATTTTTTAATCTGTTCATTTCTTACTACATATTTAAATTGTTTCCAGGTTAGGGTTTTTAAATGAAGCATGACATGTAGAATATTCTTGTGTATATCTTTTTATAGTTATATGTTTTAATTACCTGGCAGTGGGATGTCTTTATATTAGGGTAGCTATAAGTGCACCATTTTTAGAAACTGCCAGCAGTTCCAAAGCAGTTGTATAATTTTGTACTTCACCAACTCTGCATGCCTGGTAAAGTGATACTGACTAGATTTGCAATTTTTAATGTATTTAGTGGGAAGACTGGATTTTATTATAGCTTAAATTTATATTTCCCCAAA
>NW_004524717.1:7024677-7028121 GCF_000260255.1 Octodon degus
CCCATTCAATTCAGCTATCCCCATTCTGGGAATTTTCCCAAAAGACCTGAAAATATCATATGATAGTGATATATTCGTGCCCATGTTTATAGCAGCACAATCTGTGATAGCCAAATCTTGGAAACAACAAAAATGTCCATCATCTGAGGAACAGATGAAAAAGATGTGGTGTTTTATACAATGGAGTATTACTCAGCTATAAAGAAAAACAAACTCGAAGCCTTCATAGGTAAGTGGATACAACTTGAGACTATACTCATAAGTGAATTAAACCACATCCACATGTGTAAATATCATATTGTCCCTCTAATATAAGAACTCAAAAGAAGAAATGAAAACTGAAAGGTGTAACAGATATACAGTTAAATGGAAAGAAATGGAACTTAAGAATTAAACAGAGAAGAGAGAGAAAGGAGAAAAGTTAGATAATAAGGTAGGGGCAAAATGATTCATGTACATATACAAGTTGGATAAGGCAATTGTCCTAAGACCATCCATCAGGTTTTTGAAAATAGCAATGAACAGATAGAAATCTCACCATGACTAACTCTGTATGCTGATGTCTGTGAAATAAGCAACTTCGTTGAGGACAGCAATGTGTAACACTAAAACCATGATTTAAATACCTGTCATTTTGATCTTCTAAATGTGTATCATTTCTAATGTTCTATCAATTATTACTATACTCTTTTTAAAGTAATTTTTAAATGTAATAAAAGAAAATGAGAGAACACAAATTTAAGATTTCTTGAAAGCATGTGGTAATATTCAATCATATCTCCCATCTTGCATAACTATGTCTGTTGACTTGAGCAACAGATTTGACAATAAAAATAGATAATATATTGATCACTGTTAATCAGCTACTGTTAATCAGCTATTCTTGTTTGGAAAATAAGTACCATATGCACTGTTATATGGTGCCCTATTTCTGCTGTTTTTTTTTTTTTTTTTTTTTTTTTTTTTTTTTTGTACCAGGGATTGAACTCAGGACCTTGCGCTTGCCAGGCAAGTACTTACTCTACTGACCCATCTTCCTGGCCCCTGTTTCTGTTTTTGCCTTTGTTTTTATTGATCTTGTTTTTATTCCTTAATATATATATATATATATATATATATATATATATATATATATTTTTTTTTTTTTTTTTTTTTTTTTTTTTTTATTTTAGGGAAGGGTCTACAGGGTGTTCAGGGTCTCACTACTAGATCAGAATCATAGTGATCCGCCTGCTTACAGCCTCCCAAGAGCTGGGATTACAGGTGTGTACCACCACACCTAGTCTCAATTGCCATCTCAGCGTGCTCCGGGGGTAGGGCCAGCAATAAAAGAAAATTATAAAAATATTTCTGTTTTCTGAATATAAGTTTACATACATATTGTTTCATAGTCTTAACCATCTAATATTACATGGTATTGCCTTAAATGTCATAAAAGGACCCTGTACAGCTTGAATCTCTAGGTGATGCCAAGTGAGTACAGGCCACAGTAACATGGCTACAAGCCACTAAGTGGACTCAGGGAAATGGGCACCATGGCATTCTGTTACCACAGACATAATGCTGGAATGTGTTCTACAATAACTAGTTAAGTTGTAGAAAACACTTTCGTTTGGGTGTCTTTGGGTATGTTTGTTATATGTGTCTTTTAGACAGAAAGATTTTAAAGTTTAACCATTAAATAAAACACACAGGTTCAGTTGTACAGTGGTGTGACCCCACCTCTTCCAGGGTGGCCTGCTTTCTTCTGGAGAGCCTGGGGCCACACTTCTGTGGGCTCAGCTGCAGTGTGCCTGAAGTGGTGCTCTTGGGATTCTTCTCCCTGGACCAGATAACTGCTCCATCTGTTAATGTTAAAAGATCATATCTTTTTGGAGTGCTTAGAGAAGAAATGCCCACTGAGGAAGCTCACTGCCTTCTTTTCCAAAATCAAAGAACAAATTAAGTTTGTGAACCAACATACCACTGTATCTACCTTAGAAGGTGGCCGCACACACTGGAAACAATAGCAGGCAATTCTTACCAGTAGTTTCTGTGATGCATGTGCTTTATTAAGGAAAATGGTCCAGTGGATTAGAATTTTAAAAATGAACAACAGGGGAAGTAACCCAGGAAAACTTGTGTCTTGCACTTCACACCATTAGTGACAATAAGAATATAACACTTATTAAGTATGCTTTCGTTTAAAATTTTTAATATGAGATCCATTTTTGTGAGGAGACTCCAATACAGCTTTTTATTTTTTATTTCCCATCAAGTTGTATTTGATACCAGTAGGTTGATAACTAAATATGAATTAGACTTGGAGAGGATCTCGTCACTAAAGCCCAGGCAGGCCATGTGCCCTTTCTGAGATGTCCTCTGCTACTGCCAGGACTTTCAGCCTCCCCAGATCATGAGGTTACTGTGGGAAGGTCACAGCTTAACCTAAGCAATGTGCAGCTCTGTGTCTTAACTTCGGCAGTTTTATTATGAAAGAATTCTTTTTATAGACTTTATCTAAGAACCTTTAATTTCTCCATTGTATTTAATCACTAACAAGAATGTTCAAGGTTTTTTTTTTTTTTTTTAAGTGAACCAAACTTCTATACCCCTAATGTCAGTAAGCAGAAAGAGATATAAAGAGCTACCATGAATTTTAAGACATTTCTAACGTAAAATATAATTATTTTATTATGAGCATTAATTATCATGCCTCTCAGTGAGTTGGCTCCTTTCAGTGGTTTACAGATTGCAGATTGTCAGGGAAATTACATATAATTTGTTTTCGGAATTAAATTATCAGACAGTGGCATGGTTTGTGAACTAAAATTTAACTTGAAAAAGCATTTGCTAATTAAAATGCTAAGTGTAAGTAAAAGGAAAAACATCTCTTCACACTTTCAAATTATGTTTGTTAGAAAATCTAGATCTAACGTTTGAGCTTAACAAGAGTTACATGGAGGGTAGGAGCTGAAAAGGCTGAAGTTCTTACCAGAAATTGGACTGAGTAGACATCATTTATTTTTAGTATATAGTTTAACCTTTGCAATCTATGTTATCATGCCCTGAAGTCGTTAAGCTGCCAAACTTCTCATGCTACACAAAACTCCTGGCCTTCCCAGAGGCGGGCCGGCGGGCACGTCTTACCCACGGGGAGAACCGGAGGCTTCCAGAGACGGTTGTCTTGCTCTACCTCCATCACTGCAAGCTTGTTAGATACTGGGTCTCCTGTGTTCCTGGGCCTGGCTCTTCCCGCTGTCCCATGCTGATGCACACCCTGAGGTGCCTGTCAGCGCAGTGCCCAGGCCCCACAAGTGAGGAATGCAGAGCTGGATTCTAGCATCAACTGGGTAACAGGCTCTATGGTCTCCCCTCACTACCAGATGCAGGATTAATTTCTAGAGCAGGGCTTCTGGGGTGGAGATGACTAGATAAACTTACTAATCTCTGTCTTCACCAGAA
>NW_004524717.1:7028341-7046501 GCF_000260255.1 Octodon degus
GAGAGAGAGAGAGAGAGAGAGAGAGAGAGAGAGAGAGAGAGAGAGAGGACAGGGACAGAGAGGGAGACAGACAAAGAAAACGAGAGAGGCAGAGACAGAGACAAAGACAAAGAGGGAGAGAGAGAGAATATCATGCTGCAGGAGCATTAAATCAAAAAGATTCTATTACACACAAAATCCTAGTATCATTTGTCTCAAACTGTCCTATTTTTGTGGCAGCAGAAAATCAGGGGGGTTCTATGAAATGAGCCTAGAGTGCTACCGTTACTCTGCCCACCTATGGAAATTTCTTGCAAATAGTTGGCCCATAAAATCCCAACTTACATAATAGTGAGCATTAAAAAAAGAATTTTCACAGCATCTATAAAAATATTAGTAGAAAAAACCCCACAAAGAATTGGAAGTAAAATTTATTGGCAATATTCACCAGAAACTGATCCCTGGAATAGGTTAAAACTATGAATAAATTTCCAACACAAACCCAAACCCTTATGAGTCAGTTGCCTCACTGAAGTAAAACCACAAAGAATCAAAGGAAATGTTCAAGCAAGAGACGATGAGCCCATAAGAGGAAATGAAGTATGAGTTGGTAGAAGTCAGGAAATAAATAGAAAAATTCAGCGATATTGAGAGAATATTGAAAGGCTAGTCTGGTGTGCATGATGAAAGCCATGATAAAACAATCAGAAAACAGAATAGAGCAAAATTATAATAATCAGAATATAAATTGAAGAGAGCATTTAAGTATGTCTACACAGGATTAGGATCTCAAGGTAGACCCCAAATCAGCAAAAATGCTGTCATCATGAAAAAAATGATAAAGAGTAAAACTGAGAGGTAGTTACTCAAATTTTGCTTGAAATAAAGGAAATTTTGTACTTATGTACTCAGTATTTTTGAGAAAGTATCTAGCTATGTAGTTCAGGCTGGCCTTGAACTCACCCGGTAGCCCAGGCTGTTCTTGAACTTGTGGCTGTCCTCTTAACATTGCAGGCAGGTACCACCACAAGTGGTATATATTTAAAGGAACAAAATACATTCCTGACAGACTTTATTTACAGGGTCAGCCCCAACATGTACATAAAGTAAATGGATTTAGAAGAGGGTGAGTACATCACTCAGTGACAGAGAACTTCCTTAGCCTGTGCAAGGCCCTGAGTTCAGTCCCCAGCTGTGATCCATTCCTAACTGGTGGCTGACTTGTTATATGCAGCTGAGCTGAACTAGTGTGATGCTGGGTGTGGGAGGTTCACCTGAGGACTGTTGCCAGCAGCATAAGAAGCAGAACTGGAGAAGAGTTGTGAGAGGCTGTTGGCAAGCTGGAGAAGCCGTTGGAGCTGTTAGAAGCTGCTAGTTCTCCTGGGCTATTCTGTTGGGGAAACCTTGTCATGCTGGCTTTCATGGGGAACTTGGTTGTTCTTGTCAGAGGAGGAGCTTGGGACTTCACTATTGCTGAGGAGCATTGTGATACTTTTCGGGGCACCTCTGGTTCTTTGAGCATCACTTCCTGACTCCAGTGCAGATCCCACAGCCTGCTAGTACAGATCCTTCATTCTTCTGGATAGAATTTTCAGCTTCCACCACTGGCTTTGGGCCTTCCCAGTGCAGACCTGTGAAGCAGGCCTGCATGAGACACTGTCATGGGCTCTAGACCTCCAGATGGACTCATGGGAGTTGCTGTTATAAGCTCTAGGTTTTCAGCAGGACTTTTGCATGATATTAGGATTCAGGCCCTCAGCTGGATTCTTTGGTCTTTAGAGTGTGGACAGATTTCTTGCATGCTTTTTATATGATTCTTTGAGTGATTCATTATAAAATGACATTATAATATGTGCCCTGTATTGTCCTGTTCCCCTTGCAAAAATGCAAAACATTACATCAGCACTGGTTAAGGTGTCAAGAGCAAATAAGAAACGTACAAAAGAGACCCTTTAGGCCGGCTATCCATTAGAGTGAGCCGCTTAACTGGTACCAACGTCAGGCAGTCCTCGTACTTTCCCATAGTTACACTTGATGCCAGAACATCATGGGGTAGTGAGGCCTGCCCACTCAGGGAAGCAAACTCCGACCAAAGATTTTGCACCAATCAACTTGATTTGTATAAAGATTTCTGAGAAAGAGCCTTGCATACTCAAAAAAATTCTACAGAATTTTTTGCTTTTATTCTTAGGGACATTTTTAGATGATTAACTTTAATCAGCCAGTGAAAGGAAACATCTGTACAAGAGAAATCGTTCTTTTTAAAACTTTGTTGCCTAGCTCTGTGCCTGCTTCATTGCTTTGTAATAATTTTTTGACCCCTGTAACCATGAGAGTGTAACCAAACATACAAAACTGATTGCAGCATTGTACCAAGCCTCATGAACTGATCCTTGTTAATCCACCCTTTTAACCAGTGATCTCCCCTGCTGGCTAATCAGAAGAACTACCAGGCTGTTCTGTCTCACCCTGTACCTCCTGCTTGTGCAGCATATCAAAGCTGTAGGCCTTGAAAGTTTGGGGCCTGCTATTCTGGGAATGATCTCGATCAGTAAATAAATCTGCCTCCAAGCCCTGGGTATTTTTTTCTGCGTTTCTGCTTGCCAATGCACCAATAGATTATAAAGGGAACTGTTATGAAAGGATTGGTGTTGAGTGATGATTATTACTGTACAGGAGAGATAAGATTTAAAATTGTGAGAATTAGTGGCTGCAAATAAAGCACTGTATAAGCATTATATTTCACAAAACCCCTGTTACTTAAAGTGCTGATTGGAAAAGCAAGGGATACACACCATAAAACAACAAAAAGCATCAGAATATTCAGGCTATCAGGCAATTGGCTTGCCAGCATTTTTGCTTTGGTTTCGATTAAATAGACCAGAAACATACACATGGCTGGCATAAAAGTTACATCAACTAAAAGATACAAATGTAAAATAGTGTTTTTTTTTTTTTTCCCCTGTATTTAGGACAGGGCCTTCCTGGTCTACAGGGTCTCATTACGTAGTTCGGACTCATAGTGATGCTCCTGTTTTCAGCCTCCCAAGTGCTGGGATTATAGGCACGCGGAACCCTGTCTGGTCTCAATCAGTCTTTCAGTGCACCCTGGGGGCGGGGCTGGCATGGCAGTGATGTTGAACATTTTCTCATATATTTATATGCCATTTGTTTTTCTTCATCTGAGAAGTGTGTTCATCTGAGATGCCCATTTTTTGACTGGGTCTTTAGATTTTTGGGGGGTTAATATTTTTCAATTCTTTACATGTTAATATTAGCTCTTTATCTGAGGAACAGCTGGCAGATTTTTTCCTACTCTAAGAATTATCTCTTTACTCTGTTGGTCACCACTTTTGCTGTGCAAAATTGTTTTAATAAGGTAAGATTCCAGTTGCTAATTCTTCTTAATATTTCTGGTACTATCAGGGTTTTGCTCCTATGAAATCTTTGCACACACCTATGTCTTCAAGAATTCTTCCTCTCTTCTCTTCCACCAGATTTAATGTTTCTGTTTTAATATTTAAGTATTTGATTCATTTTGATTTTAATTAGTGCATGGTGAGAGACATGTGTCTAATTTTAGTCTTTGGTGATAGATTATGACCCAAGAATAAACTGCTAAATTATCATGGTCTTGATTCAACATGGATGAATCCCCAAAACAATAGCTTATCTTCTCAATGAACACTTTCTCCTTCTTCTCTAGTCTAACCCTGCCTCCAACAATTGTCCTGTTGTTGGTTCCCTGCCTTTCCTGTCTGTTAATTGCTTGCCTTGCCTGGTGTCTTATTTTTATGGGAGTTTTAAGAATTGCAGTCTTCTTCATTTCTTTCTAATATATCATTTAGAACCTTTTGTAGAGTTGGGTTTGATGGTCATGAATTTCTTCAGTTGTTCTTTGTCATGTAAGTGTCCTATTTCTTTACTGATTTGGAAAGTTGGTTTTGCAGGGTAGATTAATCTGTGCTGGAAGTTGTTTCCTTTTAGGATTTGAAATCACTCCAATTTCTGCTTGACTTAAGGGTTTATGTTAAGTCTTCTATTATTCTGATGGGCCTTCTTTTATAAGTTATTTGCTTGTTTTTCTCAAATAGCTATTAATATTGTATTCTTATGCTGAATTTTTGGAATCTTGATTATTATGTACCTCTTTGTAGCTTTTAATTTCTGGTCATGAATTATTATACTTCTGTATGCCTCAAGTACTGTATGTCAAATTCTTTTTTCATGTTTGGGAAATTTCTGCCATCTGTCACAAAACAACAGCCAACATTACATGAAATGATCAAAAACTGAAGTCTTTTATTCTAAAATCAGAAAGAAGACAAGGATGCCCACTAGCATCATTTCTGCTTAATATGTCCTGAAAGCAATGGCTAGTGAAATTAGACAAGAGAAAGAAATAAAAGGAATAAAGATAGGAAAGGAGGAATTTAAATTATTTGCAGATGACATGATATTCTGTATAGAAGATCCCATCTAGATTTAATAATCAACTTCAGTAATGCAGCTGAATACAAAGTCAACGCTCAAAAATAAATAGCATTCCTGTACACAAATAACAAACTCATTGTGTGAGAAATTAGAGAAATAAGACTTTCACAATAGCATTGCCAAAAATAAAGTACTGAGGAATCAATCTAATAAAGGACATAAATGAACCCTATGTTGAAATCTATAGTACTTTGAAAAAGGAAATGCAAGAGGATATCAGAAAGTGGAAAAAAAAATCCTTACTTCTGGGTAGGAAGAAACAACATAGTGAAAATGTCCATACTTCCAAAATTGTTATACAGATTTAATGCAATCTCAATCAAAATATCATTAATGTAACTCACAGAACTAGAGAAAACAGTCCTCAAATTCATATGGAACCAAAAGAGAACTGGAATAGCAAAAACAATTCTGGGCAACAATGTAAAGTCAGGAAGCATCATAATCCCTGACTTGAAATTATACTATAAAGGTACTATGATAAAAGCAGCATGGTACTGCCCCCAAACCAGACTTGACAATCAGCGGGAAAGAATGAAAGATGCAGAAGCAACTCCGAACACATTCAACCACCTGATTTAAGAAAGGAGTTGATTGTGTTCCCTGGAAGACAGATAGCCTCTTTAATAAATAGTGCTCCCCAAACTGGCTATCTATATGCCAAAGACTAATATTATATCCATGTCTCTCACCATGCACTAAACTAAAATCCAAATGGATCAAAGACCTAAATATTAAAACAGAAACACTAAATCTGCAGGAAGAGAAAGTAGATAGAACTCTTGAAGACATAGGTGTATGCAAAGATTTCATAGGAGCAAAACCCTGATTGCATCAGAAATATTATGAAGATTTAACAGTTGGGATCTTATCTTATTAAAAAGGTTTTGCACAGCAAAAGCAATGCCCAACAGAGTGAAGTGACAACTCATGGGGTGGGAAAAAGTTTTACCAGCTGTACCTCAGACAAAGGCCTAATATTTATAACATATTAGGAACTGAACAAAAATCAGCCCTAATCTAAAGACCCAATAAGTAATGGACATATGCAGTGAATATACATTTCTCAGATGGAGAAATACAAATGGCAAATATATATATATATATATATATATATATATATATATATATATATATATATGAAAATATGTTTAACATCATTAATCATTGGAGAGATGCAAACTAAAGCAATGCTGAGATTCCATCTCACTATAGATATAATGGCAATTCTCAAGAAATCAATCAATAACAAATGCTGAACGGAGTGGGGGAAGAAAGAACCCCACTCCACTGTTGATAAGAGTGTGGACTGGTGGAATTGCTGTAGAAATCAGTGTGGAGATTCCTCAGAAAACTACAACTTGAGGTCCCATTTTGATCCACCTGTTCTCTTTTGATATTTTATCAAAAGAATTAAAATTATCATATCTCAGTGATATATACATACCTGTATTTATAGTGGTACAGTTTTTGATAGCTAAACCTTGGAAACAAACCAAATGCCCATCAATCAATGAAAGGATCAAGGTGTGATGTTTCATACAATGAAATATTACTCAGGCATATAGAAGGATAAACTTGAGACATTTCCAGGTCTATAGATGAAACTTGAAACCATAAACCAGACACACATGTGTATGTGCCAATGTTGCAAGGTCTCTTTGCTGTGAGAACCTGAAAGTGTAAATAAGGACCAAAATGTACAATAGATATTGTGAAATATTTTGGTCATAATTTTGTATTATAATTTTTCAAGATATTACCATTGGAGATAACTGGGATATAATTGCTATGATCTATGTATATTATATATTACAACTTCATGTGAAATGGTATTATCTCAAAGTAAAAAGGCCAACTAAACAATATCTAGAAATGAGCTTCACAATAGATATTATATATAACAGTTAAAACATTCCTAGAGGACACCCCAAAACATAAATTGGTATATTGACATATTGTATTCTTGGACATAAAATCTCACCAACAAAATGCAATTTTCCTTAATTTAACAGCACACAAATGAAAATATTATCTCTCTTTTCAATGTAGTAGAAGTATAGAAACTTATTTGTATATATGCAAGAAAACAGGACTGGGGAGATAGCTCAGTGGTCTAAGTGCCTACCTTGCAAGTGCAAGGACCAGAGTTTGATTCCTGGAACCACATGCCATGCTGGCCCTGGACCCCTGGGCATGCTATGCCAGCTTTGAAACCTGGCATGGTGGCTGAGACAGGAGGATCACTACAAGTCTGAACTCTGTAGTGAGACCCTGTATCCAATAAATGAATGAAATTTAAAAAAGGAAACAAGTTGAATCATAAATTCTATAAAAGAGAGACAGGAGTAAAAGTAGTATTATGAAATATATAATAATCCATGTTGTCTTAAATATGAAATATCATGAAGCTAGAAAATTAATAGGGCCGGGGAGATAGCTCAGTAGAATAAGCGTTTGCCTGGTAAGCACAAGTGCCTGAGTTCAATCCCCGGTTCTGCCAAAAAATTCGAAAAAAAAAAAAAAAAAAAAAAAAAAGGAAAATTAATAGACCAAATGATGGTGAAAATGAACACCAAGTACAGCAAAAAAGTCAAGTATTTGAGTGAAAATAAACTATTTTTAATGAATAAGTATCCTACTATATTATTTCACATAGTTCAGCATAAAGTATATTGAATTGTTAAATATCAAAGGGAAAGCTCATAAACAATAAACAGAAAAAAGCAAGGGAAATATTTATTTAAACCTGGAGTTGAAATAAAATTTTAATGCCTGCAAGCAAGTGCAGGGGCCTGGGGTTCAATCCCCGGGCCTGCTGTGCTTACCCCTCCCCCAGGGTGCACTGAGATGGCAATTGAGACTGGACGTGGTGGCGCGCGCCTGTAATCCCAGCTCTTGGGAGGTTGTAAACAGGCGGATCACTACGAGTCCAATTAGTAGTGAGACCCTGAACACCTTGTAGATCCTTCCCTAAAATACAAAAAGAAAAAAAAAGAAATAAAATTTTAAAAAGCTTAAAAGATTTGTAAATGTGTCTATATAAAAATTTTAATATAATTTTATAGATGGCAAAAATGCCATCAAGATACAAATGACAAATGAAGAACACAAATCATGCTACTGAGAACTATTTAACTTATTAGTATAGAGGTTTTTTTTTTTTTTGTTTTGTTTTAATCTTTTGTTTCTTTACTTCATACAGGCGTTTACTATGCAGTTCACTCTTAGTGATCCTCCTGTCTCAGCCTCCCCAACGCTGGGATTACAGGTGTGCACACCTACTCCGGCTTCCCATCCAGCATATTGCGCCTTGACTGCACAGCATGCAGAACCATGGCTCCAACAGGGGTCCTTGCGCTTGTCAGGCAGGCACTTAGACCACTGAGCTATCTTCCTAGCCCAAGATAGCATTTTTATAAATTGTTACCAGAAAGATCAAACTAGAAAAAGGCAAAGATCAGAAAGTTCATAGTAGAGAAAATTCTAATGACTCACATACATACACAGTGGTGCTCAATCTGATTTTAAAAAAGGAAAAACAAGCTGAGCCTGGCGCTGTAGGCCTGTAGCACTTGGGATGCTGAGACAGGAGGATCACTGAGATTTATTCATGTTAAAGGGTAGTGAGTAAAATATAAATTAAAAGAACTATTCACATTTATTTTATGCCTGCAGAGAAAAGTGAATTTTCATGGACCTCTGGAAGGCTGTGAATTGTTCTACACATTGCTGCAAAGGAGTCCAGCAGTACCACCTCATAGAAGTCACGTTCTTCTAGCCTACAGCTCCTCACAAAAAAGGGTGATTTTTGCCAGCACCTCGGGCTCCTTGAGAAAGTCAGGTCCTTCCAGTACAAATGGTGGAATGACCCAGGGCAGGAACCTCAAGGCAGTACCACATAACACGGAGGATCCGATCAGTTCCATCTGTGTTGTATTGCAGTTTGCGGAAATCTTGTCATGCTGATTCGCTCTGCGTATTGATCCAGTCCCCATCCTATGCCTGCTATCTATCTTGGTTTCAGAAATACAACAACAAACTACCTCCTCCTCTCACACCAGCCTGGGCAATGAGGGTTCAGAACAGGGTGGCTGTAGGAGAGGCGCAGGGCTGTTCCGGATGGGCTCTCTCCTTGGCTTGCTGTGTAGTCTCACCAACTTGTCTTATCAGAAATAATAAGTATCTATGTGTTCTTTCCTGGGCCATCTACATATTCTTTACTGTTCTTTCCTGAGTGCGTACATTTGGCCTGAATCTTATTGCCAAGAAGTCCCATCACTCTTCCCATTTCTGACCCAGTAAGCATCTTCTGCATAAGATGCCACTGGATTTCTGTGACAAGTCTCTCACCTGACTCCTTCTAATGTGGCCCAAGTTTTATCTCGTGTAATTTGGCCTCAGATATTTAAATTCTGTGAAATACTTATAACATAAGATTCTTCTGTAGCCCCTTTTTTCCTTAACGTGCTTATCATTTTAACCGACTTTAAGCATTTTTCACTGCATCAATAAAATGATCTTAATGAAATTATTTTTTGAAACTACCTATGGGGTTCTCATTCCATTTATCATTTCTACAATAACACAGTTTCTTTGATAAAAACCTTCTCTCTTGCTGGTCCTCTCCCTTGAAAAGTATCTATCTGTTCAGAAAGTTCAGTAGGCTGATGCTGGCTGAGAGTTAAACACAGTTTTGAAACAGCTTCTTATTTGTTTAGGTTACTTGACAGGTATCTTTCCCCCTGAAGGAATGCAGAAAGGTAAAAGGTCACACAGTTTATTTTCCGGACAGCAAAGAAGTTGGTGTGAGCAGGACTTGGGTGACTTTTCCAAACATCTTTGGGCTTTGCAGGTTGCTACTGTCTTCTTTCAGAAATGGCATAGGTTCGATTTAACATTTTCTAAATTGGTTCATCCACCTTTGAGTTTGGAGGATGTATTGCTCCGTGCTCCCTCAGATTAATTTACTGCCAGCAGCTCTGAAGGGCCCAACTCGGGAAATTCATTAACATGTTGGGAAATCCAGAGACCAGGTATGGCACTGAAAGGTTATTCTATCCTCATTCCTTCTTCCAACAACTTCGGGGTGAATTATACGCTAGTCATTTACCACGAACAAATGAAGGCAACACGCTTTTCTTGTGCTTAAAATGCGATTTGCGCATTACTGATGCTGCCTGTGTGTGTTTAGGGGTGTCACGCTCACCCACAATTCCTAAAGACCTTTAGCTTGGTTATTAAGGTCTCTTTAAATATTTCAGTGTGCATTCTTTGTGTTTTAGTTCAAGAATAGAAAGAAATCTGTAGATTGTATACAGATAAAGACTTTGTGGGCTATTCCGATATGCACAGGAAAAAGAAACTTTCACGAGTTGAGGAGCTTTGATTGGATGCATGTGTTTGGGTGACTTTACTGCAGCAGCTTCATTCTCTCTGGAGTTCCTGAGCCCCACACCTCTTAGTTCCCTAGGACTGCCATCATGCCCTTTTCTGCTTTGCTCTTAGCACTTTTGCTTCTGAGACTGCCATCTTCCATTCAAGCACCCGGCGTGCGTATGTGAGCCACGGATGCCCCATTGTTTGTTTTTTTCCCACAGAGGTAAATGCTGGGTCACCACATCAAGGTCCTCGCAGGTTTCAGCTGCACAATCCAGACTGACCCCCAAGAACCTGGAATGTTTTTATTTCTCTCCCTTACCTGTTTCCTTATCTCTTTCAAGTGCCACCCCCAACCCTCACAGTGTAACCTTACCCAGATATGACCAGATTTGCCTTTTGATTTTAATGCTTCCAATTCAAAATTTTCTCATAAAGCCATTTTACTTTTACAGAATGAAATATTATTTTCATTATTTTCCTACCCCAAATATGAATAGCAATAACACATTTGTGATGTATTGTGAGTGCTGTGTTAAATACATAGTTTGTAATGAGAATGTATCATTTAAATGAAATATTTTATTTTCTCTTTTGTTATTTGGTGTAATTTGGTTTAATTCAGCCCCACTAACCTTTTTGCCCACATGTAACTCTTAAAACATGTTCTTATGAGTTCTGCATATTAAAAAAGAAAGAAAAAGAGAAAACAATCCAGTCAGCATCAACTAAATACCAAGGTGAACCTAAGGTCAGGTTCAAGTTTGGGAGAAATAATATACAAGAGAATGTAACTAAAATTATCATTTAGGAGATGTGCGATGTATCTTTGGCAAAATGATTTCACCAAGACAATATTACTGGTGATATCTATCTGCCTCTCTAGTGCCCAAATTCTGTTATTGTTCCAATTAGAAGAATGAAGGAACATTTAGACTCAGTGCAGGGCCCTTATTTTAGGTCATTGAGAGAAACACAAGCGACAACCCTGAGACAGGGCCTCCCAGCTGGCCTATTTGGATAGGCAAGTTGGTTCCTTGTCCTTTCAGACTAATCATCAAAGTAAAAACATGCCTAGAGGCAGAACAGCTCCTGGCCGGCTTGTTTAATAGGTAATTAGCAAATTATATCAACTCTTGAACACCATCCATGTTCTCAGTGTTTATGTTTCTAAAGGTGACAAGCTTCAATAGCTTGGAATACTTTATCACATAACTGCTGGCTGTGATTTTCTCCTAATAACTGATCATTTTTTTTTCTACAGGCCTTTGCAGTGGTCTATTTTGTTACAGGTTCTGGGGTCTTATGTTGTAATAATATGGTATGAGGAAAGCTGTTGTACTAGGCAGCTTTAGCACTGTTAGGTCATAGTGTCTGAACCTGCCATTTAAAATAAGAAGAGTTTATTTTTGCTGTATCATTTCAGAGAATTCAGTGCATGGTCACCTGGCTCCAAGGCAGCAATGTCATGACAGAGGGTTGTAACAGAGCATGGCTGGTTAGCCCCTGCTGTCTAGGAAACAGATAAAGGGGACAGTGTCAAGAGAAAGGTGCCAGGGACTATAGATAGCACCCAAGGTCACTCCTCCATGTCCCACCCTGCCCCACCTAGAAGTTTGCTTTACTAATCTGGGTCTGATCCTTCAAAACTCCTGGCCCAAAAACCCTAACACTGAGACTCCAGAGTGGCCAGCAGCACCAGCAGGGCTTGGGGAGACACAGCTACTGAGCCTGTCTGCATCCTAAGGCATAAAACCCAGGTGTATCATGTGATGAAGAGCTAGAGGTTGCAGTTGGACTACTCGCTACTCTGCTAAAAAGTAGAGAAAGGATCCTAGATCATCTGAATAGGTCCAGTAACTTCAAGGGTCCGTGGGAATGTCAGAGAGGCAGAGATGAGACCCTTTAATTGGCTTTGAAGATGGAGGAGGAGCCTTGAGTTTAGGAAAGCGGTGGCTTTTCTTTGGTAGAGAAGATAGAGAAAAAAATAGCAGGCCTGTGGACATCCTGACTATAGGTGAGTGTGACCTGGTCAGACTTCTAACTTGCAAAACTGAGATAGTAGAACCAAGTTGTTTATGCCAAAACAGAACAAAGTAAAGAAAAACATATTCACCTTCATCTATTACCACTCCCCCCACCCCCCAGTTTCTCATTTAGTTGATCTGGGGTTCTGCTAGAAGCTTTGCATTTCTAAGGAAGTCCCAGGGAGAAAACAATGCCTTGTAGCCCTTCCTCTGGGGCCACATTTAAGAATCTTAGATTTGAAGAACAGCTTCAGCCTGTCTGAATGTTTTGGAGTGAAGGAAGCTTGAAAAGCTAAGTATGAGCGCAAATTAATTGCAGTGACAATGTACTGCGAACAGCAGCCCCTTCCTGCAGTTCTCACCATTGCTGAGAGACCTCCCCAGATGCTATTTCCATTTCTGCAGCTCTTTGCCTGCTTCATCAGTTTTAGTCCATGTTTTCTGTGACTTTCTCTTTCTTTTGTTTTAATTGCTATTTCAGCATCTCACAAATTCGAATTTTAATCCTGACTCTGTATTGTTTAGTAGCTGTTGACCCTCTGGCAATTTATTAGAATCTCTGGACATCAGCTTCCTTATTGGAAGCATAGTAATGCTTATTTTTAAGAAAGTAATGAAAAATGAGAGCCTTTATACAATGAGACCTTGGAACAATACAGGTGTGTTGGAGGTGTACACTCATTACCCTTGCTTTGTATTGCCAGAGAATACCTTTTTCTTTCTTTCCCTACCTTCTGTCATTTTGTTCTTATGCTTTCTGCTTCTCCCCTTTATTTTTTCTTTCAGCTTTACTGAGCTAGTTGTGATGTTCTTATAATCCGATACCTCCTGTCATATCTAGGTTGATCCCCAGTTGAAGTCAGGTGAAGTGTCTTCTCTTTTATGACGTAGGCTTCACCTTAAGATCACCATCAGGCTTTGCAAAAATTTGCAGTTATTTGTGATGGACTGCAGCTATTTGCAGTGGAAATTGTAAAGGAGAGGCTGATATCATGTTTCTGGCTAAATATACCTTATCCAGGAGTCCAAAGGGAGCTGCCCAGTAGGAAGCCGTTCATTAATTCTGATCAAGGTCTGTGCCTATTTCAGAGTTTTCTTCTTATATCCTGAAAAACCTTACTCAAGTTTCCTTAGCCCTCATGCCTAACTCAGAGGAGAACGAGTAAGTGGAAATACTCATTTTGCCACAGTCAATGCACAAATCTATGACCTGTATTTGGCCTGCATTTGTGAAGAATCACTAATGCCGATAAAATTTGCCTATTCATGAAGTAGAGGATAAAAAGAGTAGAAAAAACTCTGTTGCAGTACTGTGGGGTTGCCCAGGTCAGAGGTCCTCCAGGACCATGGGAGTCCCACAGGTTAGATACCAACCAAATAGAAGTCCTCTGAGACTACACAAGTCATTTAGATTAGGGGTCTCCTAGAACTTCAGTGCTTCTCTAAGATACAAGAATACTTTTTAAAAAAATTAGACATACATTTACAAACATGTCAGGAACAAACACATAAAGAATAAATTTTGATGTTAACGAATCTAAGATCATCTAGAAAGAGGTAATAGGCCCTTGTAGCTTCATTGATTAGGAAATAACATCCTACAACCCAGGAGTGCAGCACCCGGTAGTAATGTTTTCAATTGCATCTGCTCTTCCTGCTTCATGTGGATTCCTACTGGAATACAAGTGGTCCATTCCCTTTTAATGTCTGCATCCTGTTTTCAAATGAAGGGCTAAACTGAGTTCTTGGGCCTCTATTCATGCTCATCAGCCTGTGTCTGGGATGGGCAATCACCATTCCTGTTCTGCTTCCTGATACTGAGAGGCTTTCAGAGGCCATTTTTTTCCTTCTCTTCCTCCACCCCCGACCCAGTACTCTGGGGATTAAATTTAGGGCCATTATGCTGAGATATATCCCCAACCTTCTTTTTATTTTTAGACAGGATTTTAAAGAATTTTCCATCCTCAAGCTACACTCCCTGAAACTGAGCCACTGTTCCTGGCCACCGGCCCTTACTCTTCACAGTTCTTGTCTCTGCCCTGTGGGACGGACGTTCCCTGTAGGACATCCTGCTTGGTCACTGCTGGAGAGTATACTGGAGAATGTACTCTGGACAATTTTGTCCCCCACCATCTTCCTTCCTATAGGAAATTGGAAGTTCAGAGGTTCTTCTGCATTATAATGTAATTAATTCTGACCTTTCTACAATATGAACAGTGTACATATGCTTTGTAGAGAGATATCTCAAAATTTTGATTCTCAGTGTATTTGACTCTGTCTTTTGCCTTGTGCAAAACCACATCCACAGTTGCATTTTTTAATTTATCTAGACTTAGTAATGCTAACTAGTGTATGCCAGGTGCTCTGGCACAATAGAATTAAGATTCCTAGAAGCCTGTTAACCAGTTGAAAAGATCTACTTACCAGAACTGTGAACTTTCAAGAGATATTGAGATAGTACAGATACAAGTCTGATGTAGCTTCTTCCTTGGGGCCATAACTTACTGACACCACCAACTTTTGATATCTGTTCCTGTTATGGTTTGTGTTTAGTTGTCCCCTCAAAGCCTCAAGCAGTCATGGGGCAGCTTTTGGAGTTTGCAATTGATTATTGTGGGTGTGTCTGCTGCAGCAGCCC
This sequence comes from Octodon degus, assembly GCF_000260255.1. Taxonomy (NCBI): domain Eukaryota; kingdom Metazoa; phylum Chordata; class Mammalia; order Rodentia; family Octodontidae; genus Octodon; species Octodon degus. The sequence goes on from NW_004524717.1 coordinate 7,042,859, forward strand.
TGGAGTAGGTAATTTGTATTACAGTGTAAGTAGGAGAGAGAGGCTAGCCCAGCTGCCTAGGCTGCTGCCACTCCCTTTGCTCTCTGCTCTTTGCCCCCACCATGGACAACTGCTCTGTGCCGTGTGCCACTCTGCCTTGGAGCCAACCGAGCCTAGACTGAAACCTCCACTAAACAGTGAGATGAATAAATCTTTGCTTCTTCCATTTTGAATGTCAGGTATTTGTCCCAGCAACCAGAGCAGAGTAACTGAGACAGTGCCCAAACTTTACAGCCAGGGAGTTCGGAATGTATTAATTAAGCCCAGAAAACATCATTTAAATACAAGGTGGGATGTTTATAATGGCAAATTAGCTGAAAGCTCAATTTTGTTTTTATAATTTAAAAGGAAAAATATCAGCTAATGGAGGCTTTCATAGGCAAAACTATAGCTATCTGAAATGTCAAGAGAATAAGGTTCTCCTGAGAATTTTTACGTAGTCAACTTTGTACTATCTTCTTCATATATTCTGTAGCATCGGTGCTTACTGTTACATTGGTTATTGATAGTGTTTACTGACCTTTTTCCTGGATTGAATTCAACATGCCTATTAAATTCCTTCATTTCGTTACATTGTCAATGACTACCTGCTACTGCCACTAGCACCTAGGAAATAAAAACAAAACAAAATGAAATGCGTCTGTTGGCTGGTCATTTTCTCTAATAAGGATTTGTAATTACCAGTGTCCTAAAAGTAAATTCATGCTTCATTGCCAATAAATTAGTGGATGTATATGTGAGTATTGAATGTACATATGTACATAAATATATAGCCATCAACTATGAACATTTGAATGTACCAATATATTTGCGAAGACATCTTTTCAGATTTTTCTAAATAAAGTATTTTGGGAGTTTGCTGGTTAGCTCAGTTGTTTAACGCGCTTGCTTGGGCAAACTCAATCAGATGCAGGGGACCATGGTTCAATCCCCAGCTCTGCATGCTGCACCAGACTCGCCCTTAAGGCAGCCTTAAAAAAAAAGTCCTTCTAAATAAAGTATTTTCTCATGAGATATATTGTTCTCTCCATAAGGATTCCTTAAATCATTTGGAAATAAATTGTATGTATAGTCAACATCTTGAGGAGCACCTTTTCACCTTTCATAAGAAGAGTCTACTCTTCATAAATAAAAAAGAATATTTGGTGGTAAGCTTGTAAAAATAAGGCATGTTACAGCAGAGTGCATGATCCGGGGGTTTGATCCCCAGCACCACGTGCTGTGCTGGCCTCTGCACCCAGGTGCACTTAGCCGGCCACAGAGATCGGGCATGGTGGCTCACACCTGTAATCCCAGCACAGGGGAGGCTGAAAACAGGAGGATCACTATGAGTCTGAGCTGTGTAGTGAGACCCTGTACCAAATACACTGAAAAAAAAAACAAACAAGAACAGAATGCATGATGAAGGATAAGAAAATAAAAAATAGAAGTTACCTGTTTATCTCTCAAACTGAAAAGTCAAGCTTTCCAAACAGAGGAATTTTTTATAACAGCACAAGTGCAGCTTTTATCCTTTTAGGTGAATGAAACAATTTCAAATCAATAAGAATCATCACTGGATTTCACAAGAATTAAATGTGGCCCAAGGAGCACATAGTCAGGTCCAGTTCATTGAACATGATTCACTTCCTGGGTTTTAGCTCTTAATCAAAGTATGGAGGATCTAAATTGTCCAGAATGCAAAGCAAGAGAAAATACGTGGGACCCAACTATTTTAAAAACATAGTTTCATACAGACAAACATGTTCTATACCTTTTTATTTATAAAGTGATCATGCCTTAGAAATATATTTTTAGCAGTTTTACAGTATAAAATACATAGGAGGTAGATTTAGTAGATTTGTAATTTACAGAGAGTAGATTACATGCATATTTCTTCTCTGTCAAATCGGTTGCAGAAAAGGTTCATCAAAGTAGATTTTTAATACGTAGAATATATATATTATTTGCCCTCAAACAAAAAACCTGTGGACAAGCTCCTTCAAAGAGCAATTTATACAGAATCAATTACCAAGTACAATTTTCTAGTTAGACACAAGAGAATTTTATTTTATTAGTGAATTTCCTGATTTAGCACAACTTTGTAAGCTAATGAGTTTCTAAAATCTCATGAGATTATGAACTCCGACCAAAATGGATACTGCAATAATATGGCATAACAAATTATTTTCAAGTATAGTTGAAGTAAATTTAGAAAGAAGTGACCTGCTAAATGTATTTCTGAGATTTCGTTTTTTTATTTCCGATCTGAGTTCCTTTATACCTTTCTTCAGCTGTTTCTTTATTTCAGACGCTCTTGATTCATTGATTTCAGCTGTGTGATTCCCAATTTGTTCTGTGCTAGTGTCTTCTGCACTTGTTATGGGTGGGCTTCAGATCTGAGACTGCATTTTGCTCCTTCTCATTGTTGTTTTGTGTAGCACTGTCTTCTGACCTTTGTTGTAAAGCTTTGGTGCAGTTATAACCTACTGAAATTCAGGTGCAGATCTACAAAGTTTGAATTTATCCAGTTGTGCCTGGCTTTGGTCTGGCTGCTGTGCTCAGTTCTTTCCTGTTGCAGCCCTTGGGAGAGAACTCGTTGTGCTCCTCTGGCAAGATGTTCTGCTCCTGGACCAGCTGGGTGGTTCTACCCCCTACTCTCTCTGCAGGGACTGCAGCTGCAGAATTTCACCCCAGGCTTCGATGCTAGGCCTGAGCTGAGTCTGAAGAGGACAAGGGGGCGTAGAGTAGAGGGGACGCTCTCCCACACACTCACCGGGCCTGGGCTGGGACTGGATCTGGGGATCCCCGAGAATACGGCGGAAGTTCTCACTCACTGGGTGGGCGTGGGGGGCGGGTGGGCTGCGAAGTGGTTGGGGGAGGGTCACAAGGACGCGGCCGAGGGTCTCACGCTGCGTGCCTGGGTTTGGACTAGACAGGTCCCGCAGGCCTAAATGTATTTCTTTTTTTTTTTTTTTTCAAAGTTTTATTGATAAACAGATAGCAATGAGACAGTTTCAAATCAAATCGGAAGTACAGTTTCAACCAATAATACACTGCATATATTCTTCTTAGTGGTTAATTACTGTACAAGATGCGGACTTGTGATCCTCTTTACAAACACCATTAGAACAAATCATTCTATTCATTAAGAGAATGCAACTATATATCTATTCGCTTCTTATAGGAGAATAAATAGAATTATAATCTTTATTGTCCCTACAATTCTCAATTTATACCCTTCTCTCTCTCCCTGTCTCTTTAGCCTCTCTTCACATACATATGTACCTATACTGACATTTATATACATACGTGGAGATTAAAACCTAAAAACCCAAGTCTCATTTTAGCTGTGGGGAACTTTTCATTTTCTTTGGCACAGATATCTGAAGTTAGATAACATTTTCTACCCAAAGTGTCCATTAAACTGTAGTGGGTACTTTATGAAAATTATTGCAAAGCGGGCTTTTGATGAAACCTAATCCATTGGACTTTCCTATTTTTAAGTATTATTAAAGTTCTTTCTTTCTTTTTTTTTTTTTTTTTAAGAACTGGGGATTGAATTCAGACCCTTGCACTTGACCAGGGAAGTGCTTATTCCACTGAGCCATCTCCCTGGCCCCCT
>NW_004524717.1:7054916-7062265 GCF_000260255.1 Octodon degus
ACCATCTCTGTACTCTCCTCTTGCACAAGATCAGGATGTTTACAAAGTGAGGGCCCTGGTGCCTTGCTGAGTCACTTAGTTAAACTTCTAAACTTCTCAAGTGGACACAGTGAATCAACCATCACGGCATCCTGGATTGTGAACCGCCAACCTGGGGATGTCCTCTACACCTTAGGATAAAGAACTGCTGATCTGAACTTCTTGGGTTTGCATAATATATCAACCATTACGATGGTTTTGCAAGGCTGAGTAATGTTCCATGGTAAGAGCACACCACAGTTAATCCATTTATGAACTGATGAATATGAGGCCTCTTTCCGTACTTTGACCACTGTAAGTGGTATCTTTAGAAATGTTATCTAGGCATTTATTTATTTATTTTTGAGACAGGATCTCTCTGTGCAGTTAAAGCTGACCTTGAGCTCACTTTGTGGCTCACCCTGGTCTCAAACTTGCAACAATCCTCCTACAGTTAACTTCTTAAATGCTGGGATTAACAGGTATGCATCACCACATGTGGCTTCTTACCTAGTTTTGGAATACTGGGGTCTCCTTCTGGAGGCGATTTCTAGGTTCTTTCTGTCCTGAGGAAAGAATTGATCAAGACAAGCACAAATGGTCAAAACAAAACAAAGTTTTAATTAAGGATAGGAATTGAAACAGGCTCTGCAGAGTGAGTTTGCACCAAGTAAGAGGAGGAAAAAACAAACTCCTTGTGGACTGTCTTTCTATCTCCTGCTATGTTACCAAAACCTGCTCAAGTTCTCAAGAAGTCCACGTGCCAGGCTTTGCGAGCTGTTCTGTGCAGGTGTCCTGAGATTTTGTATTTACTAGGTGATGCCTACTTCCCCAGCCAGCTTTGCCCTGACCTCCTGTCTTAGAAACATGCATGTGCATGTATATTTAAGTACTTCTTTCAAGTATATAATACTAAGGGTGGAACTGCCAAGTTTTAAGGTAATTCAGCTTTTAAATTTGTGAGGAAACATCAAACTCTCTCATGGTGGCTAAAGCATTTTCCCACCAGTAGTGCAGGAAGGTTCTAAATTCTTCACATTCTCCCATATGTTGTTTTCTTTTGAAAAATATCTCTCCTAGTAAAATAGTACTATATCAAAGTTGAACTTACATTCTGTAGCTGCTGGTCATCTTGAACATATTTCCAACATATTTCTCTTTTATGTGCTTGCTGGCCATGGCTTTCCTCTGAAGCAATGACTGTTCACATTCATTGCCAGTCTAGTCAGTTTGTTTGAAGAGCCCTTCTATGAGAAACAGACTTTTCTGTCCAGGAGCATTTTCTGGTTTTGGGCACAGGCTGAGGATTGAGGTTACCATAGTACAGAGACTCCACTGGAAGAAAGCAAAACCATCAGATCTTTTTCCGTGAACTGGTAATAAGGACTAGAATCCAGGGGATCCTTGAATGTATGAATGACTTTGCATGTTGAAGACTTGCTTTGTTTTGAGAAACAATAGAATACTAGCTAGAGGCTCAAAAGGCAGAATCAAAGAACTCAGTCTCCTGACCCACGAGGTAGAGGGGGCTCAAAAGAGAAAGAACGACATGTGCTAGAGATACCTGAGTGCAGAGTAGGGATCCACACGAAGCTTCAGCTTCAGCCCTGCCCAGAGAGACTCCTCACTGGATTAAAGCAAACTGCTCCTCATTGAGTCTGCTCAACAGAGGGAAGCACGAACCCTCTGTGGGAGAATAACATCGCATAAGTCTCCACAGTTCCTTCATTCATATCAAAAAGCAAGCAGGCAAGCCAAAGTGGGAGAAAAATACGAATGATGGAAGGGGAAAAATCATAAAATGAAAAAAGCAGGAGTGTTCAAATTTTGGAGTTATGAGACACACATTTTTTAAAGATGTGTTGAATATATGATAAAGGAGATAGGGAAATGAGTGAGATAAAAATTTGGAAAAATTTTAAGAATTAGAATCTACTAAAAATCAAAACAATATTATGATTGAGAAGCATAATTTATGAAACTAAGCATTTATGGTTGAGTGTAAGACTGGAATGAATATAGCAGAAAAAGTGCAAAACCACCCCCCCAAAAAACCCCAAAAAAACCAAAAAAACACCCTAGTAGCAGGTAGTATCCAAGTTCAAGTACAGAGCATAAAAACTGAAAATAATAGAAGAAAATAGAATAGTGCAGTAAAACTACACTAGTAGAATAAATTGGAAAAAATCACATGATTATCTAAAGAGACGATAAAAGTATTTGATAAACCCTATAGCTCACATTTTAATTCAATGATGAAATATTGACCATATTCTTGTGAGTCTAAACAAGTCAAGAACATCTGCTATTACTGATTTTAATCAGTACTGTAGTAGAGCACTATGTATAATAAAAAGAAAAAATACTTATACTTAGGAAAATTTGAAGATATTATTTGTAGATTAGAGGTATGATTATGCAAATAAAATATAGAATAACATAAGAATAAAGTTAATGAGAGGATTTAGTAAGATTACAAAATGTGAAACTCAATATGAAAAATTAACTGTATTTTTATATACTTGCCACAGACAAATAAAAAATAATATTAAAAATATCTGTGATGGTTAACTGTCTACTTGATTAACTGGGGAACCACCTGGAGAATTAATAAAGACACCAAAGTGTTTCAGGGTGGTCATTGAGGCACAACCTCAAGTGACACATATGGTCCTTGGCCACTTCCTGCTGGCTCTGTTGCCCTACTCTCTCTGGACCATCATGAACTGCACAGCTTTGTTAGGCCAAGCCCTTCCACCATGATGTTCCTGCCTTAGAGCCAAGAACCATGGGCTACATCCACTGAAACAGTGAGTCAAAGATTCTCCTCCTCCTTGAAATTGTGGGTGTTGTGTATTTTGTCCCAGCAATGGGAAAGCTGGCTACTAGTTATTGCTTAAGATGTGCTATCAGATCATTTGTTTTAAACTGTGTTATATTTCAAGCCAGCTTATTCCATTTTATGTTGAACTTATTTTACCAGAACAGCCAACTAGGACTTAGATTATTTTTTACCATCTGTTATTATTAGCACAGATCTGGTTCCTTTGCTTTTTACACTACTCCATGCTGACTTAGTCCAAAGAGAAAAATACAATTTATCAAAAGGCATGATTCTCTCCCAAAGAAAAGAAAGGAAGTTTTTAGTCAAGAGCACAAAGTTTATACAGCAAGCTGTCCCATTTATTTGTGGGAGTGATTATTGGAATATACCATGTCCTACTATAAAAGATGTTTTGCTTTTGTAAAATTCAGTGATGGATTGGTTACCATGGTGCATGGTGTGGGTATGTGATACAGGGAGAAAGCTCTCGAAGCAGCAGTTTCCCACGATGAAACTTCTTAATGGGTATGTCTTCTTCAAGTCTTATCAAATATTTTTGATCTTGGCTGACTCTTGGTGTGAATATAAAATGAGTAAACAAAAGAGGATTGGGTGGATGAGACTGGTTTATGGGATGGTGGTTGGATCAAGCCAGGATAGATCCTAAGCCCACTCTGGCCTTTTCTCCTTTCAGTCAGTCAGGAGAATATACCCAAATATTACCCATGCTCTTTCTGGGTGAAATAGATTTCTCAGGGAAATTGAAATGTTATACTTCCAGGAGCTTAGTGAATGGATTGGTACTGTATTTATACCATGGAATTTGCTGTACAGAACGCCAATTGGTGGATGCTACAGCTCAGGGCTCCTGACTCAAGTGCTCCTTGTAATACACTGTGAAGCACACAGCCAATTATTCATTTAACCCTAACCCATGCTTGATCTTTTTCTTCAAAATTTGGATCAATAACAGTATAAATTATAAAGAACTGTGTCTCATTGCTTTGAAATAATATCTGCTTACACCTTCAAGCCATAGTGCTGGTTCAGGATCCAGATAGGGCAGTGCACCAGTTTGAGAGGGTAGTTCCTCATGGGGGTTAACTTGAAAACAACCAAATTTATATTTTGAAATAGTAATTAGAGAATCACGGGGAATTGGAAAAATAGTACTTGGAATTGGTATGCTATATGAAGCACCCTTCCCCAAATGGCAACATCTTAGACAATTACAGTATTATATAAAAATAAGGGAATTCACATTTTTATAAAATTGCTAACTGGACTGTAGATCGTGTCAGTTCTTCCCTATCTTCAAAGGTGCTCATTTACTGTGTGTGCCTGTGTATGCCTGGAGTGTGTGTGTGCTTCTGTGTGATTGATCCACCATTACTTTTAAAATACACTGTAAAGACAACCTTAGGAAGGCAGAAAATTGCTTCATTAGCTGATGCCCTTAAGATTCTGCACTCAGATCTCAAATTTGAAAAGAGAAAAGGGAAAAAGAAAGGAAGGAAAGAAATAAAGGAAAGCAAGCCAGTAAGATGGACAGACATGTCTATGTCTAACTTACCTAGATTTTCTGGGTAGACAGTCCCTGAAGTACCAGGTAATGATATCATCTGCTGAGCTCTGGCTTGTTTTATTTTCTTTTTGTTGTTGTTTTGTTTTGTTTTTAGGATGACCTGAAATATTTCTGTGTGGAAGAAATGAATTTAATCTTTCTAAAGAACTGGACATTCCTGTAAGGAGACTTGAGTTTTTCAATGTATAGAATGGAAATGAAATTAAATTATTATTTTTGTGATATAAATATTTATTAGAGATGAATATTGGTGCCCAGCTGTTTGAAAGCTTTTATATTAATGTAATATTATGTTTTAATATAAAATTATATTGATTCATCACAAATTGAATCATCACAAAAATTTTAATGTTAATAGGTTTCTAATCAATTTAATGGCTTTTTGGCCAAGTATGCTGGTGAAGTAACATTGTTTTATGTGATGTTCTCTTTCTAATTACAAAACACTCTGTACTCAATTGTCTGCTGGCACTGCTGAACTACAGCATCTCTTCTTTCCAACGTATTTACATTGTGTGCAGCCTGTCTTATTTCTGTCTTTTCTGGACCTGAGGGGGATAGTTTTTAAAGCACAGATCATAAAGGAGAACCTTTTAATCTTAGTTTTATATTTTCTGTGGACCAGGAAAGAGAATGGTTACAAGCTCTAGTGCAAGGCCTGGTTCACCCTAGCCTGGGGCTTGGCCCCGGTCACTACATTCTCTGTCTGCCACGGAAGAAGAAGCTGGCCACAAGCCGGAGGAAGCAGTGGGAAGTGCATCAGTTTTACAAGTTATCTTTAATTGGACATTTTGGCATCTATTCATTATTTAGTTGTAATATGATAAATACACAAAATTCAGTTGTTCCCAGAAATTGCATTCAAATAGTATAATTTGTTTTGATGATAGAGTTTTATGGGCTGCTTATGCCAATACTTCCTTCACTTTATCCCTTGATTGGACTGAGATGATAAACATTTTCTGAACACTTATTGACTGATTTTAATCTTATGTTACTCAAATATATTGATTAAACAGTTTTTCATTACTTTATCTCTTTAAGTTCAGCACTTGCGATAATTAGGATCATATTATTAATCTGCTTTTCTTTCATTTTCATTCTATGTAATGAGAAATTTATTTTTTATATTCCTCGATGTGCTTCCAGAATTATAAATGAACTCCCACATCTTTTTTATGGAAATTAAATACATCTCGCTTTTGATCTGTTTGAAGCCACTGATATTAACATTTTTTAAAATGTGAAAATTAAATGAAGCACAGCATTGGCTCTTCAAGAAGTGTTTTATATTTACATTGTTCATCCATACACTGCTCATACCTGATCTCTATTAAAAGCATAAATTATATTTTACATGAAAAAATTACTACCGAGGAAGTAGTAAAAACCAATCAAATTATAGTTACAGAAAGCAGTGCAGCAATAAATTAAAATGTCAAGCTTTTAAGTTGTTTTGTTAAAAGCCTTAAAATCACCCGTGATTTTTGAAATTGACAATGTCATGTTAGTACCCACTTTTAAAGACCATTTTGAAGCACAAGTTGTCAGGTGTGATTTATTTAAGACAATAAACTTAGATTGAGTTGAACAAATAACTATTTGGATGCCTGCCAAGCATTTAGAGCAAATGACTGAATGTAATGAGACTGCATCACTCAGAGGGATGAATAATCAAAAGCCGTGGGATGAAATTAACATTGTTTAAAGATATATCTCTTCCTCCTAGCCTTTGCAAATATTGAGAAATAGGTGAAAGGCATCATGGGAAGAACAATCTGTGCATCCCAAAATAACATCAGCAAATACACCTTATATTTGCATCATACAGTACAGCTCACATGAGTGTCTTCTGTTCCATTAGGACAACACCTCAAAGCAGTTATAATTAAAGCCTTGTGCATGAGCAAACTTTAAGAAATGATTTGCTCAGGTGGTGAAGGCATCTGAACCTCGCTCTGTTGTCACAGGAGGCCAAAGAAAGGTAACAAAAGTGAAGACGTGAGAAATCAACCTTGACCTTTTTGGATCTTTGCTCAGTCACTGACTAGCTTCCATTGGATGTGTAACTTCATGTTTCTGACCTTCAGTCTCCTTGCCTTGTAGGGTATAAACTCGTGCACTTAATTGCTGAGGCACTGATGATATTACAAGAGCTAATCTAGGGAGGCAGAATTTCAGAGTAGTGGGAGATCATTGATGTTGGAAACTGACTCCGTATTTCCAGTAACAACTCCATTACTAAAATAGGCATCTGACCTTGGCGAAATCCCTTGATCTCTTTCTATCTCACTATCATCATCTGAAAAATAATGTGTACTTGATAGTGTTGTTAGAATGATCAAATGAGCTGACCAGACAAGAAAACACCAGTAGCTGGCTGCTACAGATCGAATGTGTCTCTCAAAGTCAAAGTGATGGACAGTTAACCTCAACTTATATGATAGTGGATTTAAAAAGAAATTAGTTATTTTAAAGAGAATAAAAGTTATTTTAAAGGAATAAGAACATTAGAAACTAATAGAATTTCTAAAAACAAGATGATAGCAATTCAACAATGGTTGGAATATTACATATTGTTGTCTTCAAAGTAATTTTTCAGATGACCAGGTAGAAGCATGTAAAATTGGTCAAAAAAATTAACTGCCTCTTTCAATAAACCAATAGAAATTAGAAATTAGTAGTACAATATCTTAATTTATTTTATATACATATATCATGAAAGAAGGAAGAGAAGATATATTTTCCCTTCCTTGTCTTTTCTTCTTTTCCCATCACAATTATTCTTTTCTCTCTCTCTCTCTCTCTCTCTCTCTCTCTCTCTCTCTCTCTAGGGATTGAACTCAGGACCTTGCGCTTGCCAGAAGGTGCTCACACTGCTGCACTATCTCACTGGTGTACTCTTCCTTTTTGAGAAGTTAC
>NW_004524717.1:7062365-7069493 GCF_000260255.1 Octodon degus
AACTGGGGATTGAATTCAGACCCTTGCACTTGACCAGGGAAGTGCTTATTCCACTGAGCCATCTCCCTGGCCCCCTAAAGTCTTTCTAGGTTATAGTCACCTGTTTATGATTAGAATGGATGGCATTCTAAAAGTAGACTTGGAAAAATTTAAGGTTTAAATAGTTGTAAATCAACTTCATAATTTCTATGGAATAGTGAACAATTATTTAATAATTTAATAAATCAGAATTTAGACTAAATTCTTTTCCCTATATCTTAGGCAAAATATTGCCTCCACTTCTTTCCACAAAAAATTGGAACAAGGAAGCTTTGAGAACCTATACGATATCTCTAAATTAAGTATCAGAATTACAGAGTATCTGTAAAGACAGGCATCGCATAGGATGCAAGAGTCCAATGTTTCTGAGATCATTTTTTCTTTCGTCTGTCTCTAAAGCAGATTTTGGTCTTATTAATTGATGCAATGAGAAATAAGTTGAGTAGTTTTGTTAGAGCAGCCCTAGCTGCCATGATCATAAAAAACTAAAACGTGTAAAGGTTTCCGTCTCTCATTTGAGATACAGAGCAGCCAGTATGCCATTTGTTACGTCAACAATAACTAAGATATTTTCAAATCAAAACAGTTGTGGTAGGATGACTATATGCTCATTTTTATGATTATTCCAATTTTGTACTGTTTGTTCATATTTCTACTCTATTTTTCAACAGTTTATGCATATAATCGTGGCATTTATCTTATAATTAAAAACTATTTCTTTAAATAACATTTATGGCTGGGGAGATAGCTCAGCATCTTAAGCCTGATTGGCAAGCTCAAGGTGCTGATTCTGATCCCCAGTACTGCAGCCCACATGGGCCCTGGGACCCCAGGTGTGCAGTGCCTGCCTGGCATTCCGTGCTGGGCTTGGTGGCACATGCCTATAATCACACCGCTGGGGAGGCTTAGACAGTAGGATCACTAGGAGTCCCAAATGAGCGATTATACCTATATATCTATATATCTAACAATATATAGATATATAGTTTCTAATATATATATACTATATGTGGAAACATATATATTATATATAGAAACATATATATATTGTTTCTACATATTATATATATAGAAACAATGTATATCAGAAACTCTATATATATATGTATTAGAAACAACAACAATAATATTTATATTTGTTAGAATTTAAGTTTGCATGTCTGTGTTATGTTTGGGTTTGCTACCATTTATTATTATGTCTTTATTAAAGTTAGCAAATATTTCTAGCACTTTGTGATCTACACTGGGACCTTGTAGCTGTCATCATGGGGGGCCTCATCAGCACTGTCTTTCCTGCAGCCTCAGCTTTAGTAAATATCACTTGTAGGTTGGGGCTGTAGTTTAGCTACATCAATGGAGTTGCTTTGTTTCCTAAACAAAATTATATTTGTGGCAACTGCCAACCACATAAAGGTAAGAAAGAAAGAAGCCTGGGAAGGGGCAGAAGGCCGCGTATGCGGAGTGCAGAAACGTTGCTTCTCTCCTCAGTAGTGCGAGAGCTGCTGACCTCCTTCTTTGGGTAGTCCTTAGTGAGCGACCACACACATGGCGGGAGCTGTGGTGGGATGTGTCCCTGGCCTCCCAACACACTGCCTAGACACTGCCTGTAGATCTTACTCTGCAGGATCCCTACTGGCTTCCTTGTCACTGAGCCAGTGGGAAATAATATCATAGACAACATTTGGCCAGACAAAGCCTGTATCCTGACTGTGCTTTTCTTAGCAGTTGCCTCTCCAACATTCTGCCTCCTGGTTTGTAAAATCTTCCTGAAATGTTTCATTTGTGGCTTTCCTACAAGGTCAGAATTACTGTACTCTGCACCTCTGTCCTTTGCTTTATTAAAGTTTGTCTGTCCCTTATGCACTTCTTAAGGAAGCACAGAGAAATAATGTTTTGATCCCTATACAAATACTCTGTTAAGTAATGTTAAATATGGTTGGCTGTACTGTCTTTAAAAGCCTGATTTTGCAAAGCTCTTCATATACTAAACCACACAATGAATCTCTAAGGTAAAACAAAAATTTTCTGTAACTTTTTAACTGAGGATCCTTTTCAGAAAAAGTTTCCTGGAGCTCCGATAACGTGTTCTGGGATCAGTGCTCAAATACTTAGCCTTGGCCTTCAGTTTCTTTCTGGTCTGGAGTGAGGAAACTCTTTCTTGTGCATCCTGGCTACTGAACTTTACCTGTCCTATGCCCTGTATGAGTTTCAAGCACCTATTCATTTGCATTTCTCTTCTTTTTTCTCAGAAGGGCCCTTCTCCATGCCAAGCAAATCTTGCATACACTGTACTTTGCGGTTTCTTTCATATGCAGTGCCTCTTGTGCTGGGGGTTCCCTAATTTCCTGAACTGGATGTCATTTTCTTCTTAAAGAAAATTATTTTGTGCTGATGTATTTGGATATAGTGACATTTTTACATGTTTGCAACACATGCTTACTCACTTTTCAATACGTAATGCTTTCATTGAAGCAAAGAAAGCGTGAAGAAAACAGAAGCTACTTCTTGCAACCCTATCACCATGAATATATACTGGTAGGGTTTCCTGTCATTCTCATTATTTTATTGTTTTATTTTCAGGGGCTGAAGTTTGAACCCAGGCCTTCCTGTGCACTTAGCATGCACTCTACACTGAACTGCAACCCCTGCTGCTTTCCCACTACTTTAAACCCACAAGCATGCATAAATGTTTTTTAAAATTAGGATTATTTACCATCTTCTACTACATCACTAATTTTTCTGAGCTAACAATAAATGATTATTATTCACCTGAATCAAAATATTCTTTAACAATGTAACACTTGCATATGCTTTCATCATAACAATGACAATAGTTTAATATATGGGATAATTTACCATAAAGCTGACTGTGTGCTTTATAGTGTACCTAAGTCACACAATATGCTCCTCCCCCCAATTGTCCTCCTGTAAGGCAGGGGTTATGCCCACTTTATAGACTAAGAGTTCATTATTAGAGAAGGTTAGTATATGTTCAGAATTGTGGGAGTAGCCAATAGCTGAGTTCCAATTTTATTTTTTATTTTAATTTATTTTGTTTATTTATTTATTGATTGATACAGAGTGTCACTACACAGTTCAGGCTGGCCCTGCGCTCACGTTTGTAGCCCCCAGGCTGGCCTTGAACTTGCTGATCCTGCTGTCTCAACTCTCCAGTGCTGGGATTACAGGCGTGTGCCACCCTGCCCTCTTCCAGGGCTGGCATGATATGCAGTAATGGGGATCAAACTTGGGACCTCACACTTGCCAAGCAGGTGCTTATGCCACTGAGCTATCTCCCCAGCCCTGATCTGCAATTTTAATCCTAACATATTTTTTTCCTAAAACCTTGCACTTAACTGTTGCTGTGAACCCCATTTGTTTTATATAGTAATTAACATAAGCAATTTCCTATCCTTGGACATTTAGGTTACACTTAATTTTTTCACTGCTGCTCTTTAAAAGAAAACAAAACTGTGATTAACATTCTGATAGAAAAAAATTTTCATGCATCTGTGATTATTTCATTTGAATAAATTCTTAGCAGTAAATTATGCAGGCATGAATATTTCATGACTATTGATATCTGATTAATATTTTTGGTGGTTCTGGGAATCGAAAGAGGGGTACTCTATAATTTAACTACATCCTCAGCTCTCTCTCTCTCTCTCTCTCTCTCTCTCTCTCTCTCTCTCTCTCTTTCTTTCTTTCTATTTGAAGGCAGGGTCTTGCTACTGCCTGGTAGTCTCACTTGCCATGCCTCTCCCTTGGGTTCTGCCTGGGCTGGGAGTGCAGGTGTGCACCACTCCACCTGGATGATAGCTATCAAAATTGGCCTTTTTGTTTTTCTCCTGTTTTGACAATCCCTCCAACAATTGATTTAGGAAGGTGAAAGCAATGAGCGCTCACCTAACACTTGTGAAGTGGCCTGTGGGGAGGACCACTTGGGAGAGTGTCTTGGGAGGAGGACACCCACAGGATCAACACGTCTGGGCCTGAAAAGTTCACCTCTGATTTCGTACTCACTAATTGTACGTATGCAAAGCAGGATTCTATCCAACTCATCTCACTGACCAAGTGGTTTGAAGCTGGACCCCTCATTCAGGGTATTTGCTTCTAAGAGGAAATAGTTAACCTGAATAGTGATCACATTTCTTAATAAATACATCTTTTACCTGCAGTTAAATTTTAATGGAGAACTCTTTTTGAATCATCCCACTAATAAATTTCCTGTATGTGATAAACTGAAGCAGGTAGTAATTTTCATAAAAATTACTGTGCGGTGTAGGCAGAATATTGAAGTGCAAATTAGCAGAATTCAACAACTAAACTGATGCCAGGAGCCCAGGCCTGGCCTGACTATGTAGCACTGTTGGGATGTATCTGACTGTGTAGCCCTCTTGGGCTGTATGCAGGAGCAAGGGCAGCCTCTCCTCAGGTCTTCCGGAGAGCAGCTGTGGCACACGCTACCAGGAGGGCCGGGTGTCTCTGGTCGCATCTGCTCACCTTCAACCCTCTTTCCCAGTGTTGCACGGTCTCGGCTGAATCCTCTTTGAAATGTGAGACATCGCTTGCTAATATAGTTACAAAATGCTTTGGATCAGGAAAATCGAAATAATCACTTTAAGATTTATTTAATATCTATTGAATGAAAACATTTTTTAGACAGATTTTAAACATTGCTCAATAAATAACATAACATATTTAATTAATAATGTATGAAAAGCATGTTTTTGAAAAATTAAGATTTTGAAATTAAGATTTTGGAATATTCTCGTAGAATAGGATTCCAAATCTTGACGCACCCAGCAAAGCTTTCCTAACCACTAAGACATGGCTGAGACACCCAGCAGAAGACTGCAAATTCTAAACACAATGTCTCCACGTTTTGAACGGTGTCACATACATTACCCACCACTGCCAGGGAAATCTGGGGGAGCCTTGCTATTCTTAAACACATTTCCGTTTCTACATTAAAAGACAGTAATGAGAAAGAGTGCTTATGGAAAAGAAAATAAAATGGAAATTTAAATTATACAAGGAGATGAGTCATTTCTAAATCAACTAAGACAACAACAACAACAAAACTAGGAGTGGGGTCTGGGAAGATAGCTGGGTGGCATAAGTGCTTTTCTGGCAAGTGCAAGGTCCTGAGTTCAAGCCCTAGTACCGCCCGCCATGCTGGCTCAGAACCGGGCACGTGTGTAATTCCAGCTCTGGGGAGGCTGAGGCAGGAAAATCACTATGAGCCCAAACTACTAACAAGACCTTATATCAACAAAATAAAATTAAAAAATAAAAATAAAAACTAATGGAACAAAACAAAAACCCACGAGTAATGGTCTCCATAGACCAAACAAAGAGCACAAACAAAACCAGCACAATACTATGGAAGGGAGATAATTCTAGCATTTTACACAGCCTGACCACTGTGTGGCTCATAAGCACCCACAGACCCTGGTTCGTTTGTTGCTGCCGGAGAGGACGCAGGAGTTGCGGCCTGCTGGGAGAGCTGAAGAACAGAGTGTCCTGCCGTGCGAGGTCCTCTCCCCACAGCCGCTTTCCCATGAGCAGGCCCCTGGGCCTTCAGCACTGCTGTCCCAGCCAGAGACCTAGCACAAAGGGGATCAGGGCAGTTCAGCCTCTGCAGAACCTCGTAGGAGATTCAGCAACACGCGAGAGGAAAGACACGATGCGATTACCCGTTTCCTCCAGGAGCTGCAACAACTGTTTAAAGTTCGGGATGAGATTCTTCCAAATGTGTCATTCAGAATAAAATAAGGAGGTCTTGGGGGGTATGCTGAAGGATTTCACAGATACTTCTTTTTAAAACTATGGATAAATTCAGTTTCACCTTTTTTTAAACACAATGAAAATTACCGGGCAAATGTGAAAGTTTAAGAGAAAATATTGTATTAGTGTTAGGAAAAATATTTTTTTGATGGGCCAGCCAGATAGCTCAGTGGACTAAAGTGCCTGCTTTGGCAGACACAGGGACCCAGGTTTGATCCCCATGCCGGCCCCGCCCCCGAGGCGTGCTGAGATGTGGCGCTCACCTGTAATCCCAGCACTTGGGAGGCTGAAAACGGAAGAATCACTTCGAGTCCAATCTACGCAGCAAGACCCCTGGAGACCCTGTACTAAAATACATTAAAAAAATTATTCTTTTTTGAGAATAAGGTTTGAGGATTATTGATCAGTTATGTTGATACAAAGACACTGGTCATTTGGGGCAAGTAATTAGATGTGGCTGTGTTGGACAAAGCAAAGAAACAAGATTAACTATTGTCTTATTATTTTGTTATCATTACTTTAGGATTCCAGGATTTATTGAATGTCAGACAGTTTGTGTAGAAATTGAATTCAAGCTCACTGAATTGAAGCTGATAAATTGTCATGTATACTATCAGTGTGCAAGCATCTTAGCTTTACTAAGAAGTAATAAAAACTAAACAGATGATTGGCATTAAAACGGTAAAGTTATACATTTTGTTTGATTATCTGTAGGTACGTTCCATATAGTTATAGACCTAGATGGGAGCAAACACATGCAAAAGCCCACTTCTCCTATCTTGAGGATTTTGCTAGTAGCATTTGTAGTATAAAAGGTCTGAAATGAGTGAGTTTGGCATGGGGAGTGATACATCCTACATGGAAAAGCATGGGGAAGTAATGAAAAATCTACTTAGTACAACCACGTACAGATCAAATTTTGGAAGACGCAAAACTATTTTAAATCCTTTGCTTTTGGTTGAGCTTTTACTGAATTACGAGACAGAAGAATGAATAAACATCAGAAACATGGATTCTAGTTGAAAAAAAAAAAAAACCACAAGATTTTGTACTGCAGCCACTTCTCCAAGAGTGAATTTAGGGGCCGGGGAGATAGCACAGCAGGTCTAAGCACCTGCCTAGCAAGCACAAGGACCCAGTTTCAATCTCTGGTACCGCATGCCGTGCTGACCCCAGAACCAGGTGTGGTGGTACATGCCTGTAATGTCAGTGCTAGGGGAGGCTGAAACAGGAGGATCGCCATGAGTCTAAGCTGTGTAGTGAGACCCTGTACCAAATAAATAAATAAATAAATAAATA
>NW_004524717.1:7077656-7079142 GCF_000260255.1 Octodon degus
GCACTAGGGATTGAACTCAGGACCTTGCGCTTGCCAGAAGGTGCTCACACTGCTGCACTATCTCACTGGTGTACTCTTCCTTTTTGAGAAGTTACATTTTCTTTCTCTTTCACAATATTTATTATACCTTTTGGATCTTATTTACTCTTTCAGTTTCTTATACTAGGGAGACAATATGATGTTTATGCATGTGGGTCTGATTCATTTCACTTAGGAGTATGATCTTTTGAGGTGGGACCTTGGAAAGTAATTAGGGTTGTGTAAAGACAGAGAATGAGACTCCTCTCATGGAATTAGTGGTTGTAAAAGAAGATTAAGAGAGACCCAGGTACATATACTCCTTTAGTCCTCTATACTATAAGGTAACAAGAAGATCCCCACTTGATGCTGTTTTAGATACAGCTCAAATGTTTCCCTCAAAGGTTTGTGTGTTGGAAGCTTGGGCTCCAGTTTAGTGATAACTAGAGGTGATTAAGCCAGTAAGAGGTGGGACTTCATGTAAGGCAGTCAAGGTACTGTAACTATTGCTATGGCTCTCAGAAAGAGTTTGTATAGTTCTTGTAGGACTCTGGGTAGTTCTTGTGGGAGAGTGCTGTTTTAAAAAGAGCAACACTAGAGAAGGTTGCTCTCTGTCTTTGAATTTCTATCTCCCAAAGTGAACATTCCCACCATGATGATGCCGTTGGCCATGGTGTTTGGCATTCAAGAGGGCCTACAGCACAGCACAAACTAGTGGGGCCATTTAACCTTGGACTTTCAGCATCAAATTATGAGGCAAAATAAGCCTCTTTTCTTGATAAAATACTCTACCTTGTGTATTTTGTTCTAGCAATGGGAAATGGACCAACACACTGCCATCTTGATATTGGACTTCCCATCTTCCAGAAATGTGAAAACTTTTCTCTGTAACTTATCACGCCTCTATGGTGATCAGTTATAGCAACACTAAACATGGTGAAACACTGGCACAAGGTTAAACTCTCATCATTATTTTTGTGAGACTCACTTGGAAGCTAGGAACAGTTAGCATTTCAAGAAATTTTGTTTTGAAGCCAGTCTATAGTCACAAACTTGACTTTAATTGTATTTCTCAGGATATAGCTCCTATACCAAGGAAGCTAGAGAAAATACTCCAAAGAAAACAGTGTTTTGTCATGTATAAGATACTTTATACTGTAATAAATTTGTTAAATATTTCTTTTATCAAGAAAAACTATAGGGAACTACAATTTTCAACATGCCAAGGTTAAGTCACAGGAATGCTTTCAAACATATGCTTTTATGGAAGCCCATTGTATTAAACAATGAGTTAAACTTCCTTTGAAACTAGGTTGAAGTTCATAGAATCTTGAACTCTTCACTTTATTTATTTTTAATTTAATTTAATTTTGAAGAGTAAAAACAAAAGCAGAAGCAAGTAACAGAAACAAAGACAGAAATAGGACAATATACAGCAGTACATATATTACAGATTTTCAGTAAAAAA
>NW_004524717.1:7080229-7081274 GCF_000260255.1 Octodon degus
TAAACAGGTGGATTGCTATGAGTCTGATCTAGTAGTGAGACCCTGAACACCCTGTAGACCCTTCCCTAAAATACAAAATTAAATAAATAAAATAAATAAAACAGAGCAACTTTAATCCATTGCAAGCTGATTTTCAATAAGATTCTTTAGCTACTTTCTTGCCTAATAAGTCTTATTTATTTTGAAATAGTGAATCTGCTTTTCCACTGATAGAACTTGTCATATTCATTTGAAAATTATCAAGGTATCAAGGTCAGCTGAACACCGAATACCTTTGAAAATGGAGATCTAAATTTGGTAACAGCTTTTAATGATGGAAGTCTGGTGGATATCACATGTCAGTTTTGTTTTTGGTTTTTTGATAGCATATACCTAGTCTTTTTTAAAAATTACTTTTTTTTTTTTTAATTTGGAAAGAGAGTCTCACTAATTGCCAAGTTACGCAGGCTAGGCTTGAACTTGCAATCTTCTTGCCTCGGCCTTCCAGAGTAGTGAATATCACCATGGCAAGTGCCGGTGCTGCTTAGACATTGCAGTTTGAGCTGCAGGGAAGTTGAAAATCCTTTGAAAGCTGCTGTGCAGAGCAATGGTATTGATTGAGATTTTTTGTTGTTCACGAGACATTGATCAGTCAGTTGAAATCAGATGAGTAAATATTCCCTATCACCCCCTGACACTGGGAGCTTCTTGGCAAGCATGCCACCTGACCTGACATCTTTAATTTGTGTCACTTTGCAGTGGGGCCTAAACAACAGAGTAATTGTTTTAATGAAGATTCCCTGTTTTCCAGGGTCTCATGGTAGTTTAGCATCACTGCGTCAGTGGCGTTTGCAGCCATGGCACTGGACGGAGATCTGGCGCTTGTTGAGTGTGTGAACCTCGGTGTTAGTGAATCTCTTCTTGTGACCCCTTGTGTGTCCTAGACCTGGAAAAGTTATTTTCCAATTCTCCTTCTCACTTTGGTTTTCACAATAATAGAAGGCTAAACCTTTAGCACTTCAGATTTACAAGTTAACTCGGACTGTTATGGTTGGTATATAGTTGT
>NW_004524717.1:7081374-7081828 GCF_000260255.1 Octodon degus
CTGAGGGGACAAGCCTCTTTTCCTCCCTTATATTGTACCTGTCCTGGGGTGGGTGTAGCACTCACACCATCTCTGTAATTCACTCAGTAATTCCTCAGTGTCTGCAAACATCACCTCGATGTAGCTCCAAAACACTTTTACAATTTCACAAGTTACTTCCAGTTCCTTTACTTCCTGACCCTGCCCTAGCTTCTGGACACTACCTTTTGGGTTCTATCCCAACTGATTTTCCTGACCTGAATATTTTATATGCACAGAACCATTTGTCTGTTTGCACCTCTCTTCATTTACTTAGTGCAGCATGTTGAAGTGTATCCTGATGATAGCATGCGAACACTTTATGGTCGTGTTGGTCACTTTTCTTTCTTTGCTGGGCCAGTATACCTGACGCCCAAAGTTAAAGGAAGAAAGTGTACTTAGCTCACAGTCTGTGGGGGTTTTGGTCTGTAATCAG
>NW_004524717.1:7091391-7097324 GCF_000260255.1 Octodon degus
TTCTACTGAGCCATCTCCCCGCCCCCCTATTTTATCTATTTTTACTGTCAGATTTGTTGCTCAGATTAGCAGAAACAGTTATGCAAGACTGGACAAATAATTGAGTATTAGCACTTGCTTTCAAGAAACCTTAACTTTTTCTATTTTCTTGTCTTCTTTACTTTCTTTTAAAAAATTTATTTTATTTTGTTTGGAAGAGTAAAAGCAGAAGCAAAAACAAATAGAAAAAAGAGAAGGTATTGAATACAGAATGCTTGCTTTTTTAGTTCACCCAACTTCACCTTCTTAGATACTCCCAATACCCTAGTCCAAGTTCAGGTCCCACATCTCACTCAGTGTGAGCACCTTAAATCTCTGGAACAGCCTAGACTTTTTAAGACCCTCAATAGGAAGCTACTGCTATAAGTAGGTTCACACAGAGTACATAGAAAAGAAATAGAACCCACTGCTATTTCCTATATATATTTAAATATCAAGTGAACCAAGACCTGGGACTACAGAAGTCATTGTGTATTCTGCAGCACAGTGGTAATGAAGTGGTATCGAACTGTATAACACAGAAGTCTCCAAGTGAAGTGCTTCTTCCATGTTCAGGTTCTACAACTTTTATTTTTCTTTTTAAAATTTGTTTAATTTATTTATTTGGTACATGGTCTCGCTATGCAGCTCAAACTTGTAGTGATCCTCCTGTCTCAGCCTCCCCAGCCCTGGGATTGCAAGTGTGTGTCCTTATACCCAGTTTTTCTGGCTGGCTCAGCACACATTTCAGGAATAATTTGTGGGAAATCTCATTAATGGATGTTCATCCTTTACTTCCTCCCCCAGGAGGATGTTTGTTTATTGTGGAGATATATTGTGTTCTTTGTAAAAATAATTTAATATAATAATCAGAATGGAATTCCTTATAATTTAATATGGTTTTGCATTAGTAAGTTATAAATTTCTGAGTTTTTTTAAATTGCTCACTTTTTATAAGACTAGAATTATGCTATGTAGAGATATTTCTTCTCTTAGTTATGGAACTAACAGACTTCAACACTGTCAAATTTTGATCCCCCAAATATTCATATTCAACACAGATGTTAATTTCTTAGTTTTGAGGACTTGAACATTGCCCAAATGACAAATGTGTCTATAGTCAGGCTAGAGAATTCAATAAATACAAGCAATTGATGTAATGTGTCAAATATGTTATATTTTGAAAATATGCTTCTGTTATGACTTTTATTAGAAAATAATTGTTCATATAGTAAGCATGAGCTGCTGGAAACATCTAAAATTGAAAATTAAAAATTATTAATTGAAGGGCTGGTGAGATAGCTCAGCAGACTAAGTGCCTGCTTAGGCAAGCACAGGGACCGGGTTTTGATCCCTGGCACCACGTGCTCTGCCACTGAACTGGTGACCGAGTCCAGAGGAGGTGGTGCATGTCTGTAATCCCAGCACTGGGAGGCTGAAAACAGGAGGATTACTATGAGTCTGAGCTGTGTAGTGAGACCTTGTAGCACATAAATTAAAAAAATTATTACTAATTGAAATACTGTTGCGACTAATAGCACATTCTGCAGGTTTTATAAACAGTACCAAACTGCGGGAGACTCTGAAGATCTAAGGGTCTGTCCACATCAGTCTTTGTAAGCAAGGAAGATAGGATTTTTTTTTTCCTATATTTTAGGGAAGGGTCTACAGGGTGTTCAGGATCTCACTACTAGATAGGACTCTTACTAATTTTCTTGTTTACAACCTTCCAGGAGCTGAGACTACAGGTGCGCTCCACCACGTCCAGTCTCAATCACCATCTCGGCATGCCCCAGGGGTGGGACCAGCACCAAACCTGGGCCTCTGCACCTGTTTGTGGGCACTTTAATCTGCTGAGCCATTTGGCTGGCCCAGGAAGGTAAGATTTAAACTTCTATAGTTTTTCACTGCTTTCCATAAACAAATTAAGAAAGAGTCCTCTTACATTTCGATATTTCATTAATCATGTTTTTAGTCATATATTTCAAAGCTTTGACATCTCGAGCCCTTGCTGACCTGGAAGTGCTCTCCCTCTCTGAAAGTCCATCCTCCCACCACCTCATCAGGTGCTCGCACTCCGACTGAGACACCAATCAACTGCATAATCATCCAGGCCCAGGCACTAGCAGACCAGGGAAGGGCTTCGCTTCTGTGGCTGCTGAAATTCCTCAACCACCAGTGACAAGCTTCTGACCCTGCCTTACCATCCTTTCAACAAAAATCACAGTGAAGTCTTTCCCACCTGATTCATCTGCTCCCTCGTGCTTCTCTAAGTGGCTCTGCACGGCATCTCATGGCTCTTACCTCTATAGATGTGAATATATAAAAATATTCTTCCTTTATAACATTCATTTCCATGCCTCTGTGTCTGACTATATATGATTACAACATAGCCCAGTGAACTCTAACTATCTACCTCTACTGAGACATTCTCATGTGCTTTTATGTCAACTATCATCATTCCATGAAATAGACATTATTTTTACTTGACAGACCAAGCAGCTGAAGTTTAGAAATGGCAAAGCCAAGCTGCACTATTCCATGCATGAGATATGCAGATCTGGGGTTAATAAACATAATAATAATGTCTGAATGTTTTGTTAATTTATCTGCAAAGCAAGAACATCTATGTTGGTTGCTATGGTTTGAATCTTAAAGGTCCATGTATTGAAGGGTTGTCACCACTCTGTGGTGGTATCCGTAGATGTTAAACCATTATGATAGATGAAGTTTGGCCACCAAAAGCATGACCTTTAAAGGAATATTGCATCACCTTCTTGCTCTCTTCTTTTGCTTTCCCATTGCTGAAAGCCCAACAGACATCCTCGGTCATGCATGCCCACCAAGATTCATGATTCCTTATTCCTTCCACAAACCCTAGGCAACAGAACCAAATGACCACAGACTGGAACCTCTGAAACCTTGAGCCAAAATAAGCCATTTCTCCATTAAAATGAATATCTCCGGCATTTTGTTAGGACAATAGAACTCTGACGCAGGGGTATAGATGACATTCTCAGAGTTCTAAGTTTTCTTACAATTTTTACTATGCCAAGATCTGTTCCATCTTAACCAATTTGTTTCTTTTCTTTCTTTCCATATAAATAATAAGCTTTTATATTAATCTATTCTTCAAGAACCTATAGAAGTTTCTCTACTGGGTATGATGGCCTAGTTTTCTGCTGAGTAACAATATTTTCAAGAATAAACAAAATGTAACATTCTCAAATTTAAAGGCTTCAGTGGCAACTGAAGAAATTAGGGTAGAAAGGTCTGAGATTCTACAGAGGCATATAAGCTGTACATCACAGGCAACTCATAATCAGTGCTTCTGACTGCAGCATGCAGCCAAAAATGCTAAGCTTTGTTCAGGAAAACAGCCACTCTAGAGGGCAGAGATACCATGTTCTTTGTCAATTATCCATGGATGAGGGAAAACAAGTCTTAAAGGTTTTAAACATGTATAGTTTTGTTCCTGAGACATTTGCCAAGTTATTAAACTATACTATGCAGAAGACTACAAGTCCAATCTGAAAATAGATAAAATGGAGATCAGATATGGGGTCCTAGTGAACAAGTAGTACTTGTGGCTAATAGCCTAGCAACACTAAACTTGGGGTATAACAGAAAGATAAGAAAAATTATTGAACGTTCTGTAAAGATAATCAACCTTAACTTGGTTTAATCCTGGATTGGAGTAAACTAACTCAACCTCATTGTGGCTAGTAAAGGAATACACTTTTATCAGAAGAGAGTCACATCCCCCAGAGCTTTTACAATTGCTTTAATGTTTGTCATTGAATCAAAAGTTACAAGGTTTGAGAAGTGATAGGACTATGAACTAAAATCTGGTATAAGAAATAAAAACCATGGACAATATAAATAATCACACAGTTGAGCTAGATATTAGGATTATCACGCAATGACTTTAGAATAACATTAGTATATGCAAGGAAATCAAGCAGAAGCTGAATAACTTTATTGGAAAATTAGAATTTATTCAGAATAATCAACTAGTAATTACTGAATTGAAAAAACATAATATTCACATTTAAGAACTCAGTAACTGGATTTAGCAGAAGGAAACAAAACCAGTAAGCCAAAAACATAGGTCAAGACAAGATATTTATTTTATTTATTTATTTATTTTGGTAGAACCGGGGATTGAACTCAGGCTCTTACACTTAAGACAAGATATTTAAACTGAAGCATGGATGAAAACAGAGGTCAAATGTCTATGAGGCAGAGAATAAAGTTGAGTACACATGACATCAGCGTCAAAGGAGTAGAAGAGAAGGAGATTTTGGCAGAAGCAATGCATATGCAGGTAGTGGTTAAGAATTTTTCAAGACAATAAAAATTTCAGCTGATATATTTAACATTCTGTACATAAAAAACAAGATAAAGAAACTGCAGTAACTCCAAAGGATTGATGAAAACGTTATCAGTTATTTTTTAACAGAAGAAATGATATTGAAAGCAATAGAAAGGTATTTTAACATGCTATTTAAGAGAAACAATTGCAAATATAGAATTCAAAACACAATAAAATATTTTCTCAGAAAAGAAATAAATATCATATCCTTGCCATTCATGGATATGACTCAGTCTCTCTCAGCTGGAGCTTCAGGCAATCAGTCTAGATTCGTAACACTTCTCCAAATTATATTTTTCAATGTTTACTTCACCCCTTTGATATACCAGACTTTATATGATTCTACATGTCTTCTTTGTAATCTTTGAGCCATCTACAGTGTTTTTCCTTTCATTCCAAATTTAAATTTGTTTCAAACACACCTCAAGTCATACTTTCATTTTAAATCTGTTCTATACCTCTATTAAAATCCAGCGTTCTTCAAATCACTCATTTCAGTTTGGATGCAAACAGCCTTGCACTGCCGCTTACTAGTTTTATAGGTGCATCATTTCATCAGATTTTCAATGAAACAGGTGTATTATTTTACTCACCTGAAAATAAAGAAGAGAAGCATTACTTGCCAATTGAATGACACTCTTTATGGTAGCCATAGCTTTCTGCTGATTTGAAATTGTCCATTTTAAGGGATTTGGCAATGTTTCCTGCTCTGTTTCCTTATTTGAAGTGCTTAGTATGTAAGTATATGTCTGTCTGTCTGTCTGTCTGTCTGTCTGTCTGTCTGTCTGTTTCTTGCTCTTGCTCTCTTACTCTTTCTCTTTGCCTGTCTCCATCTCTATCTATATAGTATGTGTATTTGTGCATGATTAGAACATATCTTCATCTTGTGGAAATTCTCTTTTTAAAATTATTTTGGGTACTTTGCTTTTTGACAAAATGCTTACAGAACTGCAAAAAGAAAATCTGAACACTTCCCCAAACTACTCTTTGCTTCATTATTTTGTGTAAAATTGATATCTAACTTCAGTTCATTTTTTTGGCAAACAACATTTTTCATTTCAGTGCTGTAAAATTGAGTAATATTGCATTGTCATGTAATTAATGTAAAGTAATTTAAACATTTCCCATAGCACGTGATTTAACTGGAGTGATACAAACAAGGACTAAGTCTTGAGCACACATGTGCAGTGACAGCTATATCCTGAGTTCATCTGGGTCAAGAGCAACAGTTAGAGGGTGGTTCCCCTAGAAATGGCTTGCTAGTCCAAAGTATTCCAGGTCCTTCTTGGCTGGAACAAAGAATTGGAAGAGATGAGCCAATTATATTGCCAGAAGTTTTATTTGAAAAGTGTGGAGTAAGTGAGTATGGAAGAAACCAGCTCTACAGAGAGGACTTGGGCTGAACAAGGAGAAAAAGAGGGTAAATGCAAAAATGAAAGCAGTGGCACAATTTGTGATAGCCAAATCTTGGAAACAACCAAGAAGCCCATCACCTGAGGAATGGTTGAAAAAGATGTGGTATTTTTACACAATGGAGTAT
>NW_004524717.1:7098869-7105962 GCF_000260255.1 Octodon degus
GTACAGCAATTAACCACTGGGAAGAATGTATGCAATGTGTTAATTATTGAAACTGTCCTACCAATTTGATTTGAAACTGTCTCATTGCTATTTGTTTATCCATAAAATTATGGGAAAATGAAAAAAAGAAAGCATTAACTGTGTTCAGAATCTACCATGCAAACTCACACAGCAGAGTGGCTCTCCCCATCCCTGGGAACTCTTGAGAAACTTGACGTACAGAATCTTCATGTTGTACTGGGATCTTGTGATTAACAAGTCAAACTCTTTTCCTCAGTTCACTTTGCCACGCCCTCATGTATCAGTATGACATTTCTCATATAAAGATATTAACCATGAAAAACAAGTAATCTTAGAATCAACAAAGTATTGCTGGCCTCTTGAAGGAGAAACTCAGTTCCCAGAAGGACTGGAGTATTCCTTCCACTTTCTTTGGTACATTGGAATGAGTTCCCGTATAATACTGTGTACGAAAATGCATTAAAATTTGTTGAATCAGAGTGATAAGGGGCAATAATGAATCAAAATTCTCTTTTATCCATGTTAGCTAGGGCTTATCATTGTACATGTCATATGAAATGTATTTATTCTTTTAAGAGGTGTATTAATAGTTATGAAATATCTATATGTATACAAAACACAGTATTCTGGAACACAGAAGATTCAGTTTTTCTGGATAAGGTTGATATATACCTACATTTCCCTGCCAACAAATTTGCTATTTAATTGTTGAAAGTTAAATTCTAGATCTGGCGAGATAGCTCAGTAGTCTAAGTGCCAGCCTGGCAACTGCAAGGACCTGGGCTCGATTTCCAGTACCGCATGCCCATGCTATCAAATGAAACCAGGCATGGTGGTGCACAACTGTAATCCCAGCACTAAGGAGCCTGAGACAGAGGATCACTACAAGTCTGAGCTGTGTAGCAAGATCTTGTATCAAAAAAAAAAATAAATAAATAAAAATAGCAAGTTGAATTCTAGAAGTCTACCCAAAATTCTGGGGTTTACAGATGGCTCTAGAAAAGCTATTGCATGAGGGCTGGGGAGATAACTCAGTAGAATAAGTACTTGCCTAGCAAGTGTAAGGTCCTGAGTTCAGTCCCTGGTACTAGAAAAAAAAGACGAAAAGTTATTGCAGAAATCTCATATCATTTTAATCATTGCTATCTCTTTTCATATATATTTGGCTGTTGATGCTTATGTTTATCCACCAGAAGCTGTTATATTACTGTAGACAAAAGCGTATACCCTGAGTAGGTGGGGTAAATAATGCTGAAATTCTTGTGGCTTCTGCATGAACAACCACACTAACTGGGAGTGAATATTTGAGAAAATATATTTATTTGAACATTGTCAAATGGTTTGAAGTAGATCCTGAAATAATGATTGGGGAATAGGAGAGGGAGGATATTTAAAAAAAATTCATACTGAATAAAACTTATAAAAACAAGTTGCATAATAAACAAATTTGTTTTTTATATCTTGAGTATTCATTTTATACTTAACTGCAATGTTTAATTAAATTATTTTTGTGTACTAGCCAAAAGAGCTAAAGGAATGCTGCATATTCTTTACAGTAAAAAGCTGAGACAGTGTAGTGAAGCTCCCTCAGGCTCTGGGATCAGAACTCTCCAGCTTCAGTTGTGTGATGCCACCGGCAACGTGCTTAACTAGTCTCTCTTCTAGCTTCTTTGTAAGAAAACAGAGACAAGAGCACCTGTTTAGGCATTTGAGAGAAGTCTGTGCACCTTTTTTGGTAAATATTTAGAATGTGTTCATTCAGTTAACTCATGATTTCATGAGTAAGTGAAAGTAAATTTTAACTCCTCATTCTAGACCATAAATCAGTCTTACTCAGAATTAGGATGCTTATTCGTACATAAGTTATCCTGATATATTCATTTCAGATATCCTGAGATATTCACTTCAGATTATCATCTAAGTAAGGGACTGGCAAAGCTTCTCTGAATGGGTAGATAGTAAATGTTTTAGGATCTTTATCACACCGTATTCTCTTTTTAAATATTTTTTTTTCAAAAATCCCTTAAAAATGTTCAGTCCTTTCCCCTGAGTGGACGCAGTGGTGCGCAGTGTTCGCCAGCCCCTCCTTGACGCTATCTGCATTTCATCTATTTTACTTCTGGCACTTGAAATACAAATTGTTGTCGTACTACCAAGGTAGAAAAAGAAAAGCCTTCTTTAGAAAGATAGATTTTTGGGGAATAAAATTTAGAGCACTCCCAATTAAAATATTAAGGAGAACAAACTTGGCTTCAGGGATATTTCATTATTTCCAGAAGACTACAAGGAGAGCAAAGAAGATTTTAATTTTTCTGTCTATGAGGCAAATCAAAGGCATTTATGAGCTTGTGCACATCTTAAGAAACAAGGAAGTTTGTATGTTGTTTGATTAGAAAATGCTAATTCTTCAAAGGTGCTTCTGTTAGTCTCATAGGTATACACATTGATTAAGATTTCTTATTAACATACAATCATCTCCAAATGTTTCCACTTAATTGCTTTTTATTTCAGTTAAGTACCAATGTTCTTTATTCTCACCATAGTTTAATTAGCACGGAAGGTCACTGAGAGGTGTTAAGGCACAAACTTGCCCAGAGGAAGTAGCTGTACCTTGCTGTCTTCTAATTATAGAGCATTTTAGGACTGCAGAGTGAAAGAGAGCTTAGAGAGGAGGAACAATAATGACAGAACTGAAACATGAACAAGAGGTGTCCCTGTGTGATTGAAGAAAGAATGTTTTGCTTCTGTTCTCATTGCAAGGACATAGCTGCACATGGTTATCAGTAGGCAGCAAAATATGATATACAATAATTTCTAGATAATTTAACATGCACTGAACACCTACTATGTACAAACACTGTAGTGAGTTTTGCAAGGAATACTACAGTGTCAAGTAAATCCTGTTGAGAAAAATATAGAATCAATATGTGATAATTAGATATCGTATTTAATATGCGATAGAAAAGATGAAAATCATGAAAGATAAAATCATGTTACTGCTCATCATATATTACATTTTATTGCAATATTAATCCAGTACTCTGTATTTCAGTAAACTGCTGCTAAATTACAGTAGAGTTTAGGCATTTGACTCTTAGTAACGACACAGACATCCTTTTTTGAACAATAACAAACGTATTCCTTGGGTGCATCTTATGAATGGAATCTGCCTTAAAAATGCTGAAATTCAGATCAGGGGATATAGTGCAGCGGTCTAGGCACATGTGTGGCAAGCACAAGGACCAGGTTCCATCCCGGGACCACAAGCTGTGCAGGCCCTGCTCCAGGCGCGCCCTGCTGGCCACTAAAACCCGGTGTGGTGGTGCACACTTGTAAGCCCAGTGTGGGGGAGGTTGAAACACGATGATTACTACAAGTCTGAGCTGGGTAGCAAGACCCTGTGCTAAATCCATAGGTAAATAAAATCTTAAAAAAAAAGAAAAAATTTCTGAAATTCAGTAACAAATCAAAGGAGATAGTTACCAGCACAGCAGCCCCTCACCGCAAAGGTTACATTCCAGGCACTCATGCAATAAGTGAAAATCAGCAAAGTAGCGACATTATATTTATTTTAGTATTTATATATATTTTAAGGTTTTATAAACCCCACACTCATATAAACCTTCCCCACACTTTCAAAAACACTTCTATTGTTCTTAACCATTTTCTAAACTCATACACCTACATAATTTAACAACATACGTATACTGCATGGTAGTACAAAATCCCATGATATAGTGAAAAGTCCGCAATAAATAATTAAAATTAATATTTATTGAATAGCCATGCAATGGTGAGTCTGCGCAAGTCGAACTGCGAAATAGTGAGGGACCACTGTACTACAGAAAAATTTTTAGTGTTATTGAATAATTTGCTATATAGCTGCTGCAGACAAAAGATGCTTTAATAGTGTTAAAATAGGACTTAATATATACAACTTTAGTTTATGAATTTTACAACCCTAAAGGGATAAATCTAGGTACTTTAAATTTTACGCTGGTGCATTCCATGGTGATGACGATTTTAGAAACAAACCATGCCTTCAGCTATCATGGATGGCAAAGCTGGCGATTTGCGGTAAGGACCTACATTCTTAGAAGCAGCACTAGGGAAACAGCGACAGATTGAGACAGGGTCAAGTAAGACTTAGATTTTGCCTAAGCATAGTGAAGCCCAGTGTAAACCATACAATGAAACTTAACCGCAAACAAAAGAAAGAACCTACTAACTGGTTCCTCCCACCAGGACCTTTTCACTTTAATCAAATACATTGTCCTGCTGCCATGAGCACTTTTATATTGGTTTTCTTTCACTACTTCTCCCCCATTCCCAAGAGTACACTGAACTTAATGTAGTCTGATGCTACCTGATTTAGGAATTTGTCTGCTCGAATAAACTCTTCAAAATTTGAATATACTGCCATGGTTTGAATAGCGTTTGTCTTCTCCAATAGTTGTGTTGAAATTTAATTCCCAACTTCATGGTGTTGGGAGGTGGTGAAACCTTCCAGGGTTTAGGTAATGGGGGTTTGGTCTCTTGAAGAGAATGAGGCCATACACTCAAACAACTGAATTCTCATGAGTGGCATCAGTTGTCACCAGAGTGTGTCATTACAACACTGAGAAACCTTTGTCTTTCTCCTACTTCTGTCACCATGTGACCCTTCCTGCCTTTCTCCAGTGTTATGATGTGGCATATAATGCAGCATTTACTTGAAGCTAAACAGGTGCCAGTACCGTGCTCTCAGACTCCCTATCTTCCAGGACTTGTGAGCCAAAGTAAACTTTTTTCTTTTATGAGTTTCCAACTTTCAAGTATTTTTTTTTTTTGTTTTTGGTGGAACTAGGGATTGAACTCAGGCCCTTGTGCTTACCAGGAAAGTGCTTATTCTACTGAGCCATCTCCCTGACCCTCAAGTATTCTGTTATAGTAACAAAGAGCAAACTAAGAAATATATTCTAAAGTGAATTATTCTAACCCATACAACATTTGCAGAACACTTTTTATCTTCCAAAGCTTTAATAATCATGATCCAATTTAATGCTGTTGCCAGTCATAAAAGTCCTATTATTGTCTGGATTTTTCAGATAAGGCAACTGAGGCAAAGGAAGATAACTTGCCTAAATCACATGCTTGGAAGTAAGAGGGAAAGTTGGTAACTAGACTTAATCTGTATGACTTCAGAATTTTTATATTGGTAGTCCAACCTCAGTGTGTGTGTGTGTGTGTGTGTGTGTGTGTGTGTGTATTATAAAATATGGAGTGATAGGATCAATTCACCTCTCTACAGCATGAGTGATGACACAACACCTGTGTTCCAAGACACCATTGGTGAGAAAAGTTTAGGTGACGTCTAGTGTAAAATCACTACCCTCATATAAATACAACATAAAATGTCATGTCTGTGGACAGTTGTCATTTTCATTCTTATGTTATCTACACATTCTCCAAGTTATTTAAGAGCTTAAAGAAAAGGAGGGGTTCAGAGTCCTCATGGAATTAGGTATTCAAAGAATATGTTAAATAATATCTTATTCAGCATGACAAAACACTCAGCAATCTTTTGGTACAGTTTCGTCTTGTGATTTTCCCTGTACCTCCAACCAAGTCCTACAGTAAATCTAGTGTATAATACAGGCAAAGTGTTGCTGCTTTGAAGAATACAGTCAGAGGACAGAGTGTGTCTGTCAGTTTGCTTCAGTCACTCTTGTAAATAATTCCCAAAATTTCCCCTTCAGCTGCCTCCGAGGCAGTTCCTGGGGCTGCCCTGTACTGTGACTTCTCCCTGGTTCTGTGATCTCTCCCTGCTTCTGTGACGTCTCATTTTCACAGTGCAACATTCTGCAGTTTCACGATATTCCCCTCTGCAACCAAAAGAAAGCAAGAGATGAATGCTCTTTGCTGGCATTTCACTATTGGGTCTTCATGATTCCAGGAGTATCTTTGTGTGTTAAGACCTGGGAGGATTCCTTCTGATGAATCCCCAAAGATTCTTAACCTCTTAAGATTGAAATATCTAGAAATTATTATGCCCAGTGTCAAGTCTTCCCTGAAGTGGAGTCCTTTAAATACCAAGAACTCTTCCTTCCATCCCAAAAAACTTCTGACCATAGGAATTTGTAACATTATCTAATAGAGTGTGGACACTCTGAAGATAACTCATGAACAAAGCTCATGCATGGTATGGGCATGGGAGGCATCGGACCTGGGATGATTTGTATAATTAAGAGGGAAAAATCCATAGTGAGTCATGACTAATTTATAGGAAACTGATAGCAAGGCTATTTCAAAAAGCACTGTGTTGATAAAATTTAATAACACATGTAGTGTTTCTTCTGATCAAGCATCTACCATTTCTCAAGATATTTTACACTAAAAGGCTTAAAGGGAAAAAGAAATTAGTTGGTAGTATCATTAACCACTTCAGTTCTATGTCAGTAATACTTCAAATATATTCAGAATGGAATTCCCCTGCAGACTGACTTGGGGTGTAGCTGGCTTACAGAGTCTGTTAGGGTATTTTTTTAGGGGAGTCGATAAAAATCCTCTATAATGATCTTATCCCTGAAGTTTGATCTTGGGCTCACCTAAGAACCATAAAGATATAAGACAGAATAATAAGATCAAAATATACAAGTTTCAGTAGCCTAAAACAAAAATTTTTTTTAGACGAAATATGATAAACTTGTGAAGAAGTACAAGTACAAAGGAATCTGTGATAGGGCAGTAAATTCTAAAAAAGTCAGCAAGAGATGTACTGGAGATATTATAAACAGTGGAAGAAAAGACTTACTTTAAATTCAGTCACTCATGAGGAGTCATTTTTTACTCACTATGGTAAAGGAAAGGCACCCTTCCCAAACAAATCTATCACTTGCTGTAGGTAGCATGGCTTGGGATAGCTACCCCTTTCTGTAACTACTGTTTTTGAAATGTTTAAAACTTAAAATAATCAGTATCCCTAGTAGGCCATGTTTTTGGATGGCATGTCCATAACACCTCCATAGCTAGCTCTTGCACATGTTTTACAAGCTTCTTGAAGTTTTCAACTTTCTTTCAATCTTTTTTTTTT
>NW_004524717.1:7106257-7107367 GCF_000260255.1 Octodon degus
AAACAATGGAAAAAGTACTAAGCAGAAAAATAATTTAAAATTCCATCAAATGGACACCACCATAATAACTATTTAGCCAACATTTTTCATTCATTTTTATGCATGCATATGCACACAATTTCAGAAATATAATTTCATTACTTTAGGTAACTGCAAAATACTTCTCTGTAAGCTTTGATCTGTGACTCAGTCTCTCAGCTCCTTCTTATATTGAAGATTCTGGAATTATCTCTTGGGACTGGAGTTCAATAGTATGACTATCCCATCAAATGGAAGACTCTTCTGAACCCTACAACATTTTTAAAACTACCCTCTTCCAAGTAGTGATATTTTTC
Source organism: Octodon degus (assembly GCF_000260255.1). NCBI lineage: Eukaryota > Metazoa > Chordata > Mammalia > Rodentia > Octodontidae > Octodon > Octodon degus. The sequence goes on from NW_004524717.1 coordinate 7,106,593, forward strand.
CACTCTGCCTCTGTCCATGCTGCCAGCTCTTCCTCAGCTTTGGGCTGCAGTCAGCCATGTGAGCTTCCATGGCAGCGCAGAGATGTGGAGACAGCTTCTCGGCATTTCAAAATGTGCCTTTCCTTGGTTATCTGGGTGTTACAATATCTTTTCATATATATCTTTGACACTTATCATTCTTTTTTCTAAACTTTCTTTTTATACAATATCTAAACTCTATCATATGTATCAGAAACGTATCCTTGTTTTTACTCATCATGACTTAAGTTTTGCGTAATAAAGCATATTATGGACTTCTCTGTTGTAACTGAACCATTTCAAAATTGCAGTACAATTTATCAGCTTTCTATTTGTGTCACAAGTAGAAAGATCTTTCTCTAAATTATTATATTTATTTATTTACACTTCCAGTAACTTTGCTTTATTATTTTTTAACATTTGGATTGATGTACCTAGTATTTGTTTTGTGGTACAGAAGAACATTAAAAATCTACTTTTTTTCACCCAAATGGTAGCCATTTTATCTCCATATAGTATCAAGAAAATAAAAACAAGTGGACATTCAGGCATTATTTAGACTGAAAAATATTATTAAATTGATAGACAATGCCAAATTTAAATAGAATATTCTGTGACAAAATGGACAAATGTCAACACTGAAATTAAAGACATAATTTTGCATAGAATGGATCTCTAACTATGGATTATGTTTACTACTAGGTATATGTGATTATGAGTAGCAAAATAAGTGAAAAGTGAACTTTAAACACATTTA
>NW_004524717.1:7107762-7135943 GCF_000260255.1 Octodon degus
AAGACAATTTGAGCTTATGCTTCTCGGAACATTTTACTATTGTGAGACAAAAGTTCCAGTTTCATTTCAAAAATATGAATGGTAAGGCCCATAAGAATGGATTGGCCTTGTGGGTAGAACTCTAAGGAATTGAAATGGTTACAGATAATAAGTTAATAGAATGCCTGAGGCAATTACAATTAAGAAGAAAACAGGGTGGAAATTGACTTTATTGAGGACGGGCTAAGGGATTATAAAACTGTAAACCACATTGTGCTGGTGGATCTGGCGGCTAGATGGTTCTATAAGGGGAAGGTCTTCTGAGAGAGTGGAGATCTCCTCTCAGACACTCAGCCATTGGATAGCACTGCAGGAGTGCAGGAGTGAAGATAGGTAATTGGAAGTAAGACCTTTACTTCGCACTAAATTTTCATTTATTCTCACATCCGTTCTCTCCCTGATCTTTTTGCCCACTTCTGTATGCTTTGTTACTTTGCAGTATATTTTAAGATATCACATACTTGTTCTTTGCTCATCTTTTCCAGAATTTTACAAAATGTGTTACTTGCTGTCTACTGTAACTTCATCACATATCCTGCTCCTGTATCTACCCTGCCATTTGTCATCTATGTCTCAGTCATGAATGTGTAGTTTAAGTGATGGTAAAGACTCCAATCTCAGCAGGATAACACCTCCAATGCTTCGTACTCAAGTCTGTGTGCTCCTTGGGCTGGTGTGAGTGGGGTGGGAGGAAGGATCTCTTCACAGACTTACAGTGATACCCAGATTGATTGAGCTTCCAGCATTTTCTAGCCCAACTGGTAATAACATGTGGTCCCTTCTACTCCTTTGTTATCAGAGTAGCAGGGCTCTTGAGAATTATCCATGGACTAAAAAGACGTGTTCCCTCTTTTAACTCACTTTCTTGAATGGTGCTGTCCAATGGAACTTTCTACAATAATGGAAATGTTCTGGAGTCTGCAATGTTAAATACAGTAGCCAGCAACTGTGTATGGGTATTCAATTCTTGAAATGTTACTAACATGATAGGGAGACCCAGTTCTAAATTTTCAGGAAAATTAAGTTTTAGTATAAACAAGCACATGTGGCTATTCAATGGGAAATAATATCTTGCCTCACTCTAGGAAAGCTAGTTGTGTGGAGAATAAAGGAAATGTTTGAAAGCCGTGCCTGTCTTTGCCTCCACTCCCCCAACAACACATTTCCCACAAACACACATGCACACATACACTGCCACTGGGAATTTAATTACTATTTTAACAAAGTTATACTTTAATATTTTAAACATGTGTCTTCTTATTCAACTATAGGGTATAATTTTCCATTTTTTAAATGCTCTTTTGATTCTAAGTCCTATTTTTTGCATAGATTCCATATTTTTGACCCACTGTTTGAACCAGATAGGCAATGGGTAGGATGTTAGCTCTGATACTTAAATTATTGTGAAGTCTGTTACTTTAAAGCAGTCATGTCTTAGTTATAAAATTCAGAGGATAATAGCACCCACCACTTCCTCTTATTACTGATCCTGCTAATGTCAGTCACCATTATTCCTCTTCTTATTATGACTTAGTACTACCATTCTGTTAGTGTTAAGAAAAATTATTTTATTATTTTCATTAATATTATTGTTAGGCAACAAACATGTTATACAGATAGTATAACTTTATACAACAACCAAATGTAGTTATTGTATGTAAAGCAATGAGAATGTAGTTGGCATAGTGGTTTTTTGGTGTTATATACCAGGGCATTTGAGTTGTGATTGCTATTGTCACTCAACACCACCATCATCACCACCACCATCACCATCACCATCACCATCATCACCGTTATCAGTTGAGGTTGCCTCTTCCACATCTTTTGTCCAACTACATGACGAAGCAGCAGAAATGGAAGGGATTGTTCCCACCTCTCACTCCAAAGAAGGATAGTTTTCCCCATGGCTACAACAACATGGTTAAGACGGGCACCCAACCAGACCAAAGTCAATTAAAACATGGATACTTTCAGTTTCTCTCAAGAAGCTGTTGATAGTTTTGCAATGTAATAGAAGCCAATTAGAGAGATGATCAGAATTTTGTTCTGTGCTTACAGGATAGATGATGTTTATACAAGAAATGAAAGGGATGGGGGAGACCTATAAATACATATAGTGTGGTTTATGAAGAAAGTGGTTGATACTATAATTTCCTATGTTCCCATTTGATTGAAAACCATACACAACATTTAAAAAGATCATTTAAGTCAACAGAGGAGATTCTACCCAAGCCAGTTTATTAGGTTGATTTTAGTAAGTGGAAACTCTCAACAAAGTTGTTAGAATTGATATAAGTATCAACAGGAAAACAGTAGCAACTATAGAGAATTTCTGACTGCTGGAGGAGGGAAGTAAAGAGAGGAAAAGGTGGGTCTATAGTCCAAGTACCAGGGAGCACCTATCCATGCACAAGGGAGCTGGTCAGGAGTTTGCAGAGTGGGTTTCTTTCTGGGTCTGCATGGGCCAGGCAGGCATGATCTTGGGATCTGCATCTCTCTCTGAGCTCCTTTCTCTCTAGTGCTGTTTCTTTGCTCTGCTTCCTGGCAACCAAGAGCTAAGCAAGTTTTCTTGGCCAGCCTTTCCACCAGGGCATCTGCCATGGAGCCCACTAAACATGCACTGAATACTCCAAAACTGAAACAAATCAAACCTCTCCCCCTTTAGGTAATGAGGTCAAGTGTTGTAGTCCCAGGGATGGAAAATGGGACTAATACACCTTATCAATGCTTCTCATGGGTTAAACTGATGTAATGTCATAGATGTCAGCCCCTTAGCCTAAGTGAGAATTCCGAGCAAGGGAAAGTGGAGGATAGCTCTGAAGGTAGAGACAGTGTGACCTACACAGAGGACTGAGCAAACACAAAAAGCTCAGCAAAACTTTAAAGAACATCAAAATGAAAATCTGATCATCAGTATTGCAGCACTATTCTGAGTCTGGGTGCCTCAGTTGACCAGTGAGTTGTATGTTTTCAGATGGCTCTTTCAAGATATGTCCCTATGGATACTGTCCATGGAAGCAAGTTGGGGTAGCAGTTTTGCATGGTGAATTTTGGGCCAAATTTTCTCAGTTGCACCTGGTTTTCCTCCAGCATATGAGGCTACAGAAACTGGGTTGTGGCACAGGGTGAAGTCTGCAGTAGGTTTGAGCTCACATATCATGTATCTGTAAATGAGCATCTTGGAGTCGGCATAACTGGACAGATGCGGTGAACAGAGTGCCCCAAGCTTACATGCTTCTCTAAAGCTTGCACGCGCTATACTGTCTGATAGCTGGAAGTTAATTAAAGCATTCTTACATATATTATTATGTGAAAAATGATATTGTCATTCCATGCATTTTGAGCTGATTTTTCATGCCCTCTAATACTAAAAAAAGGTCTATGGGACACTAATGAAAAAATATGAATTGCTATCAACTCTCCTTTTTTAAAAAAATGGTTAATATTTGTTTATTTGGTATAGGGTCTCACTATACAGCTCAGACTTGTAGTGATCTTCCTGTGTCAGCTTCCCCAGTGCTGGGATTACAGGTGTGGGCCACCATGTTTGGTTTTGGTGGCTGGCTTTGCAAAGGGCCAGCATGGCATGCTGTACTGGGGATCCAACTAGGGTCCCTGCACCTGCTAGGCAGGTGCTTAGACCTCTGAGCTATCTCCCCACCTCCACTCCCTTGTAAAAAATCTTACATTTTTTTATTTATCTGGTAACAGGGTTTCGGTTCAGGGCTGGCACAGTGCCAGGGATTGAACTGGGTTCCTTGCACTTGACAGGCAGGTGCTTAGACTGCTGATCTATCTTCCTACCCCCCTGGCTCTCCTTTTCATGAACCACCAGGGTGTTTCTATAGTATCATCAGGCAGAATTTCCCTAGGTGTCTCACACTTCTTAGAGGGTGAGACTTGTGCCAACTGTTTCTTTTTCCCACATGAGGGCATCAGCGCTCTAAGTAACTTTAGATTTTACCCTCCTGGAGCTTAACTTTAAGAGCTCTGTTTTAAGAAAACAAAAATACTTTACGAAGTCCCCACATCTTGGACTCTATAAAATTAACATGCAATTTATTTCTTGAAAGCCATCCCTATGCTGTTCCATTAATTTGCAGTGTCATGGTTCCTTCCTACACAGCAGAGGATGAGACCACACACCTGCGACATTACCACTCCCACGCCGTTGATTCAGTCCACCAGAGTCCATCAGTGTCTGCTGTACTAAAATGACCTGCAGAATTTCCATGAGCAGCATCCCATATATTCATTTATGGTGAACATTAAACCATTCTGAAAATGCTCTGTGTGTCTGCGTTCACATTTTGTGGGCATATTTTCACAGTTCAAGGTGCAGCCATCACACGTTTTCCTTGGTGAATTCTAAATTTCACACTTTGATGTAAAAATAGTTCAAAGTAATTATATAAATAAAACTAATAGATAGATCTCAGATAGATTAGTCTGAGTCTGTTATAGGAACTAAGAATCTGGGAGAACTTATAATGGTTTGATTTTTTTTTTTTTTTTTGCCAATTAGGAAAAAAATAATCATCTGCACAGTCATATCATTTCAATGCACTCACATCTGCTTTTCATCTCCTCTCTGCCTACTCCATTCTCTGATGGTGTATGAGTTCCAACCAAAGAAATAATTCATACAGCACTTTTGAAACATGACCTAGGCATCTCCTGGATTGACTTGCTCATTTTGCTTTTTCTATCTGAAATATCATCATTAGCCTCCATCTGTATCTGTAGAAGCTGGCCTTTGTCTTAAGGTCCAAGATGGACAGTGGCTCATGCCTGTAATACCAGCACTTGGGATGCTACAGCAGGAAGATCTGCACAAGATCTGGTATACATAGTTCAAAGTCAGCCTGAACTACAAAGTGAGACTATCACACTCCCCCAATAAATGATGGGTTTGATAGTTTCTGATTCTTGTTTTACCCTGTTGGTAACCAAGTGCAGTTTTGGTGCACTTATGGCATGTGTGTTGCTTCTTTTTTAAGACAAAACATGTTAATGCATGAGTTTATTTTCTAAACTAAAACCTCAATATTCAGGTCTAATTTCAGTGTTGGTGTTTTGTGATAAATAAGTGGATTTAGACACTCAGCTCTAAAAGGTCCACCATCACGACCTTAGAGTGGGATCCCTTTCTAAGAAGCACACCAGAGAGGCATGTTATCTTTGATTGTTGGCACTAGCCAGCTCTACATTACCATTCACCAATGTGTCTTGTACCTCTTTATTACCTTATTGCAGAGTCCATCTTTTTGTTCCTTTCAAAAGGAGGGACTTTTCTGAGGAGTCTCCACACTGATTTCCATAGTGGTTGTACCAGTCGACATTCCCACTAGCTGTGGAGAAGGGTTCCTTTTTTTCCCCACAGCCTCTCCAGCATTTGTAGCATTTGTAATTAGCTAATTTCTTTATGATAGCCAATCTTTCTTGAGTGAGATGGTATCTCAGAGGGAAATTCATAGCTGTGAACTCACACATTAGGAAAACAGAACGGGAACAAATGAACACCCTAATGCTGCACCTCCAACATCTAGAAAAGGAAGAGTAAACCAAACCCAAAGCCCAAAGAAGGGAAGAAATCATAAAGATTAGAGCAGAAATTAATTCAATTCAGATGAAGAAAACAACTCAAAGAATTAACGAATCAAAAAGCTGGTTCCTTGAAAGACTGAATAAAATCGATAAGCCCCTAGCTAACCTCATCAAAAAGAGAAAGAAAAAAATCAAATACAAGCAATAAAGAATGAAAAGGGTGTAATCACCACAGACCCAGTGGAAATTAATTTGCATTTCTTGAATGACCAGTGATGTGGAATATTTTTTCATATATTTATTTGCCTCTTGTATTTCTTCCTATGAGAAGTGTGTATTCATTTCAGATGCCCTTTTTTTTTGGATTGGGTCTTTGCTATTCTTGTTTTGAAAATATGTATCATATGTATTGTTGTATGTTAAGCTATTTCTGTCTTTGTTTTTGCTATATGTTTTTTCCTTTTCTAATATATTTAGCACAGAGTCTAGAGGGTCTTCTGGATCTCATTATTTAGATTGGACTCCTGTTTTCAGCCTCCCAAACTCTGGGATTACTGGCGAGTGCCACCACGCCTAGTGTCAATCACTGTCTCAGCACACCCGGGGGCGGGGCCTGCATAGCACTGCAGGGATCAAACCCCAACCACTGCACTCTGCCTATGCAGGTGCTTTAGTCTGCTGAACTATTTGTTTTTGTTTGAAGATAGCAATGTGTAATACTAGTGTCATGCTTGGAATGCCTGTCATTCTGGTCTTCTAAATACATACTGCTTGTCCTGTCATACCAATTACTGCCATACTGTCTCTGTAAATGATTGTTTAAAAAAAAAAACAAGGTTAAAAAAGGGTAATAAATGTATGAATAAATTTACTTTTTAAAATAATTTAAAAAAAAGAGGAAGGACTTTTCACTTCGGAGGAGGGGTGGAATCCCCTTCTCATATTTCTGTGATGTCTTTTGCTTCTGCCATGAGTTTCAGTCCCCTCTTCCAGGCATTTTATACATGGTGCAACTCATAATTGACATTTGGGCTGAGAGGCACAAGCAACACATGCTTTATTTGCAGGGAAGAGTGTACATGAAACTTTCCAGTCCCTGGATTCGCTCACTCCAGCGTCTTCTCTTGATATTTCTATCATGTGGCTGATGTGACAGTGAAGGGGAATCACCCATCTTGCATTATAAATGAAAAGCCAAATTCAGTGAGGTTAAGAGCTCCTTAGTGGTGAACAGGAAGAAGAGAAGGAATAGAACAAAAAACTTAATTTCAAGCTCATACTTCTGAGCTTTATCAGTACTGGAGAAGTTTGGGCTTGTCATTTTTCATTTTCCCTTATTTTCTTTTCACTTCATAATCTAGAAAGTATGGAAACTATTGTTTTACTATAAGATAATAAAAATAGAAAATAAAGCCTTTTGGGGTCACACAAGCTTTTGCTGCACATGTAGCTTATTCCTATAACTCCTTCCACCCTCCATGCCCCACATGTAGGCACCCTGCTGTGTACCTGAGATCCTTAGGCACCGCTTGTACCCAGCGTCCTTGCCTGCAGGAAGCTTAGCTCACCAACTCCACTTTCACGAATTCTAAGCTTAACCTCTTCCAGAATTTTTTTGTCTTGAGTGAAATATTTTATTCAGGCTTCTCAAGGAGCTCTTTGAAATAGTTAATTTACTTTCAGGAAAAAACATTCTCATGCTACTATAAAAAACAGATTGAATTTAGTTTTAATTTCTTGTGAAAGTACTGGAATATTGGCATAGTTGAACTGACCTAATTTCCTTTTCTTTGCACTGTTTAGTGTCTGAGATTGGCTGCTCTGTTTAATACTTTATTTCTAACCACCTATGTGTATGTGTGTGTCTGTGTCTGTGTTTGTGTGCGATATCAAAGCCTTCCTCAAGTCTATCTCAGCCTCACATGTTTTGGCTCAATATAACTAAATTTTCTAAGAACTTTTCTTCTTTCTTTTTGAAGCTTCTTTCGAAAGATTTCGGAAAATACTTGGGTCTGTTCAAAAGTAGTCATGCATAAAGAATTGTCTTTGTTTTATGGGTGAGCAACTTCTTCTCATGGGGTACCTCCCTGGGAACATATTTAACTGATACCATCAGGCCCTTGTCTCATTTTCTTCTTCTCCCTCTTTCCAGGTTAACCTTATGAATTTGAATATTTTCTAAATACTGCCTCCCTCTCAAAAAAATCCTGCTTGGCAAACTTAAAATGTGGACAAAAGTGGTGACAATGAAAATCAGCGAAATTGTGATGTAGTCTTCATTATACCCCACTGTTTTTCTTTTCTTGTGTTCTGTTTAATTTTTTTTTAGATGAGCTGAAATTTGGGCCTTCTTCAAACACTGAAGCTCATAACTCCAAGTTTACAGACAAAAGAATTTGTCTTTAATAGAAAATAAGAAGAAATGCATTTATATAACTTCAGAACTGAGTACTGGGGCAATGAGGGCAGAGGTGTTAACTGCACTATGAGTGCTATGGGTTGACCCACATCAAGGTTCTTGTGCTGGAAATTTGGTCCCATGAAGAGCTGTGGAACGTGCTAGAAGATAATTAGGTCCCTGGGGGCTTTCCTCTGGGGAACTGATTGATTTAATCTCACAGAGTAGGTTGGGTCTCCCAGAAGTGAGTTAGTTCAGGAGAGAAGAGGTTAAACAAAGAGCAAGCCTGAACCCTACCTCATCTCTTGTTTCCTTTTCATACCACAAACTCTCACCATGATGTTGTGTGCTGTGTGGGATGCAGCCACAAAGCCCTCACCAGAGTCTCGCAGATGCTGGTGTTTTGGCCTTGGATCTCAAAAACTATGAGCCAAATAAATCTCTTTTCTAAAATGCCCAATCTCCAGTATTTATCTGTAATATCTACAAGTGGATTAAGACTCTAGGATAGTTTTACACTGGTAAAACCAAACAGTTGAGAAATCCTCAACACAATTTGTGTAAAAATTTTCAGGCTGCCTTGCTTCCCATTCTAACTGGTTGTTGATAACAACTGCTACAACAGTCAACTTTTTGTTTCTTTGCTTTGTTCTTGTCCCCAGCACTCAGTTGTGAGGATTTCCTGGCCATGTCTCTCTGATGGGACCCATCTGAGCACAGAGAGCTGATGTTGCCTACAGAGTCGATGTGGATGGGTGTAGCTCACTTCCTCCTTCGTCTCGCTGCTTACTTGCTTGTGAATTTCAACAGCTTGCCTGCCTTTCATTTGAGTTTCCCAACACCCATAATTCCTTTTTTAAAAAATGTATTTAGTACAGAGTCTACAGGGTTTCACTACTCAGATCAAACTTGTAGGGGAACTCCTGTTTTCAGCTTCCAAAGAGCTGGGATTACAGACGCACACCACCATGCCTGGTCTCAATCACCTTCTCAGTGCACCCCGGGGTGGGTTGGTGGAGCATGCCTGGGACTGAACTGTGGTCCCTGCACCTGCCCAAGCAGGTGTTTTATCCACTGAGCTATCTGGCTGGCCCTCTATAATTCTTTTTTATACCACATTCACCTGGCATTCATTGTTTCTCTCTTTTCTTCTTGAACTTTTGTTTTTCCTTTTATCTTTTCTCATTTTCTTCAGGTTCTGCCCTCCTCTGGTTCTCTAGACAGTACTTCCAGGACTACAGCCTCAAGACCTTTTGTATAGATTTATCTGCACATCTATTGGTCTGTAAGTGAGAAAGAGAAAGAAAGATTACCATTGTTAATCGAATCCCTATCATTAACAACAATATGCTTGAGTGCCTCAGGTATTCATGCAGTTTAGAGACCCATGAAAGTCTTTGAATGCCAGACAATAGAGAAAAGCAAAACAAAACAAGCCCCACTTTTCTACCAATGATAGGTTGATTTTTTTTTTTTTTCTGTACCAGGGTTTGAACTCAGGACCTTTCACTTGCAAGGCAGGTGTTGTACTGCTGGGCTTATCTCCCCAGATCTAGGTTGAAATTTTTAGAAAACTATGTTGTCCAGTTCTTGATGATGATATAGCAAATCTGTTTTCTTAACTTTGGCCAGAACATTCCCTAGTGCTACAAAAAATTTATGTAATATCTATTTATTTTGCAAGAGGCAGTGAGTGTTGATGTTATAAACTGTCTTAGCACTACTTCTTACCTAAGGTGATTTTTTTTTTTTTGCTTCAGAACTGAAGTAAGGCTCCATGAAACATTTTCTACATACAATAATTATTTGGTCTGCCCATGGCTCAAAGAATAGAGTGGTGTTTTCATTCTTATAGATCCATTAATCTTCCTTCAAAAGAACTTGAGATGTAAAGAAATCAAGATTGTAGTATCATGAACCATACTAAAGAGAGTATACCCTGCTTAGTAGCAATATGTTTGGTGAGGAATAATGTATACTAATAGCCTATGAGAAGTCTAGTATGAATAGTCACTTTTGTTAAGGCTTAGGGACACACTTGTGTATCAGGCAGGATGGGCTGAAATAGGCTACAACAACAAACTCAAAGTCACACTAGCATAAATCATCATATAATATTGGCCTCTATTTGGTGTGTTCATTGTAAACACACAGGGGCCTGTATTCACTGTGATCCTTCTGAGTAGCCACCATCTTAAGAACTAGCAGCCACTGAAAGAAAAAGATCTTTCAGCCAGCCTGTGAAGCCAGCAAATACATACTCCGTCCTGAAAGTAACATCCACTGTTTCTGTTGATGGTTCATTTATCCAATCACCATGTGAATCTGTTCTATACACAAGATAGCAGGAAATACAATCCTGCCAACTTTTCAAAAGCATGAAGAAACAATGTATTTGGTGACTAAGATGAATCTAGAAACATCTAGAAACTAGATCTAGAGCCTAGTTCTCTTCTTGACAGATTTATAGCTGGTAGGGTGTGTCATGAGGTGGGGAGAGGTGGGAAAGTGATAGATGAGATGTCCAGATGTGAGAACAAACACTCCTGAGCAATACAGTTAAGGAAATACAATGTCTAATGAGATCAAATAGGTGAGACCCAGTTCAGTGCTGAGAGTCATAGGAGTCTATAGATATGAAACTATAGTCAGCCAAGTGGTAACATATATTTTGTTCAGTTTTCATAGTAACCCTAAACAGGAGCCGTGAGTACCACCTCTTCTCACCTTTTTAAAAACAATGCAAGTGGAAACCTAAAATCATGCAGAGCAAACCAAGAGGAGAATTTAAGTCTCACTTCCTTTCAGCCCTTGCTTTTAAACACTCAGCTAGATCTGAAAGAGGCTTCTTTCCTGATAGGCTATTTGAAAACAATAGCAGTTCTATTTAACTTTAAAAAAAATCAGCTTCAAAATACCTTGAAAGAACACCTGTGATGTCAAGCAAGGTTAATTTTCCATACTGCGAATTATAACACATTTCCAAAATACTAATTGTTACATGAGATATTATGCCTATCTTGGGCACACAGGTACATCTAGGGATGCTAATTAAATAATACATTTTATTTTAGTGTGTTGCTGTTCATAAACCTAACTGAAGGGATATAACAATAGTTTATTTATATAGCACAGAAACTGTGCACTATCTAGCACCTGACAACACAGGAAATAGCCTGAATACAAATACATAAACCCAAGTGATTATTCCTTCAGTTGGCTGTGGGCTACCAGTGATTAGAAAAGGAGAGTGTGGTTGAAAACATTTATACCAAAAGCTTGATTCAACACCTTATTTGTAGGCATTTACGAGCACAGAAACCTCAGCACATCAATAAATGCATCCATCCCCCAAACAACACTAAACTGATGTGTTAGAAAGCTGATCATAATATTAAGAAAACACAGAAGGGTAAAAGTTTCCATGCATCATCCAGCACCTAAGAGAGGGGCCGTGCAATAACTTCAAAGCACACCTGCCTGGTGGATGAAGTAGCAGACAACAGAAGCAATATATGACATGTAGTGGCTGAAGGGAGAATCAAAGAGAATGGTTTCTCTTCATATCAATATTTTAAAATGTAGAGAGATCTTTTGTATTCCATGTTTTCCAGTAGCAGTAAAGGCACTTTCATTAACGTTAGATTGTTTCCAACATTTGAACTGATCAATTTCATCTTTTCATTTCCCTTTGCCAATCTTCACAGCCAGCCGGCCCAGAAGTGGGGCATCTGCTCAGTGCTTTGTGGCCTGGAGAAGATGCCTGCATTGCCTTTTCATATATTATAACTGGCAGCCCCTGCTGGCGACCCCAGACTCCCCTGTGCATCTGCAGAGGCAACCACCTATTGATTTCCTAATTTTCCATCACCAGAAGGCATGGATTTCCTTTTTCACTAATTATATTCTTAATTTGAAATCAGAAAAGGGCAATGGGTAATGTGTGTTGTGTGTGGGATAACCTTCTTCCGTTAACCTTCTGAAGTCCCTCTTCATGGGGAATAGCAAGAAAGGAAATTAAAGAGGACATAGGGGAGGTGATTGTTATCTCCACAACCAACCAAGGAAAGGCTGTAACATACTACAGAAAGGAGCACAGAGCCTCTTCTTTTAGCTTTGGGATTTGACCCTGATGGAGACTTCATTGTTCTCCACTTTGCTCTGATTCCCACCTAGTCTCAGAGTGGAGTCACGGGATGGTGCCATCTGGAACACATCACAACCTGCATCTAGAAATTCACTTTTCAGTTGAAGTTCTGTTTCCAGTCAGAGGAAGATTTTCACAGTGAGAAGAGGAGTATTCTCATTTGAAGAGGGGAGAAATTAAGATTATTTTTGAAAGCAAGTATCTTACAAGAGGATCCTATATAATTTCTGGGTAAAAGGTCAGACAGTAAGATCAAGGAAGGAGCTGTCTTCATGTGTGCACTCAGACATTTTTTCTTTAAGTTTTATGATTCGGTGCAGCTGTAAAGAGCTCTATTGTATTGGGTATTTTGAATATTTTCCTATTTAAAGCAAAAGGGAAAAATGCAAACTTGATATTTTATAAGATGTAGGATTTCTGGAGCATTGTTTGAATTCACTGAAATTGTGCAAATAGTCATTCTTATGAGCGTCCTTTACTGCATTTTAAAACTATATTTTTAGATGTACTTTCTGTTCATGCCACTAGTTTTACATGTTTAAAGCAGAGCTAGAACAAATGTTTGAATATGCTTCAAAAGCTTCCCTTCAATTTTCCTTTCCATTTGGCTTTTGTGGTTGAGAATCAAAATCTGGCTATTAAAAATCACGTCAGGCATGTGAGCTTTGAAATTCTTAACAAAATTGGAGAACATAGTATAACCTAATGCTGTAAGGTATAAGCTTGAGAACTTTTGAGACATTCCCATCCATTTCTCTTTCTTGGTGCCACTTCCTCTTTTCACAGCCACCCAGATTTACCTGCCTACTCATTAACACCTCATTAAGCTGGCCACCTGCCAGCGTTCAGGTCACCTGGGGACACAGTAGCCATTACCTATCCTCTTTCCTAAGATCTGCTGTCACTGATCATACATGGGACACCTGAGAGCTTGGTGTTAATGTGTGCTCTGTGCCCATATGCAGGTTTATTTTGACCCATTAGTGGATATGATTTTTGTTCTGTCACTCTTCCATATCACTTGCAGTCTGTTTTATTTTTTTGCAGCTCATCCCAATTTTGTTTTGCTACATATTCAGAGCTTGAAATTTCCTGTTGTATTAGTTTTCTATGCCTGCTGTAACAACTCACCCCAACTTAATGGATCTGACAGCATACATTAATTCTCTTAAGCTCCACAGATGTGTAACATAGGTCCACTGGGCTGCAGTCAGGATGCTGGGGCTGAGTTCCTTTCTGCAGGCTTTGAGTACAATTGTCTCTTCTTTCCAGCTTCCAAAGGCTGAGCTGTTCCTTGTCTTGTGCCTCTTACTCTATTTTCAAAGCCAAAAAAGGCCATCAGAGTCTTTCTCACATCTCATCCTATCACGCTAACTTTTTCTCCTGTGCATCTTACTTGATCTTGTTTTCTTTTTTAAATGTATTTGGTTGTTACAGGGTCTCACTATGCAGCTCAGACTTGTAGTAATCCTCCCGTTTTCAGCCTCCCAACATTGGGATTACAGATGCCCTCCACCATACCCCGTCTTGGTGGTAATGCTCAGCAGGCCTTGGGGTGGGGCCTGTGATGCATGTGGTGCTCCCTGGCCCCTGTGCTTCCCTAAGCAGGTGCTCTTTCTGCTGAGCTATCTCGCCAGCCCACTCTTTCCTTTTTTGCTAAGGATTTTATAATTGTATGGGGTCAATGAAGGATAGAGGATTAAGACTCTCAGAAGTGCACTAACAAGCCTTAATTCCAACTGCAACCTTAATTTTTCTGTGTCATGTAAGGTAAAATATTCATAGATGCCTGACATTACAGTGTGGGCAGTTTTAGGAATTATTTTTCAGTCTGCCATATCTGATTAAACTTTTTCAAATTAACAATACATTGAATGAGGGCTGAACAGATAGCTCAGCAGATTAAATCACCTGTTTAGGCAGTGCACTGGGACCAGGTTTGGATTCCAAGCCTGCCATACTGGCTCTGCCCCTGGGGTGCGCTGAGACAGTGGCTGAGACTGGGCATGGTGGTGAACCTGTAATCCTAGTGCTTGGGAGGCTGAAAACAGGAGAATCACTATGAGTCTGATCTGTGTAGTGAGACCCTGTAGATCTTGTACTAAATACATTTAAAAAATACATTGAATGAAAACATGTACACTAAGTCACACAACTAGTGTGAGCACACAGATTAGAGTTCTTACAAAGTGAGCATTTGTGTGACTTTCAACAGTGACTGAGATAAAAAAGCAGAACTTCCTGTTGTCCCACAGCCTTACTCTAGCTTCTTTCAAGCCAGTACTGGCCTCTCTAAAGAGTAGGTACTTTCTTGACTTTTAGTATCATCGCTTAGTCTCAACCGTTAAAAAAAAAAAGTTTTTTAGATAAAATTTACATATCAGACAGCTCACCCCTTTAGATTATGCAGTTCAGTGGTTTTTAATATACTCAAAAAGTTATGCAATCTTGAATGCAATCAATTTTAGGACATTTTTATCAGCCCTGAGCAAACTCTAACCCTTAACTCTTCAAGCATCCTTTCTATTGTATCTGCCAACCTGAGTAACCACTAATCTACCCTCCTCCTCTGTCGGGCGCCCTCCCGTCCAGCAGGAAAGCACTCAACAGATGCGTGCGGCAGAAAGGCTTTAATCGTTCTCTTGAGGGATGCACCCCGAGAGAGTACTGCTTCTCTCTCCGTCTCCTTTTTCCCATCCCTGACCCTCCGCGTCGCGGAGCGTTTCTTTTATATCCTCACACTGTCCAATCGAGGGTTGATACATGTTACAGCGCCATTGGTTACAATCTCAGGGACGGTATCTTACATCATTATAGGCGGGTGTATAGCGACTGCGGAAGCAGGAAATGAGCGCCATCTTGGCACACTCGGTGGGAGGGGTAATCTAGCGCAGGCTTCAAGGGCTGCAGCAGGCCTCACCCAATGGTCCCTAGGAGTTTTGGTTCTGAAGCCGCGATTCGCGGCATGGGCTCTCTACACTCCTCCACAGATTTGCCAATGCATATAAGTTATACTAGGCTTTTCATTTGCATAATGTTTTCACATTTGCCCATGTTATGGCATATATCAGTATTATATTTCTTTTTGTTGCTGAATAATATTCTATTATATGGTTATATCTTTCAAATTTAGCTCAGGCATTCACCCATGAACAAATATTTGGGCTGTTTATACATTTTTAAATTTTATGAATAATGCTGCTAAAATATTTGCACACCAGGTTTTATTTTGGCAAATGTTTTCATTTTTATTGGATATATTCCTAAGAGTGAAATTGCTGGATTATATATTTAACTGTATAAGGAATTACCAAAATGTTCTTCAAAGCAGCAGAGCCATTTTCTACTCCTGCCAACAGAGTGGTAGAATTCCAATTTCTCCATATCTTGCTTAAAATTCTTATTGCATGATTTTTTCAAACTTATAAACGTCTTAGTGTATTTAAAAGGATATCTCATTGTAGTTTTGATTTATATTTCCCTGGTGACTAATGGTGTTGCGTATTGTTATGTGCTCACCAGCCACTTGTATGTCATCTCTGGAAAATGATTGCATTTACTCTTTGTTTTTGGGTTTCATTTTGTTATTAAATTATAATGTTATTATTTCTAGATATAATTACCTTACTTGTATTATAGTGCATAATTTTCTTCTTTCTTTGGGTTATCTTTTCCTTTGAAATATAGAAGATTACATTTTGATAATGTCTAGTTTGTGTATTTGTGTGCATGTGTGTGATTTTGGTATCAGATCTGAAAACATTGTCTAATATATTCTTGTCTATTTTTTCTGTCTAATCTTTCATTGTCAAACCTTTCAAACATTTCATTAGGACTGCTCAGGTCTGGTGTTATAGCAACAAATCATAATAAAGAGGTAGTGGTGCAAGCTTTTACTTCTGAGATTGTTTTTCAACAAATGCTCTATTTCTTCACACTTTTAATTTTATGAATTGTGCCACTGCTTTTGGCATGTGTTCAGTCACTGTGAAAAAAATCAATGTAAAACACAGAGACATTAGTATGCAGGCAGGAAATCATTATGTGTCTTGGTGCATACTCTGTCGTTCATTGAGAAATTGGCATGTGGAGGATGGCGATTTTTCCCACGATTCTGAGAGTTGGTGGTACGCTCCAAGCTGAGAGGTTGTGGTGTTTAGAAGGCCTGGGTATCTGTGTTACTTGGAAGAGTAATGCTATAGATAAAACTAATGGCTACTGTGTGCACTAGGTACATACATTCTATACCAAGAGTATGAAGTGGGCCCATGTTTTACCAAGAACCAGATTAAGAGAAAGACGTTTAGTCTTTTTTAGTTTGCTGGTTTCCTTACTATTCTTCTGATCCTAGAATATTTCCTTCAAAGCTACTCAAAATCACAGAAAAACAGAGATTCTTGATTGGTTGGATAGTTTTAAAATTTCCAAACCTCTATGTACTCAGAAGACAAAGAGAATGAATAACAAGGAGGTAAAAGAATAGAAATGAAGAAATGAAAAGTCGTAGAAAGCAGATGTTGGGCTGGGGAGATGGCTCAGTGGAATAAGCACTTCTCTGGCAAGTGCAGGGCCTGAGTACAATCCCTGGTTCCACAAAAAAAAAAAAAAGAAACACACACAAAAAAAAAAAAAAAAAAAGAAAAAAGAAAAAAAGCAGATGTTACCATGCCTTCACAATTGTCCTTCAGTAGATTTTGTTTCTTTTATATTCATTGCTATTTTTGTATGTATTTCCTTTTATGAATACAAAAAACCTTATGCTGATAATAGATCCATAGTCATCATCATAGTGCCAAAGAATTCCATGGACAGAAAGATTTAATAAACTCTAGCTAATAATACAAATTCAAATTTTAATCATGCTAATAATAATTAGGTGTATTATTATGCTTACAGGAAATTATACCTAAAAATGTTGTGAATGTGGGTTGATGTAAAAGTTCAATTCTTTCTTACTTCTAGGAAAGCATGTACATACGACTCCTTCCAGAGAATTTTGGCAAGTGAAAGTACCTGGCATGATGTGGACAGCATGGCATACTTGGGTTTACTTTGTTGTTGCTACATCTTCAAATATAGCATTTTTTTTAATCATGGGCTTGCCGTCATTTGGTTTAATTTTTTCCCATGCACTCAAGTTCCTCTGAGTCAAAGGTTAATTTTCATTTCTTCCAGTGAATTTAAACACTGAATAGACTATAGCTTTTTCCCTTTATAAGGTTATGTAACAATTGTTATTTTGATTTTTCTGGGGACTATAAACCTATAAACCTCTAATCTATTTTAAGTAAGAAATAACTTGGGAAGGAGAAGGTAGAGGTGGGCAGATGTGTAATCCAAGAGTATGAAAGCATTGGTTATGCTTTCCCAAGAGCATCTTTCTTTTCTTTCAGCAGATGTTAAATTGGAATGGCTTAGCCTTTCAACGGGAAGTTTGTCTTTGTGTATTATGTTAGGAAATCAAATTAACTTTTTCCTGTTACTTTTCATCAAAATATACAGATTCTGATTATTTTCAAACAATTAGATTTCCTCACTCTTTTCCATGAGTTGATGAGTATTGAGGGGGAAAAAACCCCGTGAAGTTTGCTTGATAGCACATTAAGAATCAGACAGACTCAAGATTGCATTTTGGTGACCAGGTGTTTCAGAATGGAGGGGCAAGCTAATTTTGTACATTGGTTTTGATATAAGATATCACCATGCTAATGTCACCCTGGTAAAAGTAAAAGGGGTAGTCTTGCTTTAAACTATATTTTTTGAAAAAGCAACACCTATTTATTTGATAGTTTTTAATAGGCAAAAAATTGGTAAACTATAGTCTTTGGGCCAAATCCAGGTCATTGTCTGTTTTTCTAAATAAAATTTTTATTGAAACACATCCCTTCTAGTTGGTTTAGCAAGTACATATGGGTGCCTCTGCACAACAACACAAGATTTGAGTCATTTCAAGAGACCACATGGCCCACAAAATTCGAGTGTTTACTATCTGACCTTTATTGACTCCTAGTCTGGATGATAGGTTGTCTTTTCTGTTTGTTTATGAGACAAGAATGCTTAATGATGTAAGACCTTTATTAGTGTTTGATGGCTCCATGCTAATCTGATTTGTTCATAGACTCTGCGGCCACTTGATGCTTC
Organism: Octodon degus; assembly: GCF_000260255.1. Taxonomy (NCBI): domain Eukaryota; kingdom Metazoa; phylum Chordata; class Mammalia; order Rodentia; family Octodontidae; genus Octodon; species Octodon degus. The sequence goes on from NW_004524717.1 coordinate 7,126,035, forward strand.
CAGTCATTTCTTTTGTAGTGATAAAGGACCCATTAATGACCTGAGATGACAGGGAAAGTTTTCCATTATGAATGTTGTCCATACTAGAGGAAGATAACCCCAAACATGCGAAAAACAGTACAACCACAGTGCAGGCTCAAACTGACACCTGTGTGTACTCTGGGAAAGCCTCTTCTAACTGATATTCTTCTTCTATATTTTCAAGTTATATTTAACAGAGAGGTTGGGTACTGTGTGGTATTAGAGTAAAGAAAATCAGCTAAGAATCTTAACAGGGACATTTAACAGATTTTGCTGAGAGTATTCCTGTTGCTGAACAACAATATTATTATGTATAGTTCTGTCCACAGGATAGTTTATAAATAAAACTTGATACATCAAGAAAACTATCCTTCAGATTGCCCAAAAATAATATGCATAAAGCATGTTGAAGGAATCAGCATGTTAATAATAGAAAAAAGTAAACTTACAAGTTCAAACTGATGATTTGGGATCTCAAAGGACTGTTACTGAGGAGGTCAAAAGCTGGATCTGACAGAGAAATCAAGTTTTGGCTGACAGAAAGACATTTGTGCTACCATACAGCTAGGGAGGTGACAGATTTGGGAGAAATTTATTACTTGCTCTGCTGCTTAAGTTCTCTTTAAGATTTACTTTATTTTATGCCTTGGCATACAAATAACAGATGATACCAGTGTTCATGTAACTCCATTTTCTGAGACTTCAGTGACATGTGGAAGAGGAAGGGAGGTTGTAGGCATGTGATTCAAGAGGGGTGCAATGACTCAGTTGGATGCTTGTAGGCACAGAGGAACAGATCTGTAATGCTTATGGTTAATTACAAGAGGATCACAACCTGCTGCTTTTATTCAACTGACATACTCATTGAACCTACTACTGCCAGATCCTGTATGGATACAGAATATGTACAATTGGAAGTGAAAAAATTGGGGAAAAATGCTTCTTGTCTTTGTATTGCTTATAGTGAGGGACAGAGCTATGAAATCTAACAGAGGTTGAGCAATTAGTGCCACTCTTGTTCCCAGGGAGCACAGTGCTAATGGTGCTTGGGGTGGGCTACCTCTGAGTGTCTTGGGGTTTGGTTTTGAGTGTGCTCTTGGGAGTCTTTCTCTAGACACCATGAAATGGATCTTCAAGGGTGGACAGGAGTCCAAAGTTTTTGTTAAAAGAATGAAGCCAGATGCGTAAGGGACACAACATCCCAGATGCAGCCTTGAACAATAGAAGCTAGAACATCATGGGTAAAGCTCTTTGCCTTTGTTCTTCTGGTAGACAACTCTGAGAGGATGTCTATGACTTCTCAAGATGGCTCAGAGCACCTTGCTTTTCTTTCTGCCTTTTCTTACTTCCAGGTCACTATCTCTTTTCTCTTAAAAAACAGCTGTGTGAAGGCACAGAGATAGTACTGTGTACCTCCCCAACTGCCATGAAGTCTCTGTGGCCAAAGAGCATGTGTCTGTGCCAAATGATCCCCACGCTACTAGGCCAGAGAGGTAAGAAGTCCTCAAGGGACAACCCAAGTGGCTGGGGCTTTGTTCTGAAGATAGTGTGGAGCCACAGAGGTAGCATGACAGCATTCCTATTTGAGCACCCGGACTCTGGTGAAACACTACCTGTAGTGCACCTAAACAACCTTGTTCACTAGTTGCAGCGCTTGGTAGCAAATGGCTCTAGGTGTTTCAGGGAAACTCAGCACATGTGGATCATTCTTAGATGGATCCACATTTACCTATAAAGTGTGTTTGGAAAATGGGTTTAAAAATAGTTATATGATTTTATAATAGTAAAGTGCTCATATAAATAGTAAATATGCTCATAAAGAAAATTTAGGAAATGAAGACAGAAAAGCAAGGAAATTAAAATTAGCATCAGTCCTACTGCTGGCAGGTATGTTGTAACAGTGGTGATGCAGTGTTACTGTTTTAATATATATTTCTCTAGTTGCTAATTTATGTATGTACTTTTTGTGCCACATACTATATTGCATATTCAAATTTGTATCTTTTCTCACTTAACATTATGCATGAACACTTCTTAATGACATTAAATATTTTTAAAGTTCTGAATTATGAGCAGCAAATAATAGCCTTTTCTATGGATTTGCCATAATTTAATGAATCTCCAATTATGGGACAGTCAGTTCATTTTCAATTGTGTGCTATTATAAATAATGAGGCATTATTTCCTTATGCCTTAATATTTCTCTGAATTTATGACAATTTCCTTAGGAAATGCTTACTGGAAAGCTCACAAGAATAATTCTGAATCCTTTCATGGGTAAGGCAAGGCCTAAATAACTAAATTAACTAAATATTCTTAAAATCTAAGAACAAAAACAGAGACCTGTAGAATATTCTGGACATGTGTTTCTAAGTTAATTCATAGAAAAACTTAACCAGTTATACTTTTCATAATACCTATCTTATAAGGCAATTTTATTGTACTTTCATTATTGTGAAGATTATAATTCTTTTAAAAATCTAGGTTATTTAAATATAAAAATTTGATATAATAGAAATTTATATTGTATTCACAATTCACGTATGACTTAGAAAATGTCTTTACATTTACATTTATAAGATGCTGAGTATGTAGCATTTAACTAACTAATAATGGTAAGTAAATATTTATGATGGTTAACATAATAATAGGAACTTCATAGGGAGTTCTGGGAGTTGATCATTCTCCCATCTGCAAGAATCAGTGTAACTTGGGGACCTGGTGAGTCCAGAGCAGGCACAGAACCAGAGAAGAAGCTTTGCAAATCTGTAGTGGTGGCCTATCCCACCATCACAGAAGGCAGGCAGACACTGGGCAGCTATGGGAACCTTCTGAGTACTCTCAGAAGCTTTGCCGAACTTCAACCTGACCCATCATCCTGGAGCCTTCCTGAGTTACAGGTCACCCCCTCTTAACTGCTGCAAAAGCCACACTAAATGCCACAGATCAGGAGCTTTGACGAGCTTGTCTCATGGTTGCAGGAGTTTGCTGACCCACCCACTCTGCATGCCCCTCCCATTGCTGCTGAATCTGAGTGAACACTAGGAACTTCAAAAATATGACAACGAAAAAGTAAAAGGCAAGTTCAGACATCTGACCCACCCAGAACAAGTTCAAGAGAAGAGGATATAGAAGAATTTCGAAGTCACACATTTCAAATTTCTCAAATTATAGCAACCATAATAAAGAGACAACTGCATCAGGATATAGAAGAAATCAGATCAGAAATAATCCATCTCATCAAAAAAGAAATGACAACAATCATGAAAGAAGTGCACAGCATATCTAAAGAAGGAATAAAGGGCAAGCCAAATAGCTCAGTGGATTAAAGTGACTGCAAGCAGGCACAGGGGCCAGGGGTTTGATCTCGGGGGTTGCTGTGCCAGCCCTGCCCCCAGGTTGTGCTGAGATGGCAATTGAGACTGGGCATAGTGGTGCACAGTTGTAATCCCAAGTCTTGGGAAGCTGTAAACAGGCAGATCACTATGAGTCCAATCTAGTAGTAAGACCCTGAACAACCTGTAGACCTTTTCCTAAAATTAAAAAAAAATGAAGAAGGAATAGATAAAAAATAGAGAACATAAAAATGATGGAAACATTGAATGCAAAATATAGGACAGAATTAGATTGCTTTTAACAGATTCAAACAGATATTCAGAAAATAAGAATTCCACTGAAAACTGGCAAAAGTGCTTAAATAAAATTGAAGATAAGACTTTCAGACCTTGCAGATATCACTGTAGCAAGTGAATGTGAAAGGAAAAATCTCTCAAAGTAACAAGTAGCAAATTCAGCAAGTTCAAGATGATGCAAACAATATAAATTAGTGGGTGTCAACAAAACAGCAGGAATCAGCACAAATGACATAAGAAGATTATTTACAGAAGTAGTAGCAAAAAATTTCACAAGCATGGGAAAAGAAACTGAAATACAGATAAGTGAGACATATGGAACTCCCATTAGCCATAATCAAAATAAATCTACGCTTAATAATCAAGATCCCAGAAATTCAGCAAAAAACCCCAGAATATTGAAAGCTGTTAGAGGAAAGAAACAGATCACCTATAATGGAAATTCCATCAGAATCATGGCAGATTTCTCAACAGAAACCATAAAATCAAGAAGAGTTTGGAGCAAAGTATTTCAGGAACTAAAAACAAAACAAAACAAAACAAAACAACCTTCCAACCAAGATTGATTTACCCTAAAAAACTATGAAATTTAATGGTGAGTTAAGATACTTCTACGACAAAGAATAATAAAAGAATTCATGAACACAAAACCACCCTGCAAAGAGCACTGACAGATATTCTAGAGAGACAGACATGACCACAACTTCAAGAACAACTATGGAGAGGAACCATCAAGCAGAGCAAGTCATTAAACAGGGGGGAAAAGTAGGGAACTTAAAACAGGAAAATAACATGACGAAGATGAGCCATTATATATCAGTTATAACCATCAATGTAAATGTCTTCAATTTACCTATCAAAAGAAGCAGATTGGCAGAGTGAATCAAGAAAAAAAATCAGGGCCAGAGAGATAACTCAGCAGACTAAGCACCTGCTTAGGAAAGTGCATGGACCAAGGTTCAATCCCTAGAACCACATGCCGTGATAAGCCTGCCTTGGGGCACCCTGAGACTGGGTGTGGTGGTGCGTGCCTGTAATCCCAGCACTGGTGAAGCAGAAAACAGGAAGATAACTATGAGTGCAAGCTGCATAATGAGACCCTATACAAAATACATAAAAAGAAACAAAAATCAATAGTATCCTGTATACAGGAAACACATATACCTCAAAAGGAAATTCATAGAATAAAAGTCAACAGATAGGGAAAAACACTCCATGAAATAAGAACTCAGAAAATATCATGGCCAACTATTCAGGTTGCCAGCAATGTCAAATTCAAATCAAGAATGGTTAAAAGAGAACAAGAAGTTCACTAAATACTTGTTAGGGGAAAACTGAATGAAGAAGAGATGACAATCATAAGTATATATGTACCAAACATAGGAGCACCCAACTACATTAGACAAATTTTGACACACATGAAAAATCAAATGAGCAGGTTAGGGAGCTGGCTCGGTGGTCCAAGAGCCTACCTGGCAAGTGCAAATACGCAGGTTCAATCCGTGATACCACATGTCATGACATTCCCTGAACCCCTCGTCGGTCATGCTGGCCACAGAAACTGGGCAGGTGGTGCACTGCTGTAATCCCAGTGCAGGAGAGGTTGCAAAAGGAGGATCACAATGAGTCTGAGCTGCATAGCAAGATCCTGCACTAAATACATAAAAAAGAAATAAAAGATAAAAAAATTAAAAATCAAAAAGCATTATAAAAAAGAAAAAAAAATAAAATGAGCAGTAACACAATTGTAATAGGGGACTTTAACATGCCACTGTCACAAAGAGATAGGTCAAATAGACAAAAAAAATTCAGCAAATAAATAATAGCACTAATCTAAAGTAGTGAAGAAATGGACATGATGTTCTACCCAACGACATCCGAATACATATTCTTCTCAGCTGCACATGGGATGTTCTCCAAACTAGATCACATACTATCATATAGAGTGTGCTTAAGTAAATGCAAAGGAATTAAAATTATCTCATGTATATTATCTGACTATAAGGCATGGAAATTGGAGGTTATTGACAAAAGAAACAGCAAAAACTTTATAAGCACGTGGAAAGTAAATAACACTCTCCTGAATAATCAATGGGTCACAGATGAAATTACTGAAGAAAGTAAACAATATTTATAATCAAACAGAAATGCAGATTGTGGGGTGTAAGAAAAGCTGCTTTAAGAGGAAAATTTATAGCAGTAAATTTTCACAGCAGGCAAACAGAATGAGCTCAAATAAATAATCTTGGGCTATATCTTAAGCTCCTAGAAAAATAAAAACAAGTTAAGCCCAAACCCCCCAAAAAAACCACAGGAAATTACAAATATCAGAGCAGAAATTGATGCAATTTAGACAGAGGAAACAATACAAAGAATTAATGGGTCAAACAGTTGGCTCTTTGAGAGAATAAACAAAATTGATAAACCCATAGCCAACCTTATTTTAATAAGGGAAAAAAAATTCAAATTCATGCAATAAGGAATGAAAAGGGCAAAATTGTTACTGACCCTATAAAATTTAGGAGATCATCAATGCCTACTTCTAAAATCTTTACTCTCACAGGATGAAAAACACAACAGAAGTGGACAGATTCCTAGATGTATGTGAATTACCAAAACTGAATCAAGAAGATATAAAAATTCTGAATAGCTCAATATATGTGAATTAAATTGAAAATGTAATAAAAAGCCCACCAATCAAGAAAAGCCCAGGTTCTGGTGGATTCACAGGTGAATTCTATAAAAAGTTTAGAGAATATTTAATACCAATTTTTCTCAAACACTTCCATGAAATTGAAAGGGAAGCAATTCTCCCAAAATCATTTCTGGAGGCAAGTGTTACTCTGATACCAAAATCAGAGAAAGACCCAATCAAAAGGAGAACTATAGGACAATCTCACTCATGAAAGTTCAATAAAACACAAAAATATTCAATAAAATACTAGCAAACAGAATGCAGCAAACCAAAGAAAAGATTATACATCATAACCAAGTTGGATTTATCCAGGAATGAAGGGATGGTTCAATATATGCAAATCCATAAATGTAAGAGATCACATCAACAGAGACAAAGATAAAATTCACATGATCATCTCCATCGATACAGTAGAAGCTTTTGACAAAATCCAACACTAATTCATGAAAAAATGTGTACAAAATATTGGAATAGATGTTCTATATCTCAATCTGATAAAAGCCATCTGTGATTAAACAAACAGGCAAAATCATTCTAAATGAAATAAAACTGAAAGCTGTTACCCTAAAATCAGGTACAAAACAAGGATATCCACTGTCACCACTGTTATTCAACATAGTTCTGGAAACTAGCCAGAGCAATTAGACAAGAGAGAAACATAAAAGAAATAATTTTTGGAAAGGAAGAAGTGATGCAGATGACATTATAATCTACATACACGACCCCAAAAATTCCACCAAGGGACTTGTAGATTTAATAACAAAGTTCAATATCATAGCAAGGTACAAAGTCAACACAAAAAAATCAATAGCATTTCTGTACACAAAAATGAATATATTAAGGGAGATACGAGGGAAACCAGGCCTTTCACAATAAATGAAATACTTAGGAATCAATCCCACAAAGAAAGTAAAAGATTTATATAGTGAAAATTACAGTACTCTGAGAAAAGCTGTAGAAGAAGTTTTCAGAAAATAGATATTCCCTACTCCTAAATTGGAACCAAATTGCAAAAATGGCCATACTCTGAAAATTGCTGCACAGATTTAACACAATCCCTGTTGTAATATCATTAGTAAACCTCCCGGATCTAGATAAATCATTCACAAAGTTAATCTGGAACCAGAAGAGACCTATGATAGCAAAAGCAATTCTGGAGAACAAAGTCAAGGCAGGAGGTTTCTAATCCCTGACTTGAAATTATATTACAAAGCTACTGTGATAAAAGCGGCATGGTATTGTCAAAAAAAGAGGTGAGGATCAATGGAACAGATTAAATATAGCAGAGACAACTACAAACATGCTCATCCAACTTAACTTGACAAAGAAGCCAAACATGTTCACTGGAAGAAAGGTAGCCTGTTTAATAAATGCTGCTAAAGATAAACTGGCTTTCTACATGCTAAAGGCTAAAATTAGACCCATGTCTATCACCATGCATTAAACAACAGTCAAAATGGACCAAAGATTTATGTACTAAAAGAGAAACACTAAATCTATTGGAGGAAAAAGTAGATAGAAATCTTACAGACCTAGTGATAGGTTGAAAGTGTATGAAGAAAAGGCAAACTGCATGGGAAATGCTTCAAACAATCAACAACAAGGATCTCATCTTTTTGAACAGTTTCTGCATGTCAAAAGGAATCAGCCACACAGTAAAAAGAAAGCTCATGAATTAGGAAAAAAAACATAGTTGACCCTCTCTGAGACAAAGGACTTCTATCTCGAACATTTAAAGAATTTAAAAAATGAAGGCCCCAAAACCAAAAGACCCAATTGAAAAATGGGTATCTAAAATGAATGCACAGTTCTCAGATCAAGAAATACAAATGGTGTGTCAGTTACTTTTCTCTCATTGCTGGAACAAAATGCCCAACACTCAAAGTTATTTCGTTCACAGCTGGTGGAGGTTTCAGATCATACTTGGCTGGCTGCAAGGCAGATTAGCACAATGGCAGGGAGCAGCTGTCCATGGTAGCAGAAAATAGCAAAGAGCTAAGGGTGGAGCACTGGCTGCAGCAGCTAGCAAGCTTCTTTCTCTTCCCCATATTGTAATGAGGATTATCTACCTCAGGGAAGGTGTGGAACTCACACCCATTATCCCAGCATTGAATTATGAATTAATCACAAACTCTAGAATCTTCCCCTTGACTGCAAGAGGCTTTGGAGGGACAATTAAATACAGACCATAACAATTGGCAAATAAATATATGAAAAAATGTTCAGCATCATTTGTCTTTCAAGAAATGTAAATTAAAACAACACTGAGATTCTGTCTCACCTCATAAAAAATGGCTATCATCAAGAAATCAACCAATACAGCAAGGGAGATAGTTCAGGAGTCTAAGCATTTGCCTGGCAAGTGCAAGGACCTATGTTCAATCCCTGGTATGGCAGGCCATGCCTTGGGCCCACCAAAACCAGGAGTGGTGGGGCATACCTGTAAGCTGAGCATTGGACAGGCTGAAACAGGAGGACCACTGTCAGTCCAAGCTGCATAGTAGGACCCTGTGCCAAATACATAAATAAAAATAATTAAAGAAATCAACCAGTGAAAAACAGTGGAGGAGCTGTGGGTGAAAAGGAACTCTTCTCCACTATTGATGGGAGTTTAGATTTGGTACAACCACAATAGAAATTGATGTGGAGATTCCTCAAGAAAACTAGGATTGGAGGTCCCATTCAACCCAGCTATTTCCCCACCTGGGTATTTTTCCAGAAAAGCTGAAAACATATCACAGCGATTTAGGTGCACCCATGTTTATAGCTGCACAATTTGTCATAGCTAAGTGTTGATAATAACACAAATGCCCATCAACTGAGAAATGGATTAAAAAACATGGTGTTTTTCACAATGAAGTATTACTCAACAATGAAAAAGATAAATTGAAGGCTTGCATAGGTAAATGGATGCAACTAGAGACCATATTCATAAGTGAAATAAATCAGACCTACATGTATAAACAGCAGATTGTCTCAGTGGAGTAAAGTGCCTGCTTAGGCAAACTCAGGGACCAGAGTTCAATTCCTACTGTGCTGTGCTGGCCCCACCCCCAGAGCACGCTGAGATGGTGATTGAGACCAGGTGTGGTGGTGCACCTGTAATCCCAGTGCTTGGCAGGCTGAAAACAGGAGGATCACTATGAGTCTGATCTGTGTAGTGAGATCCTATAGACTCTGTACTAAAATACATTAAAAAAATCTGAAAGTACAATAAGTTATGTGAAAGGGAAAGAATCTGTTCAAAGGGAAGAAAAACTGGGATAAAGAGGAGGACAATAGAAACAGAGAAGTAGGAGAAGAATATGTATGTAAAATGGATTGAATAATTGTACTGTTGATTTCTGCTGGTCTACAGAGGAGAGCAACTGATGCTTAATTTTTTCTTTTCCTTTTTAATTTCTCATAACAGTTTTTTCCATTTTTTTCAGTTTTGAATGCTTATATCTGGTCATATTATCAACTAATTTGAAGACAACATTTTGCAATACAGCAACCATTGTGGAATTCCTATTGATTTGTTTGAAGTTTTGCATCTTTTCTAACGTTTCTTCTTCTTCT
>NW_004524717.1:7136558-7143961 GCF_000260255.1 Octodon degus
CAAGCACAATAAAAGCTTGTTTTTCACTCTTGTCACAGTCCAGTGGGCAGTGAATACAGGCCCTTGTCCATTCTTTCTACAGACACTTGGGCACAGCCCACTTGCTTGGACCTGCTTGGGTTTCCATTCCTGAAGGTATGGACAATTCTGCTGGGAGGGGCCCATCTTCATATGCACAGTGCTCCTCCTCCTTTTTGTCTCCCTTGGGTCCTTTAGAGTGCATGTCTCCTGGGGAGGCACAGTTGGAGCTCACTCCACCCAGTGCTTGTGCAGCTCTGAAGAGCCATGGATTCACCCCCAGGGTGCAGCCTGTGGCTGCTGCTGTGTCCACAGCTGAGGGACAAAGGTTAGTGCTTCCCAGCCATTGCATAGATGCTGCTAGGAGCCTGGATGCTTAGGAGATTCAAGAACTATGTTCTCACCAGAACAACTAACTCACCATCCTGATAGTTTTCTTCACCAACTATCTCTGCTTCTTCATTTACTTGCTGGGATTGCTGTCCAAATAACTATCTGTACTAATGTCTCTTTCTGAGGGTGATTTCATGGAAATTCAAGCTAAAATATTCTTGATATATGTTTTATGGCTTTTCCATCTTCTAAACCCTTCAAAGGAAAGTGTCAACTTGGAGTTTTCTATGGAAATGTCAATAGGTCCTACTGGGAAGAGGCAGGCAACATCTCTGCACACATGCCAGCATGTTCCTCAACTTAGTTGGATACTTGCTCACAGAAGTCAGTGCACAGGAGAGGAGTGTCGAGGGCCAGAAAGTGGGCTTTCTGGGGAGGTGTGGGGTAACAGCCTGGAAGGAGACATTTATTCTAGCATTTCAAACACCACTTTCCAAGTCTTTGAGGAAATAGGTGATACTTATATGAGGACCAGAGGAGGCATTCTAGGCAGAAATCAGCATTTTATGAGAGCTTCAGTCAGGTATCCTGATGTTTTGACACTGACCAGAGGTGTTGAAATCTTTGTGATGGTGTTTTCTTATCTTGATGGAAGAATATTCTAGTTTCAGTTGTTTTGTGGTCCACAGTTGGTTCTGGAAACAGGTTAGAAAAATAAGCAAGATTGTAAGAATGTTGAGTAAAGGTCACAATGAGAAGGAGAGAGAACAGGAACAAAGCAAGGTGGAGCCATGTGGCAGCAGGCTGTTGAGGAGGTCAGCTTCGGAGCTATGGGAGGCAATAGTTGGAATCTGGCTGGGCTCTCACAGGTGCCATGAAGCACACAGCCCTCCTCTTGCATTGGTAGTTTTTCTTATTGTCCATAAGTGATGAGTTATTTTACTTTGTGTCAGGACAGAAACTTACATGGGGGAGGACCTCACATTCCTCTTCCACTTACTTTGTACAGATACACAAATCAATTAAATTATCTAAAACTCAAAACCATCATGTGTAAAAGCAAGAACAGCAATATTGATCTTGCTGTCCAATTCTTATTTTTTATTATATAAAATTATCTAGATATATAGCATACACTCAGTAAATGTGAATGTCCCTTCTGGAATGCCTTGAGATTGTCATTAATTATGTGAAAGAGAAGAAGTCAAACTGTTGTTTGTTAGATAATTCTCCTTTCTCCTGAAATCCTCTCTACTAACTTGGATAGTTTAACTGGTGAAAGAACTAAGTTAATAAAGGAAATCTAAAGAGAATTTAGGAAACAAAATACCAGAAAGAAATCCTAAATTGGATAATAAAAATCAATAGGAATTCCAGGGCAACAAAGATGTCCAATTGTTTGTATTATGGCCATTGTGTGTATGAAGTAAATTCTCCATTGTCATAAAAAGAAGGAATTTGCTTGCTCTCGGTGCTATGTTGTTTTTAGAAAATTACACAAAACTAAATTGGGCCTGAAAGTAACTTTATTAAGTAGTCTAAACAAGGGCTTCTAAAATGTGCTGTGACATACCAGACATCCTCTACTTCTCTGATGACTTCTTTTTACTTGTAAGTTTGAAAAATCTGAATCTCAACAACTTCTAGGCTGGAGATATGGCTCAGCAGCAATTAGTGTCTGCCTGGCAAGCACAAAGTACTGAGTTTAATCCCTGGTACAAGAAAATCTAAAATTTAGATGAGAGGTTAAGGCAGAACTCTTCTGGAGATGAGGTGTACAGTGATAAGGCTGAATATGATTTGTTATTTGATTTGACCTAAGAATTGAGTCTGCAAGTCATTAGAAGTCTACCAGAATAATTGACATCATTTTTCAGCAGAAGTGTCATATAAGAACATGAGATTTGGAGACAGTTACACCTGAATTTATACCCTAGTTTCGGCATGTATTTCCTGAGTGTCGTTAGATAGACTAGGTAAACTCTCTAGCTTCCAGTTTCTCATTTATAAAGCAAGGACTGGTATATTACTTTGCAAGGTACAAGGTACAGACTAAGTAAGTGAATATACACAGTACACTTGTAATAGATTTTGGCTAATAGTAACTAGCAGCTTATGAACAAGAAAAGATAGTAACTAGAAAAGTATGGCATGAAGTCCTAACAGGATGCATTAATAAGATGTTAAACTGTGAAAAAATTCTCTTCTACTGCTCAAGGTAAATATTGCTGTCTGCTGGTGCCTGTATTTATTCTATCATGCAAATACATGGCAAGGCTATCCCATGGATAAACTCTTCTTGTGTGGTAAAATCACTATGAAAAATATTCTGGAGATACGAGTCTGAAAAGCACATTCATTCACTATAAAAATGAAAAAGTGGATACATCCAGCCCCACTTTATGTATACAAATGTGGTCATGGTCAAGGTACTGAAGGGAGGTAGCAGAAGGCTAGAATTAAACACGCAATGCTTTCATAAATGGACTGTGATTCATTAGTTGGTCATCAGAGTGACTCAGTTCAATGGCTTGTGGAAAAGAAAAATGCCAAAGTATTGCACATAATGTTAATGTACACTTGATAATTATCTATTATTTAACTTGTGCCTTGTATATTGTTAAATGGAACACAAGCAGTGTTTCAACCATGAATTACTCATTTAGCCAAATACACTTGTAAAACTATAATGACAATGCTACTGGTAGAATATAAGGAGAAAGGCTGTGGAAACTGTCCTCCAAAGACAGCTGATGATAATTCCTCCAGTGTCTAAGTGCTCATGACATTGTCCCACTGAAAAGTGCTTTATTTCTCCTCCCTTTAGATGTGGATTTATCTAACCATTTTGATCAGTAGAATGATAATCTAATATGTCTAATCAATGGCTTTAGGTGATCTATCAGCAGTTGTCTTCTTTTTGAGATATTTTTTCTTGCAATCAAAGAAGAAAGAAGAATGCACATAAACATACTTCTGTGTAGGAGGCTTGTGCAGTGAATACCATGGCTTCAGCTGCAGCTCTACTCCAACTCCCAGAAGGAAACCAGTACCACAACCTGTATCAACAGATACCAAGACAAACAAAAGAACTGAAGAATCCACCACAGAACCATGACAGGCAATAAACTGTTACCTAAGACAAGATTGGTTTCGGTTTGTCATGAAACAAATGGTAATTAAAAATGAATGCTGTTTATGACACAAGGGTTAAGAGGCAATTATTGAAGAGCTCCTAGCCATGTGCCTTTTGTTCCTTAAGCACTACAGTGAAGTGATCCATAACCTGCTTTCCCATCTTCTTTCCCAGTTCAGGACACTGACTAAAATAGGTCAAGTATGGGAGGAGCACTATGTTGCTGTGCTTCTCAGTCAGCTCAGAGGTCCTGCCATTCTTTATTCTTGGAAGTGTTTCACCTGTGGAGAAGGAAAGTAACAGCCGAGATAGCTATGGTAAAGAGGAGATAGCAAGCATTCTGGGGTGGACAGTGGCCCCAAGAAAGGTATATTCACTTTCTAATAAATAGAATTTTAGAATGTTACATTATTTGGAGAAAGGGTCTTTGCAAATACAATTTATTTAAGATCTTGACATGAGAAGATCATCCTGAACTATCTCATCAAGCTCTAAATCCAGTGATTAGTCTCCATAAGTGACAGTAAAGGAGGTGGCAGCATGATCATCAAGGTGGAGGGTGGAGGGACGTGGCCTCGAGTGACAAATGCTCAGGGCCACCAGAAGCACAAAGAAGGAATTCTCTCCAAAGACACCTAGAAGTAGACTGACCCTGCTATGTTTTTGAACTTCTAGTATCCAGAAAAGAGGATTCTAGAAAAACTTTGTGACATGTGATAGAAAGCACCTAGATTGCCTTAGATAGACTGTTGGTAGAAATATGGATTAAGAAATATTCTACAGGCACCAAGGGAAGTAAAGAACATGTTATTGGAAGAGGGAGGAAAAGCAAATTTGTTACATAGTAACAGAATGTCCAGCTGAATTTTGCCTGCTCTTCTGTGGAATGTAGAACTTTTTTGCAATTGACTTGGGTACTCAGCTGAGGAAGTTCCTAAGAAGTGTTTAAGGTGTAGGCTGCTCTTGCTTCTTATGTAGAAATGAGATTAAGGAAGACTGTTGTGCAAGAAGGATCCTGCACTTGAAGTTTTGGGAATTTCTTAGCATATTCTTAAGTGCGGATGCCTCAGAGGTATAGTCTTGCTTTTGTGGTCTCTCAGAAGGCTGTCACTGGCCTGTGACCAAGCCTATTCTCCCTTACTGGAAGGCTAGAAAGTTTGCAAAGGGGAATCTGTTTGTAAAAACCAAGACCTTTCTAAGCCAACTGCAAGTCAACAGATAACCAAATATATGAACAAGCCCAGTTTACCCAAGAGTAGAGACACCTAACTCAACTTTCAAGTGATTAAATTTCATGAGCAAGATAAACTAACATTTGAATTATGGAGTAATTAAAAAATCCTTATTATTTTAGGGATCTCATTTTTGGGATGGTTTGTTAAGCAGCAGTTGCTAACAGGTGCAGACAGAATACAAGATGGCTTTTCCCACAGGTTACTGAGAAAAACTTCAATTACTTTGTGATAAAATGAAGGTGTTTGGAAAACTCTAAGATCACATATGGCTCCATATCTGTTACTTTTCAACAGGAATCAACTTGCTATGACCTTCATATGATAAGAAAGTGTGCTGTGATCTTCACATGATAAGAAAGGGTCAGGTTAATGACATAGAGGAGGACTGGAGGAGAGGTACTCTGATTATATGTTTCAGCTTAAGGAAAAGCTTTGTGGCCCCTGATGTTTAGTAGAAAAGTGTCCGCATCCTTCTCTGTGCTCAGTTTCATTACCAACTTTAAAACAACACCTAAGATTCCCTCTCTGCCAGCTGCTAGCCTCCCCCTTGGTTCCTTTCCCCTTCCTTTAACCCACAAAAACACTGACTGTTGATGAGCTGTAAGTCATTTTGCAGAGGAAATTGGGTGTGCAAATCCTTAGATTAGACAACATTAAAAGTTGTAATCCACTGGCCCTCCATGTTGACACCTTAATTCTGAACTCTTAACAGCCTGAGCCCACTCAATGGCCCTGAACAGCTCCACCTTCTTCATGTGGCTCCTGGCTCCCTTCCCTCCTTGCTTGAGTCACCACCCGAAAATGACACTGGCTTCCAGATGGGGGAACACAGCTTTCTCTTACTTGCAGTGATAATAATGTTTTCTCAGTTTTATTACAGTCTCTTGAGAGCAGGGCTGATTTGCATATTCCCTAACACTTAATTAACGATGTCACCTTCCCAGTGCCTTGAAAACAGTTTGCATTTTTTTTCCCTCTCTGGGCAGACCTCCAACAGTTACCTCCCACATTTTCTGCTGCAGTCCTTTTTATTACTTTAATGACAAATAATTGGACAGATTCTGAGTAATGAGGGTGAGAGCCAAAGGACTGTTGCAAGGGAGACGGCTGCATGTTACAAGACACTTTTAGTGGTCTCTAAATCAGACAGACAAGTAGAGTAATGATCATCTTGCCGTAATGAGACACAATTAAGAATCACTGCGGCAAATGACAGAGCAGTTCATTGAACAGTAACCTCCTTCCTTGCGTTCTCTCTCCCTCTTTTTTCCAGAGAAGATCGAAGCTTAATTATAGCATCACCATTTGCCATGCTATCCTTAAGATGGTATCAGCGCTTCTAACACAAATCTCATACTTTTGAAGGCTTATTACACATTAAAAAATAGCTCTATTTTGAAATTTAGGGTGTCAGATTTTTATCTAAGATACTTAGAAAATATAGATTCTCAGTGTTAGAAAAAATCTTCTAGGTTCTGTATTTATGCCTGATCCTTGAATGTTGCATTTACATTGAATGGATCAGGGCGTTTGGCATAGATCTAAGGAAACACCTTTCAGTGTGGTATCTGACACAACAGCACATGCTGAAACTTCAGGCAGGAGCTATAATGACAGATCAGCTCTACCCACCCTAAGTTTTTGCTTCAATAGTTTGGGATGAGACCCAGTTCACATCTGTAGGTGTTTCCAAGTGGGGCTTCATGCTGGCCTGTGCACCACATGCCGATGCCACCCTATGGTCTTTGCTGTGGATGAGGTGAAAAGCAAAGCTCCAGATCTCCAAACTACCAAAGCACATAGTTCAAAGGTCAGTGACTCTGCAGTTTACTTGAAAAGAATGGATCCAAAAATGAGCAGAAAACAATGTTCCCTTTAGAAAACCACCTGCTGATCCCCCTCTATTACAATAGGTGGTTATTCTTTTCCAGCTGATTCTCAAAGAAGATAAGTTACATACCACATGTATGTGTGATGAAGCACTGCAAGTACAATGATAAATTCTTTGTGATTTTATTGTACAAGTCTCTATTTTCTCTTTTCTGATGCAACAAAAGCTCTTTGGAATTTTTTTCTTATTCACTGTTTAATTTAACCTTTTTCAGAGCTAGTAGTCTCTATCAAAATAGTGTGTTTAGAATGACCAAGGCATTCCTAATTAAAAAGGTACTGAAATGATAATAAAATATGTCACTTTTTTTTGGTTCAAAATCATGGAGATTTTGTGGTAGTGGTACAGATATTTCTATTTTACTATAGATAGATGGTAGGTAAGTAGATAGATAGATGACAGATAGATAGATAGATAGATAGATAGATAGATAGATAGATAGCCAGCTGGTCACAGTGCCACAATGCTTAGTTTCAATCATTTTGTGATTTTTTTAGAGCTACTTGGCTTGCTGTGGAATAAGATTATTTGAATAAATTGAAGAATAATTCATCGCTTGTGTTCAAATTCTTTTGGAAGAATGTAGGATTACAAATAAGCATTAACAAGGCTCTCTGCTCCCTCTAGTTGTGCAAATAACATGTGCAAATAACACGTTGGTTATCTAGCTACATTATATTTAACACAAATTTTAAAAAACAAAATACACTGTGAAAGTGTAAAGATTGGTGTGATTGTGAATGTGTCAATAAGAGCATAATTGTGAGTGAATAAGAGTAATTTCTTGGGC
>NW_004524717.1:7144616-7148190 GCF_000260255.1 Octodon degus
AGATCCTGTACCTCAGATTGTAGAACCTTTATCAGTGCAGCCATGTGGATGAGTCACGGCCATTGCTTGGCCAATGTGCTCTCTGTGAAAGCTTGAGAGAGTGTCTTCTCCTCCTGGGATTCATTTAGATGGCAACTGAGACTGAGCATGGTGGTGCACACCTGTAATCCCAGCGCTTGGTAGGCTGAAAACAGGAGGATCACCATGAGTCTGATGTGTGTAGTGAAACCCTGTAGACCCTGTACTAAATACATTAAAAAGAGTAATTTCTTTTTGGATGGACTATATTAAGCCAAAACACTTTCCTAGCATTGTGAATGTGCAGCATAAAAAGAGGTTAGTGAATGTAAGTGCTTAAATAATCCATTAAAGTTACATTGGTGAGCAGCATGTGTAAGATTCAGATGCCTGCCATCACTCATCTGCAGGGCCCTGTGGCTGCATCATCTGAAGAAATGCAGATGACCCTGATGATACTCTTATTGCTCACACCAGTCGGGGTAAGTTGAGTCATATTGCAGTAACAAAGCCAATGAAAAACCAAAGCAACAGTGTTCTGTTGATTCACTTTCTGGGCTTGTAAACTCAACTGTGGGTCCAGGCAATCTTCCAGGGCAGTTTCTCCACTTACAAGTGCAGCTACTAGGCTGCTTGGATCTTTGACTTCTCCAGGCAAGGCTGGTCTCAGGTATGAGGTGGCCTCCTCTTGTCTGCCAGAAATCCAGAAGTGACTGTGGAAGTGGTTCAGGCAAAAGTTCCTTATGTCAATGGTCTACACAGAATCAACTGTGCTACCCAGAATCGATCCTCACTTCCTAACTGCTTTGCTTAAAATTTTTATTTACCATTCTGATTGTTTCTGCTTTTATCACTTAAACATAAACCAAGGCCTTAATCATGTGGAACACTTGGGCTTGTAAATTATTTGTATGTGAATTATCTCAGAAAATGACTTTGCAATCATGTGTATAGAAAACTATCACTGTTACTTTAAAAAAATTTTTAAGAGCAGAATATTTATTAGGGGAAAGAAAGCTTCTGTACAAGAGAGAGAAAGAAGGGAGGCCCTCCAAATGCGTTGTCCTCAGGAAGCTATCTTTTCCAGGGACTTTTATAGTGTAAAAGCATGGGGTGAGGCAGGTTTAAGGTAGAAGATGTAGGAAGTGGCTTAGGTGGGCATGAGGAGGGACAAAACTATGGTTAACCAATGAGATTACAAGCAGTATTGCTCAGGTAAAGTTGATTAAATCCAGTACCAAATGAGAAGCCAATCACTTAGCAAATAGGCATGAATTACAAGACAGGGTATCTTCCTGTTGGGGATTGAGTTAGTGACTCATTTGGACTCTTATACATAGGTATTTATTGATACCTATTTAAAATATCAATCCCTAAAAAAACAAAAACAAAAACAAACAAACAAACAAAAAGAAACATAAAAAAAAATAAAATATCAATCCTTGATGCCCATCCTTAGGAAAGTGTGTGGTTGCATTTGTTTACTCTTTTGTCTTGAGGTGTGGTTCTAAGTGGGAGTGTCTGTCTCTTCCAAAGCTGCAAAGTCACCTTGTCTTCTGTATTATCTCCTTGAGGACCTGACCTATCTGCTTGCCTATGATATTTCTATCTAATTTAGCTGACTATAGCATTTCCCCTTCTGAAGAAGTAACCTGCACTGCCATGAGTAAATCCTGGGCAATGACTGCTCTGGCTTCTTCAGGTTGAAAGGGGTCATTGCTTTTGATCAGCAGTCAGAGATACTTTCCAAAAGTTCTATATAAAGGTCCTCAATAGACAACAGGCATTTTTATCTTATGTAGGCATATAGCTTTGAGTCTGGAGAAGACAAGGCCAAAGAAACAATTAAAAATGCATGTGACAAATATCAACAGAATAATTATGAATATGGTGATAAAGATAGGTCCAGGGAACCTCAGCATACCATTGATTTTATGTCTAATATTTTATACAGTTATTGAGACATTAGAAGGATCTGGAAGGTAATAACCTTTTCAAGTTTGTCACTATAAAATGCCTAGTCAGAACTTTTTGTAGGTCAGTTAGCAGGGATCTCTTAAATGTAGGGTTCAATCCCTTCGTTTTATCTTCCATGGCCACTGGGTATTATCCTAAACAAACTGGCCAACTCTATTATTACCGGGGGCACATGAATTGCCAGCCCTGGGGAAAACACTGAGTACTCTCAAGTTTGCAAGTGAGGCCACTGGCTGAGTAACTACTGACAAATCTGCATGTCCTAGTTACTTTTAAAAAGCAAATTTTGATTTATTTAGTTGAGAAACCTCCTTGATTTTCCAAGTCATATAAGTACTGAGGAACAAAACCCCAGATCGCTTGCATAGGAGTCAGTTCCTTCCACTACACCATACTGCTAGCTTCATTACAGGTCTTTGTGATTAAAATAAAAAGGTGAATATTACTTAAACATGGAGTATTCTGGTTCAACACATGTCTTAAAGTTTCAGATTCAGTCTTGGGTGTTTTTGAGGGTTGGCGTTGTCTTGTCATATAAAGTTAATGTAGAACTTATTAGTTGATAACTTCCTTCAAAGTGTAAAATTCATTCTGATTTTATTCCATTTTATTTGATCTTCACATGTCCTTTAAAAATTGAAGATTATTGTCCATTAAATTAATTTTAGTAAATTCCCATAATTATAGGACCTTGGCTAATGTAGTTCTGAGATGTGTCATTTGTACTTCTTTACCAGTAAATTAAGATCTGTCAACTTTAATGGCATCATTTTATAGTTACTCTTACCCCAGAACTTTAGTACTTCTTACATTAGCAATAGGAAAAACTACCTCTTTAGAATTAAGTACCAAGGACCATTTGGGACCATCCCACAGCTTATCTAGACTAGTCTTTCTCCTCATGTCTTGGGCATGTATACACAGCAATCTTATGAATTGATTTTCCAGCATAAAAGTGAGCTATGAATGCAATTGTAAGACATATAAATGTCCACCTACAAAATCTGCTTTACAGAAACTCTTTAAGCGTCTCAAGGTAAATCATTTTTACAAGCCCCAGTTCCCTATGGTGGTAGGAAATTAATTTTGTCATATTTGGGGATAACTGTGATAGGTTCCATTTGTGCTCCCACCATATACCTGCTTGGCATTCACTCACCACCCTCAGTAGCGACTTACTGCCACCTTCTATAACTCTTCATCTGAGGAATCATTCTCTCTTGCACACGTAGGAAAAAAATGGCAGTGAGGAGTGGCCCTTAACTGAAGTGGTACTTCTCTTCAGCACTCCCAGAGAGCTTTTGGGGAGAAATTGTGCTTTTCATCCCCACAATTTTAGACTATGTGATGGTTCCAGTTCCCAGGCAAGTGGACACTGCTGCTAGAAGATGTGGCCACTCCACTTAACAAGACTTCTGCCTAGGCTCCTCGTATGGTTCATAAGAGGCTTTGCATAGACTTTATAAACTGTGATTGTTAAATTCATATTTGAAAAGTTTGTTTTTTCAGCAGAATGTAGCCCTGCTGGATGAAAATCTCATCCAAGATAATTTTCCAGAATAATACTGCATTTGAAAAG
>NW_004524717.1:7148765-7150823 GCF_000260255.1 Octodon degus
TCTTCTATTCTAGCTGCCATTTGGTATATATCTAAGGTCATTAAAGGTTTTCACCTAACTGTATAGTTTTTCTGCAAAAAAACGAGGGTGAGAGTTATTGTTCATTTGTGTCCTACTTGTCCTATAATCCTACCTCATGAATGATATTTTTGATATTTGAGAAACATTGATGATGGCCTTTTTCCAGTTTCATCATATTCCTCTCTCAAGCCCAAATTCTATCCTTGGTTGAAGCTTGGGTACTTTACCTGGTGTCACAACTGATACTGGCCTTATAGAACTAGATTCCAGTAGAGGAGGGGGTAGAGGGAAGAATTAGCATCAGTGATAAAGCAAAGGGAAAGTTTAGGTGTAGTGACATTTATAAATAAAGAAGTAGAAAGTTTGCTAATTAGTACTTTTTTTAAAAAGCAGAAAATTGTATCTTACTCTCAATAATGAGAAAAACCAGAAGAAAACTATCACTCCTTTCAAGTACTGGGGTGTATCAATCTTTAAGTTAAATTTAATAAGGTATTCCATTACAGTTCTAGTTTAGCCTGAAAGCATGAGTCTATTTCATTTATTTTTACTTCTTCATGTATAAATAACATGATACTTACAAGCAGGGAGAAAGCTGTTTAAATATCTGGGTCTTTAAACAAAGCAAAATGAAGCTGGGTTTTCTCATGAGCCTTGCCATTAAGCAAGTTGTCCTAGCTTCTGCCAGCAATATTTTGAATCTACATAGACAAAATCTTACCTGCAGGTAAAACAAAACCAAAACAAATTACACTGCACCGCACCACACCACACCACACCAAACTAAAACAAACCAAGCCAAGCACAATTGCAACAAAAACTGAGAAGAGAGTAAGTGGAAGGGCATAAAGAGGGACAAGCCTAAGTAAAAATTCAACCAATCCCGTGTTCTCACCGCCACTTCCCACTCCTCCTCTTCATTTCCCCTCTGGTGGCTCAGACCTCGCCTGGCCTTTGTAGTCCGCATCATCTTTGTTCTGGTCAGCTGCTCTCACAGCACAAATGCAAAGGGTGGTCTTTCAGCTCTGTTGGTCTTCTCCGAGTCTTTCCCCCGCTTCTATCTTGAGAAAACTTTTAATAATACTTTATCAACGGATAGCTTACTGCTTGCATACACACAGTGACGTGAAGAAGACACCCTCCACCCACCTACACTGAACTTCCTTTCAGGCTTTTTGGTAGTTCATATTTAGAGGAATAGAAAAGTAAAAATTAGTAGGAAGCTTACAAATCCTGAAGTATGAAAGAGAAAAGGCAGTAAGTGAGCAATTATGAAATGAAAAATGTACAAGTAACAGAATAGAAATAAAAAGCGTGATTATAGATTTCAAGTCTGGACAGGATGGCATAGAACCTCTTACACTAATACTAAAATTATTACTTCCTTGTTTATAAATAACATGACACTTATAAGCTGGGAGTAAGCTATTCAATTATCTGGGCCTTATCCTACAGGCCATCTTTTCTAAATGTAGAGGCAAAATCCTCAATATAATATTAGCCAGCTAACTCCAGCCATATAAAAAATTTATACAGCATAACCGATTGAATTTGTTCCAGGTATGCAAAGTTAATTCAACAAACAAAACAATATAATCCACCATATCACCAAACTAATAAGAAGAGACATGTAACTCCATCTACAGAAGTAGATAAACACTTGACAAAATTCAACACTTACTGATGAAAAATAAAGTTCAGCAAATTAGGAATAGAAAAAAGTTACCTAAAGTTAATAAAGAGCATCTACTATAATATCATCATTAATGTTGGAAAGAGAATACTTCTCCACTTAGATCAAGGCAAGGATGTCCTTTTGCATAAGTCTTAAATGTTAGATGTTCTAGCTATTGAGAAGAGTCAGAAAATTAAACAAAAGACAGAGATTGGAAAAGAAGGCACTTTCATTACAGACAACATGATTGTGTACAAACAAGATTCCAAGGAATCTAAAAAATAATATGCAGAATTAATAAGCTCAGCAAGGTGCCAGGATACAAGATCACCACATACACATACAAATAATCAGTGACATTT
>NW_004524717.1:7161508-7162218 GCF_000260255.1 Octodon degus
CCCTGATGCTTTGCTAAGCTTGTTCTAAGTAGGTGCTTTAGACCACTGAGCCATCTCTCCAGCCCCTCAATTGACTCTTTAGGGAGTTCGAGCCTAATGAGATAAGCTCTATCCTGGAAAACAGAGCATTGGCTGGCAGGTTGGTGTGGGAAGAGCAGGTGAGGATGGGGAGAGGTGGGGGAAAGGCAGTGCAGAGCTTGGATGTGCAGTAACAGCTCCTCCTCTAGACTTCTAAACTGCAGTGGGACACAAAGGCCTACACAGGGATAGAAACACACAAACATGCATACCAGTCTATGTAAAATGGGAAATCTGGGAAAGACTAACAGATTACCACCATCCTTGTTGTGCTACTATATTATGGTTTTGTAAATGTTTGGAATGAAAACTAGATAAAACCTTCCTGGGATTTCTTTGCATTGTTTCTTAGAATTCTGTATAAATCCAAATTATCTCTAAACATATCTGTTTTATTAAAAACAGAACAAAACAAAAACCTTTTGTAAGCCAGTTATGATGGTGCATACCTGTAATCATTCAGCAGATTTAGGATTTAGGCAGGAGGATTGCTGTGAGATGGAGACTAGTCTGGACTACATGGTGAGTTCAAGGCCAGTCTGTTCTACCAAGTGAGACCCTTTCTTCCCTGCTTGTGATGGGGATCACACAGGAGAATCAGAAACACTAAGTTTTATAATGGCTTGAATTAA
>NW_004524717.1:7163363-7178029 GCF_000260255.1 Octodon degus
AAAAAAGTGAAAAAAAATGTGATTATGATCCTCAGCAAGTAAAAGTGGTATGTGTTCCAGGAAGTAAAAAAAGCTTGCTAGAAAATGAGGTATCAGAGAAGGTGTAGATATTCTCAGAAATTGAAAAATATCATTGTTATGAGCAACTTAAAGAAAAGAAGGTATATTCCAGAATGCAGAACAAAAAGAGAGAAAAAGAAAATACTAGGGGAAAGCAAAAAAGATATAGGACAGTCTTTCTAAGAGTTCAACATATTTTAGGCTTTTTCTTTTTGTGCAGGGTCTCACTGCACTACTCAGACTCATAGTGATCCTCCAGTTCTCAGCCTCCCTAGTGCTGGGATTACAGGTGTGTGCCCCCTTGCCTAGACTCCATCGCTGCTCAGTGCATCCAGGGGGCAGGGCCGGTCTGGCATGTAGTGCCAGGGATCAAATCTTGGCCCTTGTGCTTGCCTTCAACATCAGTTAGTAAGACACTCAGGGAGACAGAGAGCATGTAGAAAAGACAACTATTACAGAATTAAGAGGATAAAAATCTCAGCAATAAGTACAACAAATCTTTCAGTAAGTGTCAGTTGGTACCACTAAAGAGGATGATTTAAAACAAAATCATAGTTCACAGTCTGAGCCACAGAAAATTGTACACATGCAAGAAGTTAGGACATAAACTTATTTACTCTTTCTGAAGAATTTACTCAGTTATTCACTTTTGCATACAAAGAAGATTTCTTGTTGAAATTATGAAATACAGTCATTAAGCAGAACTGAGGTACAGTCTTACAAAGGTCTAGTCCAAATTAGTGGGGCTAAGTGGAGTATCTTTGAAATAAGATTGAATATTAACTACAAGAGCCAGCAAAAGAAGCCAAAAATCTGTACACACATAGTATAGAGATAAAACTTTCAAATATGCAAGTTGTATTTCTTTAAAGAAAAAAAACAAAAGCAATAACAAATTCTAGGAAAGATAGACAAATCATGTCACAAATTGAAACAAACTAAAATATGGAATGATTTTAAGTTAAGTCCAGGAAGAGAAAAGAGAAGTTTCACTAATAATTATTTATTTATGCAAAAAAGAATTACAAATAGTAAAAAAATAGAAATGATGCAGATTTCAATAAATAAAATAATATGAATTCAACAATGGTTTTTATATTGCATATTGTTGTCTTCAGAACAGTTGTTCAGATTACCAGATATAAGCATGCAAAATTGACCAAAAACTGCTATAAAATATTAAAAAGGAGGAAGAAAATAAAAAAGTTGAAGCATTAAGTGCTCCTTTCAATACACCAGCAGAAATCAGAGGTACAATTATCCCAGCTATCAATCATCTTTCTTTCTTTCTTTCTTTCTTTCTTTCTTTCTTTCTTTCTTTCTTTCTTTCTTTCTTTCTTTCTTTCTCTCTCTTTCTTTCCTTCATTCTAGTCATTCTGTCTCTTTAAACAGATTCTTTCACTTTTACAGTATCTATTAAACTCTTTCAGATTCTTACACTAGCAAGATAATACAAAGTTCACACGTGTGGATCTGATTTATTTCACTTATGAGTAGTCTCTAGATGAATCCATTTACCTATAAAAGCCTCAATTTTATGTTTTTTATAACTGTGCAATACTCCACTGTGTAAAACTACCACATCTTCTTTGTCCACGCCTTGGTGGATGGGCATTTGGGTTGTTTGCATGATTGAGCTACAATTATGCTGTTACAAACATGGGTGCACATATATTGCTGTGGTATGATTTTTTTCAGTTGTCCTGGAAAAATACCTAAGAGGGGAATAGTTGGGTTGAATGGGACCTATAATCTTAATTTTTTGAGGAATCTCCACAGTGATCTCCATAGTGATTGTACCAACCAACACTCCCACAAACAGTGGAGAAGAGTTCCTTTTCCTCCACAGCTCCAGCAGAATTTATTATTGGCTGACTTCCTAATGATAGCCATTCTTTCTGGGATGACATGGAATTTCAGTGTTGTAAGTTGTTTTTACTCTATTGGTGATTTCTTTTGATGTGCAGAAACTGTTCAAAAAGATGAGATCCCAGTTGTTGATGATTTGAAGTATTTTTTTTTTTTTTTTTTTTTGTGGAACCGGTGCTTGAACTCAGACCCTTGCGCTTGCCAGGGAAGCGCTTATTCTACTGAGCCATCTCCCTGGCCCCTAATTTGAAGTATTCTTAATGCCATTTGGTTTTTGTTCATGAACTCTACCTACCCCTATGTCTTCAAGAAATATACCTAATTTCTCCTCCAGTAGATTTAGTGTTTCTGTTTTAATATTTAAATCTTTGATCCTCTTTGATGATCATTTAGTACATGGTGGTAGACATGGGTGTAATTTTAGCCTTCAGCATTGGAAATCCCGTTTTTTCAGCACTATTTATTAAAGAGGCAATCTTTATTCCCATGAACATGTTTGGCACCTTCATCAAAGATAAAATACATGAGTGTGTTTGTAGTTGTGTCTGCTACTTATAATCTGTTCCATTGATCCTCAAGTTTCCTTTTTTTGCCAGTACCATAGTGATTTTATGGCAGTAGCTTTGTAGTATAGTTTCAAGTCAGGGACTGTAATACCTCCTGCCTTTCCTTTGTTGCCCAGGATTGTTTTTGATATCCTAGGGCTCTTCTAGTTTCAGATGAATTTTAGAACATTTTCTCTAGATCTGTGAGGTCTACTTATGATATTTTAATCATGATTGCATTGAATCTGTATGGCAATTTAGGAAATATGGCCATTTTCATAATGTTGACTCTTCCTATTCATGAGCAAGGAACCTCTCTCCATTTTGTGAAATCCTCAAATCTTTTTCAGATTACTGTAATTTTCACTGTACAGATCTTTTACTTCCTTTCTTACATTGATTCCTAAGTATTTGATTTTTTTGCATGTTGCTGTGAAAGGCCTGGTTTCCCTAATTTCTCTCTCAGTGTGCTTGTTATTTGTGTAAAGAAATGTTATTGATGTTTGAGTGGTGAGTTTGTATCCTGCTATGCTACAGAATTTGGTTATTAAATCTACAAGTCTCTTAGAGTTTTTGCAGTCTTCTATGTAAAGAATAATGATAACTTCACTTCTTCCTTTCCAATCATTATTTCTTTTATTTCTCTCTGTTACCTAATTGCTCTGGCTAATGTTTCCAGAACTACATTAAATGAGAATGGTGACAGTGGACATCCTTATTTTGATTTTGAGGCATGACAGTGACTCTGCTGTAGAGAGCTCTGTGATTTAAATTTCTGGAGAGGTGATGACCCAGGACCTGAGGACAATGAGATGTGACTCCAATCTGTATCTTGACACTAAAACACATAATATTTATATAGTTATCATCCTATTAAGACATTTAGTTCTTATAAATGTTTATTATCAATCTGTAGTTCAAACAACAGCTATAAGTCAAGGTTTAAAATAGATTGAGGCAGGAGAGGAAAAGAAGAATAGATGCACTTAGTGTCTCATTATCCACTTTGAGGAAACAATCTATACTTTTAAAACTCTGTAGAACACCAGATGAGGGGCAGGTAACTATTCAAAGCACTAAACATAGTGATGTAGCTATCAGAAGTGGAGGAAAGAAGAAGGCATGAGTGAGACAAAAGTGGGTTCTTTTTCAGTCATAGCCAGATGTGAGGGTGAGAATATTTGCAAAAATAACTAGCCCTACCAAGAAATCCAAGTCAATGCCTTTTTCTCAGAACAACTAGACAC
Organism: Octodon degus; assembly: GCF_000260255.1. Lineage (NCBI taxonomy): Eukaryota > Metazoa > Chordata > Mammalia > Rodentia > Octodontidae > Octodon > Octodon degus. The sequence continues at coordinate 7,167,085 of NW_004524717.1, forward strand.
AGAACTAGTTAAGATTGATTGCCCTCGGGAGAGTACAGTAGAAAGTGGTGAGTGGACAACTCTTGCTTTATTTCAGATGAAGCCCATCTATTCTATTTGATTTTCTATTGCATGCATATATTACCTGGATAAGGAAAAAAGTGTTCTACAAGATTCACTAGCTGTGAGCCCATGGGAGCCACTGCCTAGTACCGTTCTGCAAAACAATACAAGGGGTATATACTCAGGAAACATCTGCCATTGCAGTGAAATGTAGAACAGGGAGTCATAAAAGCAGAAAGGAGATAACAACTCAAATGCCACATGTGGGAACATCTGTGTTAATCCTGAAAAATTCTGCTAGTCACAGCTTGACCTCATCCATCATTAGAAAGTGCTTAACTTTATCAGGAAATAGTAAGTCTGTCTTATCAATATAAGTTTATGCACACATTGAGAGCAGGATAGAAATTGGGTGTTGCTGGGTAATTTTGGCATGATTGCCTGGAGGGTCTTAAAGCATTCTTCATTTAGAATGGCTAGTTATTCTTTGTATGCACTATAATCAACTCTCATGAGAGGCTAGGAAAATAAATGATCTCTGCTCTCATGAATATACATGTTGAATTAGATTTCTAGAGACCATTCATTCAATTTTTTCCCATCTGTTTAAATACATATGCACAGTTACCCTTGCAAGTTTATCTCTTTCACTCGTTCACTCTTAATTCCTATGAAAAAACTATCTGATGTTGGCAACCACTTTGCTGGGCCCATTGCTGAGGTGCATTCTGGAGACCCTGGGTCCTGGGCTCTGTGGTTTAGAGCAATCTGAAGCAGTACAATAGGTGGAGCTCTCCTGCCTTGTCCACAATTTGCCTTTAGATAGATGCACTGCGGAGGTCAGCCCCATGGCAGCTTCTGTCCAGGCCTTTCCTGGTGCGGAGAAATTGCCTCTCAGTTGAAATTCATGCAGCTGTGAATGATTATGAAGTGACACTAATTCCAGGAGGGAAGATTTGGGACCATTCTGTTGGAGAAGATAGGCAAAAGCTCCTTTGGAAGCTACACTTGGGAAGATTTAGAGTCTTAATGGTAAACAGCACAAGTGAAAAGGGTTTCTGATGAGATTTATGAGGCACTCCTTTCAGGAACAGAAGTCTGTACTGTGTTCTGGTTAATCTGCCAAGCCAGAGATCTGCAAGGTTTATGCTCCTTAAAAAGCTCCTTAAAATGAAATCATGGGCTCTGGAGTCAGATTCTGGGCCATGTTCTCCCAAGTTACATAGCCTTGTTCAGGTGTTTATTCCACACTCTGCCAAGTAGGTGGAATGATAGTGTTCACGGTGGGGGATTATTTAAAATGCTTGAGTTAACTCGTGTACTAGTAAGCGCACAGTGCTAGTAAATAATAATTGGTCATAAAGATTTTTATTTTTCCAGAAAACAAACACAAGGAACAGGCATAAAGAGAATACCTTCCGATTTGCAAGTTGTAAGTGGAGACATGAAAAGAGTGAATGATGAAAAACATGTACAATGCACACCTTTGGGTTTCCTGTCTGGACTTCCCTGTATGGGCTAATTTCCATAGTCACCCATCTTAGAGGTAGGAGTAGCAGAGACATGAGAAGAGACCTTGATGGTTCACCTTGAGCTTCTACAATAAGTTTAGGGTGCCAGTCTCAGAAAATGGCAAACTAGTGTTTCATAATCAAACCTCTCACTGGCAAGAGTTGATTTTATGTAGAAAACAATAGACTTTTAGGTGCCAAAATAAGGCCTTGTAGAATGCAAGGAGTATAGTTTATGCTCTAACAACAGATTGCTAGAGACATTTGAGAGGTTAAGACCATGTCCACCAGACTGGACCTGATTAAAGTGACCACGTAGGAACATGGAAATAGCTCGGCAGTCTAAGTGCCTGCCTGGCAAGCACAAGGAACTGGGTACAATTCCCACTACTGCTTGCCATGCTGGCCCTGCTCCATGCAGGCTATGGACACCAGGTGTTGGTAGCACACACTTGTAATTCCAGTGCTGGGGAGAGTGAGACAGGAGTATCACTATGAGTCCAAGCTGTGTAATGAGACCCTATACAAAATAAATAAGTAAATAAATAAATAAATAAATCGTTGAAAAAAAGTGACCACAGAATTTAAGGTCCAAATTTTGGGATCCATCTGGAGAGTGAACATAGGCATTAATCATTACCCTGGAACCAAATGCCATGGGTAAATTGACAATGTAGCCACCTAGCCAAGGTGCACTGGGTTGGAAAAGGGGGACAGGAGCTGAATGAAGGAGAGAAATGAAGCCTAGAGCACTCCATGGAGGAACTCAGTATCAGCAGAAAGAGCCCAGCTCCATTTCTTGCCAACATCAAAGTGCTGTGCGGAGCCACAGCAGACAAGCAGAACATCCATCAACATTTGTCACCTGCCTGATGAGCCATGTGGGCCTCTGGGAGAGCCTTCCACCATGGTCTGCCAGCCCACTGCCTAGCATCCTGAGCAGAAGTGAGGGCCACTGCTCTGTAGAGTTTGCAGAGCCTCATTGCATCTTCCCCATATGGACATGGCTTTTGGCAGTGGCTGGGTTACTCAGAGGCCTCTGGGCATGGGGAGACACTAGGATGGGAAAGGCCCTGGTATTCACACTTGAAATCACACCATGTTGGAACCCACCTCCCTTGATGAGAGAATCTGGATGAGCTCTTTCAGTGATGGGAAATGGCAGAAACCGGAGAGACAGTGGAGGGAGGTGAGACGCCACCAGATTAAGGGAATAGGTTTGAGGTCTACTAGAAGAAGTCTTAATGTCAGTTTTTCTTAGCCTAGAGGGGGAATGCAGCATCTCTTAAAATGAGTGGTATCTTGTAGAAGAACTGAGGTAGTGAGATGAAAACAGATGCATGGAAATAATCCTAGTGAACTTCTAGGTTGCAGATAAGGGCTTCCTAGAAGTTTATGTCTCTAAATAATTTACTCTCTCTCACATAATTTCCCAGAGTAGACATAAATATTACACATTGATGACTTTACGCTGGTATCAAAATTACAGGCTCTTCTTTGACCTTAAGGATATTTCTTTCTGGCTCTGACTGTTAATATTCAATATTTGCCATAGAAACCTTTGGAAAACATTTCTGGGGTAGAGTTATGCATTTGTATTAAAACACCAGCAAACATCCTTGTGGTCATAACTTTTGGGTGTTTTCAAACCAGATTATGGTAAAACAATGTATTTTATTCAGCAGATTTATTTTAATCTAATTATGGAGGTGAATAAAAATTACTGCATGCTGGTGCATCTAATGTAAGTTATCTATTATTCACACCACATTTACTTTTAATATTCATGCAGATTCCCTTTGACATAACCTACTGTGTCACAGTTAATCCAATAAAGATAAAATATAGCTCAGCAAAACACCAGTCGATTCCAGCTTCCTTGTAATTATTAAAGACTATTTCACACTGGTACCTTCAATCAATGATTCCCCCTGGATATGATGGCACTCCTCTTTGAAGCTTTTGGTCTTCCTAGTGGATTCAGAGGAACACTCAGTCCCCTTTTCAATCTCCAGGTCTCAGAGGTAGTTCAAGGAGCACAACAAGGCTTCACAGGTTTATCCTCAAAGGCTGACACTGTCTGTTTGATGTCTGGTGCCTTAAAAAGCCATCTCTGGCAAAGCATGTGTTTGCTACCAGTCTATCACAACAGCCACTTATCAGCTGATCTGTATTCACCCAGTGCACTTGCTAACACCTCAAAGGAGAACACACGTATCTCCTGCAGGACGGACTATTGATTTGATTCTGTCCTCTAATTTTGTATTGTTTTGCTGCACCATGAATGAAGTAACTCCTTTACTCGATGAAATGAACACAGAGCTCATGCACTGACAGCTTTCAGTTGTGTTCAAGAGTCCAGAGGAGTACAGACTCTTTACACAGGTTGAAGCTGGCTAGGCTGGCAGAGCAGTTCTAAGCCTTCCTGCCATGGCTTGTCTAGATTTTTTTCACTTTTGCTCACCTGTGAGCATTTCCTTGCATAGACTCTTCCTGGTCGGAGACTGCAGGAGATCACTAGAGAATCCCCAAAGCTGAGAACAGCCAACAACTACAAGTGTGCACACACGAAGCTACAACTTAGAGCTCACAGTGCACTAATTCCTTCTTAGTCTAACCCTCACCATTCCCATTCTCTGAGGAAACACATTACCTTAGCCAGGACTTTCTCCATTCCACTTCTTTATCATTACCTGTTCTTAATTAAGATAAAATGAGGCTACCTCACTGCATCATAAAAAATTATCACCATTTGTGAAGATCTTATTCATTAATTTAATTTCTGGTGTGGCCATATAATTTGATTAATATTATAGCTAATTCTTCAAATATAGAAATGATGATTTTGTGGATTCTTATAAAACAGGACAAAGGCAAGGTATTTCTCTATGTAGTATTATAGATTTTGAGTAGGGTAGTTCCTACTTGGAGATGATAATATAAATTAAAAGGTGAGATGGACCAAAGAGATTATTATTCCTAGTTAATTTCTCTCTCTCTCTCTCTCTCTCTCTCTCTCTCTCTCTCTCTCCCCTCTGTTTCCCTCCCTCCCTCTCTCTGGTATTTGTTATAAGTCTATCCAAAGGAGTAAACATTCTCTTTGTTATGGTTTCTGTGTATTTGTCCTCCCAAAGCCTCATGCAGTCACTGAGGTGCAGCTCTATAGTTTGTGATTCATTCATGTTCCAAGGCTGGGATTATGGGTCTGAGTACTGCTGGGATTATAAGTGTGAGTGCTACACCCATCCTGGGGTGGATAGCCTAACTGTTACATAAGAGAGACAGAGAGACAGACTTGCTCTCTGTTACCACTGTTGCCACTGCTCCTGCCCTTTTGCACTTGCTGTTTTTCTGCCTGCTGCCACCATGAACTGCTGTCCTCTGCCATGTGTCACTCAGCCCTGGAGCCAGCCAAGTATGGATTGAAATCTTCACTAAGCATGAGCTAAATAAACTTTTGCTTCCTTCATTTTAAGTGTCGGGTTTTTGTCACAGCAACAAGAGAAGAGTAACTAAGACACTCCTCAATGAACTGATTTTGCCTTGACTCCCAGATGTAGTGGATTGATAACTGGTGGTCAACTTGTAACACCCAGTGGAACTGAACTAGCATGGTGCTGGGTGTGGGAGACCTGCTTGAGGATTGTTGCCAGCAGCAGAAGAGGCAGAACTGGACTGTTTGCAAGCTGTTGGGGAGCTGTTGGGAGCTGTTGGGGAGCTGTTAGGAAGCTGCTGGTTCTCTTGGGCTGTCCTGCTGGAGGACCTTGTCGTCCTGGTTTTCATGTTAAACTTGGCCATTCTTGTCAGAGGAGGATCTTGGGACCTCATCGTCACTGAGGATGAGTGTGGTTCAGTTTGGGGGAGCTCTGAACTCACTTTGAACTTCAGTTCCTGGCTCTTCACTCTCCTCAAGAAGCTTATTGCATTGGCTTTTACCTGGGTAACTCAGCTTTCCTTATTCTGAGAGGAGTTTGAGACCTTACTTTTGCTGAGGAAGACTGTGGGCACTTTTAGGGGTGCCCGGTGCTTACCTTGAGCGTTGTTGATCCTTGACTCCAATCCAGATCCTTCAACCTCCTAGCACAGATCCTTCATCCTGCTGGTACAGACTTCCTAGCTTTCACCACTGACCTTTGGGCCTTTCCAGTGCAGATCCATGAAACAAGTCTTATGAGACATTGTTATGAGCTCTAGGTCTTTAGCTGGACTCAAGCAGGGCATTAACATGAGATCCAGGCCTCCAGCTGGATTCGTTGGTCTTTAGTGTGAGGACAGATTTCCTGCATTGTTGGTATTTGATTATTTGAGTTGTTCATTATAAAGTAATTTATAAAATTTGTGTTCTGTATTGTATTGCTCACCTTGCAGAACTCCAAAATACACCATAGTATCAACATGCAGAAAATTCGTCTGTTTCTCCCATCTCTACTGGACATCCTTCCCCATTTCTAGCTCTGATATTTCCTTTTAGGTCAGTTGCTTACTGTCAACATGCTTAATGTTGAATTTCTTATATTTATATATAACTCCTCCTGTCTTCTTTGTCAATAGCATTGCTAGGTACTAAGTCTCTCATCACAGGAATCAACACCCCAGTTTAAACGATCTCCAAATAGCATCATTAAATCTTATACCTAACACCTTCTCTGCAGCACCACTGTCATAAGCCTCTGTCAGGACTCTGCTTGTCTTTAGCCACAACTACTTGAATTGACTCCAAATATGTAGACAACCCAACTTCCTTATGGCTTCTAGGATATTTATTTAAAACAACTCTTAACCATAAAACTCTTTATGTAGTTTCCATCTAATTTCCCAATTAAAAACAGTAAAAATTGAATTGCTTATTTAAATTATTTTACTACCTCCTATTTGCCTCCAGGATAAAGTTCAAAATTGTTCAGCAAAATGTAAAGAGTTGATATCAGCCAATTAAGCCATTCAAGGGGTGTCAGGTGCTTCTTGATAAGCTCTGGCAGTTTCAGCAGTTGGAGGCAGGTAGAGACTGTATTTCCTACTCTAATAAGCTCCCTACCAGGTGGCAAATCCCATTCAAAATTGATCTTGTGGGGCTGGCCAAATAGCTCAGAAGATTAAAGTGTCTGCTTAGATGCAGGGGCCAGGAGTTTGACCCCCAGGCCTGTGTGCCAGCCCCACTCCTGGGGTGCACTGAGAAGGCTATTGAGACTGGGCATGATGGCATGTGCCTGTAATCCCAGCACTTGGGAGGCTGTAAACAGGGGGATCATTATGAGTCCATCTACACAGTGACACCCTATACACCCTGTACACTCTGTCCTAAATACAATAAATAAATAAATAAATAAATAAATAAATAAATAATAAAATTGATCTTGTGTCAAACTCTGCAAATGCAGTTTTAAGAGCAAAATCCACAGGTCTATCCTATCTGCTCTCATATAATAACATTGTTATATTATTAAAAACCTTGATCTAGACCAATGGAGTAAATGGTGCATGAATATCAATTCACACATGTGGTCTGTGTGTACCCTTATTTGTGATGCTTTGCTGCTGTGAGCAGTGGAGAAATATTGATCCTATCAACAGTCAATCAGACATTTATATGGAGAAAAAGAATGCCCTTCCCTCCTCCCTCAGACTGTGCCCTAAAACGGATCTAGAAGGAAAGCAAAGCAATGGCACTTCTGAGAAGAAGTTAGGAGGGTGAGAAGGACTTGGTGTGCCACTGTAGGCTCCAGAAGGAAGGGGCCTGAGGCCAAGAGATCCTCCAGGAGCCTCCAGTGACAGCCACAAACAATCGGAGAGCTCAGTCCCACAACCACAGGGAGTCGACTTCGGTCAGTGCCCAGAATGGCCCAGCAAGCACTTGATTTTTGAAGTCCGCTGGGGGAGATCCTAGAAGAGATGATACTGATTTCTGCATGTGATTCTCAAAATAGGGAAATCAGGTAAGCTCAGCCTGACTTCTGACCGGTAGAACTTGGAGCTGCTAAAGTTGTGAAAAATTTTTGCAGCAGCAATATAAATCTAATACACTCATTAAGAAGGAAATGGAGAAATAAATCATTAGTCTTTAAGGTCCTTACAGTAAAATAAAGTTCAGCAAATCCCATAGGTCAGACTTAATCCTTTTTCTTTTCAATAATAAGGAACACTGGACATTTGAACCCTGACCATTTGCACTGAGCTACGTCCCCAGTTCTTTCTTTCTTTCTTTCTGTCCTTTTTTTTTCCTTATTTTTACACAAAATATCACTAATTGGTAAATTGTTCAAGCTGGTCTAGAATTTGCAATTCTTGTTTCAGTCTCTCAGAATGCTGGGATTACTGGTGAACACCACCATGTTGACTCAATGGATGCTTATTTTGTAAATAAATCTTTACTGGAAATAAGCGATGATTTTGCCTCCGTAGTACCCGTGGCTGCTTTTTGGCTGTGGTGGCAGAATTAAGTAGTTGCCAGCATCTTTGTGGATCCAAAGATGAAAATGTCTATTATCTGGGTATTAACAATTTTTTCCTCCAAGTTTTGCTATATAAGAATAGGAAAGCAACAAGAAATGACTGATGCACAAGGATGTGGATGAGTATTACAAACAGAATGATGAAAGAAGTCAGAAATAGAAGAATGCTTTCTGAATGATTTTTCTTATATCAAACAAAGAAAAAAAAAACTCTGCTTGCAGGAATCAAGATAGTGGTTGTGTCACGTGCTAACATGGGTCGCTGCTTTAGTAGAAATGGAAATTAAAAAGAAAGCACAGATTAATAGAATAATAAGATTTAACTGGGATGTTAGAAGAAAGATAGAAAAGGACTCTGGAGTACGCAGCTGGATGGCACACACTCACACAGGAGTTCAGACTGGCCCAGAAACAAAGGCAGGTGACCAGCTGTCAAGGACTAACTGGTGGGGTGAGTCCGGTTGATTGAACTCTCTGTCTTCGGGTCATAGCTCGGGAGTCCTCAGGGTTGAGGGATGGTCTATTTCTAGGAGAGGACTGGTTCTGAGGTGCTCTGTCATGAGAGGCTCTATATTTCCTGGAATTCAGGTCACTCTGCCTAGGACAATGGCAGGGGCTTCTGTGTGTTGTCCAGCATCCCTGTAATGATGTAAATTTAGGACTAATCAACTCTGTCCAACCAGATGCTGGACCAATCCCCCCCAAGTGCTCAGCCCTATGAGACCTGAGAAGAGATCTAACCTAAGATTTACAGTAAAAAAGGACAAAAAATGAAGGTCAGGCTTTAGTTACCTATTGGATAACTGTAGGCCCAAGTGAAGAGTTCTGGTTTCTAGCAAAAAGGGCTTTTAGGTCCCTGTTGACTCTCAACAGAAACACAGACCATGTTTTGAATGAACAGCAGGGAACAGTCCACAGCTCCGCTTGTGCCCCTTCCCTGACTGAGTCATGGCTGCTGTTGGGAAGAAGGCAGGGAAGAGCAGTGGTTCAAAGAAGGACATGAGGAGGCTTCTGAGTGCTTGCAAGTTTCTATTTCTTGGTATGTGTGATAGTTAAATGGCTTTGCGAAAAAAACTACAAAGAATGATTTACTCATTTTTCATGTATGTTATGTCCCTTAACTACAATAACAAAGCCCTAAAATGCTACAACTTGATCCATTCATTTTAAAGTACATAATAGTGGCTAGACAGATAGCTCAGTGGTCTAAGTGTGACCTGGCAAGCTCAAGGACCTGGGTTCAATCCCTGGTACCACATACTGTGCTGGCCCTGCACCGTGCTGGTCACTGAAACTGGGCATGGTGGTACATACCTGTAATCCTAGGGCTGGGGAGGCTGAGACAGAAGGATCCCTATGAGTTTGAGCTGTGTAGTGAGACCTTGTACAAAAAAATATGTATAATTTAGAGATCCTTAGTAACACTGAACATATAACTCAAGGCACTTGCCTGTAATTCTTGCTACTTCTCTTGTCCATATTAGACATATTGAATCAGAAACCATATCTTAATAATAAGACCCCAGGCAACTCTTTTCCACATCATAATTTTAATTTTAATTTTTTATGCATTTATACAGGGTCTCACTATGTAGATTGGACTCCTAGTGATCCTGCTGTTTTCAGCCTCTCAAGTGCTGGGATTATAGGCATGCACTACCATGCCCAGTCTCAATTGGCGTCTCAGTGTGCTCTGGGGGTGGGACTGGCACGTATCTAACTCTGGCCCTCGTGCTCTGTCTAAGCAGGTGCTTTAGTTCCCTGAGCCATCTGATCAGCCCTTACATCACAGTTTTAGAGGTTCTTTTGTGATGGGTCTACAACACGATTGTTGCTCATCCAGCATATGACAGAGAGCCCGTGTGTTCCCAAATGCAGCTCTGTGCAGCCCATGATACACCCTGTGCACCTGACACAACTGCTGTTAGCAGATGCAGAAACCAGAGAGCCACTTGAGTCCAGTTGATAGATGCTTCCTCACCTGAAAAGACAAGCATGAAAGTGGTTGCTCAAAAGTGTGTATTAGACACATTGTGGGGTATGAACTGGTATCAGTCACTTTCCCACCACTGAAACAAAGCATACAACAACCACACACACGTTAAAGTAGGAGAGGTCTGTTTGGCTTATAGTTTCCAGTAGCTTCAGGCAGCATTTGTTTGGCTTGCTTCAGGGTAGAGACAGTATGGTAGAAAGGTGTACTGGAGGGAAGCTGTTCAATCCATGGCAGCCAGGAAACAGAGAGGGAAGGAGGAGCGAGGGTTGAGAGCACACCCTTCCACATCACACCCAAGCCCCATCTCCAAATAGGAGACTCTGGGGAGGACATGTTAGATCTAAACCACAATAGAAGTTGTCCTGGAGTGGCTGGAGTCTCTTCTTGTATTATTGCACATCCAGCAGGTTGTGAATATATTAGAGGATGTTGAATATGTTTAATATATAACTTAGAATGCACTTCATGTCAATTATTAAAATAATTATCTTTCAAGGGAGAATGAAAATATTAAGTATATTTTATAGTTTGAGTTATAGTGCCTAAATACACCTGAAAACACTCAGTACATAACTATTGTAAAGCAGATATGTGCTAGTTTCACTACATAAGAGCTTTCATTCATTTATTTGCTTATTTTTTAATTTAACTAATTAATTAACTTTTTTATTTTTTGACAGAACCAGGGATTGAACTCAAGCCCTTGTGCTTGCCAGGGAAGTGCTTATTCCACTGAGCTATCTCCCTGGACCTTATTCTTTTTTTAATTTTAAAGGGAAAAACAAATAGTAGGAGAGTCACAATGCTTAGTACATTGCTTATTATCTTCAAGGTAGTTGCTCAGACTATAAGACATAGTCATGAACAGTTGATCAAATGATAGAAGCACAAATCTCTCTTTTCCTTGAACTTATAGAAATTGCTATTATGGCTATCTTAACTATCAT
>NW_004524717.1:7178129-7179303 GCF_000260255.1 Octodon degus
CATTTCAGTATCTCTCTCTTTTTTAAAACAGTTTCTTCTCATTTTCAAATATCTATTCTACATTTTGGATTTCATGTGCTCTTTTACCTTTTCACACTAGGGATACAGTGCAACGTTTACACATGTGAGTACTGTATTGCACTTATGTCGTGGTCTCAAGTTGTATCCATTTATGCACAAGAACATCAAGTTTATCCTTTATGGCTGACTAATACCCCATTGTATAAAAATACCACATCTTATTTATTTATTTTTGTACAGCATCTTGCTACACAGCTGAGACTCCTAGTGAGCCTCCTGTCTCAGCCTCCCTATTGCTGGGATTATAGGAGTGTATCACCACACTCAGGGTTCTGGTGTTGTCATGGCATGCAGTAGGAGGGATTGAACACAGGTCCTTGCTCTTGCCAGGCAGACTCTTGACTGCTGAGCTATCTCCCCAGCTGTACCACATGTTTTTCACTCATTCCTCAGTTGATGGGCATTGGGCTTATTCCAAGATTGAGCTGTTACAATTTGTGCTGCTGTAAACATGGGTGCACATATAATGCAGTCATATGATTTGAGTTCTTCTGGAAAAATACTCAGAAGTGGAATGTCTGAGTCAAATAGACTATCTAATCCAAGCTTTTTGAGGAATTTCCACAGTGGTTGTACCAGTCTGCACTTCCACCAACAATAGGTTCCTTTTTCTCCACAGTCCCTTCAGCATTTGTTACTGGTTAATTTCTTGATGATAGCTATTCTGTCTGGGGTGAGATAGAGTCTTAGAATTGTTGTAACTTGCATCTCTCAAATAACACAATGATGTTAAATATTTTTCACATATTTATTTGTTATCTATATTTCTTCACCTGAGAAGTATATATTCATTGATATGCTCATTTTTGGATTGGTTCTTTACATTGGGGGGTTTGATTATTGTTTTAATTTTTTATGTATTCTAGATATATGTCCTTTGCCTGAAGAATTGTTTACTTAAATATTTTCCCACTCTGTGGGTTGTCTTTTCACTCTGTTGGTAATTTATTTTGATGTGCAAAAGGTTTTTAATAAGATGAGACCCCAGTTGTTAATTATTTGAAGTATTTCCCATTCAGTTTGTGTTTTCTTTATGAAATTTCTGCATACCCTTATGTCTTCAAGATTTCTACCTACTTCTTCCTCCAGTAGA
>NW_004524717.1:7179426-7195353 GCF_000260255.1 Octodon degus
TTATTCCACTGAGCCATCTCCCCGGCCCTTGTGTTTTATTATTTACATCTTTGATCCATTTTTATTTTAGTTTAGTGCAAGGTAATAGTTTTAGCCTTTGGCATGTAGAAAGCCAGTTTTTCCAGCACCATTTATTAAAGAGCCTACTTTCTTTAAAAAAATTGTTTGGCTCTTTTATAAAAGATAAGTTAGCAGAGTGTGTTCGTAGTTGTGTCTTCTGCATCTTCTAACTTGTTCCATTGAGCCACAGGTCTGTTTTTTCTTCTTTTCTTTCCTAGTACCATGCTGATTTTATCACAGTAGCTGTAAAGTACAATTTTAAGTCTGGAATTGTGATTCCCCCCCCCCTTGCCTTTGTTGTATATAATTATTTTTGTTATTCTAAGTTTCTTCTTGTTCCAATGAATTTTAGTAATGTTTTCTCTAGTTTTGTGAGGGAGTTTGATCAGAATTGCACTAAATCTGTAAAACAGTTTTTGGGAGTACGTCCACTTTCACCATGTTGGATTTTTCTATCCATGATCATTACACTCTCTGATATTCTCTTCAATTTCCTTTTTCAGAGCACTGAAATTTCAATGTATTGATCTTTTTCTTCTTTTGCTAGATTGATTCCTAAGTACTTCACTGTTTTGGGTGCCATTGTAAAGGGTGGTGTTTCCCGAAGTTCTTTCTCAGTGTGTTTGTTGTTTGTGTACAGGAATGGTATTGATTTTTGAGTGTTGACTTTGTATTCAGTTATGCTACTAAAGTCGTTCATTAAATCTATAAGACTTTTTGTAGAATTTTTGGAGTCTTCTATGTGGAGTGTCATGTCATCAGTGAATAATAATAATTTCTTCCCTTCATATCCTTATTCCTTTCATTTTTCTCTCTTGTCTAATTGCTCTGGCTGGTTTTTCCAGAACTATATTGCATCAGAGTGGTAACAGTGGCCATCCTTGTCTTGTTCCTGATTGTATATTTTAAAAAATAATTTTATTGAGAAACTAATATCAAGGAGACAGTTTCACTAGCATAGTTTCAATAATTAATAAATTGTATATTGTTGTCTTAGTGGTTATTCACTGTATAAGATGTAGACATGATATCCTGTCCACAAACACTATTAGAACAAATCTCTCTATTCACTGAATTAAGAGAATACAGCTGTATATCTATCCTATTTTGAGCATATAGATAACAAATGGTCATTTATTTGTAACTCCTTTTTTTGGTTAGTTTTGTCAGAGAAGGGCATTCCATTGTCATTTAAATATGATAGGTGCATGATATATTCAGCAAAATATTCCAAGACAGTCCAGTAGTCCATAATGGTAGTAGGTTTTCCGTAAGACTGGCAATGTCAGAAGTTGTTGACTTGAGCTTTTTACAGCACAGCATATTAATATGGCTTTACTTTTTATACTTTGTTTTTATACTTTTCTGCAGGATGGTGAATCCTTAGGGGATTTGAGTGACCTTATCAGATACAAAAGTTACAGTTCTTGCTATATAGGTCTTGCTTTATCTTGGTCTTAATCTGATTGTATATTAAAAGACTTCAGTTCTCATCTATTTAGTCTGATGTTGGTTGTTGGTTTGTCATAGATGGCTTTTTATCAGATTGAGATAAAAGGCTTCTTTTATGATGAATAAGCACTGGATTTTGGCAAAAGCTTTTTCTGCATCTATTTAAATGATCATGTGATTTTTGTCTTTGGGTCTGTTGATATAGTGTGCTACATTTATTGATTTGAATATATTGATCCATCCCTGCATCCCTGGCATGAATCCCACTTGATCATATTCTATAACCTTCTTGATGATTTGCTGTATTGTGTTTGTTAGAATCTTATTGAGGATTTTTGCATCTATGTTCATTAAGGAGACTGACCTGTAGTTCTCACAGAGCTGTCATTTATGATGAATAAGAATTCAAACTTCAGCAGTGGTCATCTCACATTATATAATGAAGGCTACATTTCAGAGTTAACAAGTAAAGGCATATTTGCAAATGCCTCTCATTCAAACTAGTGTTCGTGTTAATCACCTTAATGAATGTTAGAAATAGAAATTTATTAGAGAAACTGGTTCATTATAATAAATGGAAAGGATGTTAGTAATTTCATTGGTATGATTGATGGTATCTAAGAAAAATGAATAGGCTAAAATATTCAAGAGTACCTGAAGGCCAGAGATCTGGGGCTTCCTTATGTAGAGAGCTGGTTGTATGAACTATTTCATATCAGCTTGTTAAAAGATTTGTGTTTACTATGTATCGCTGTTGCTTGCTAAGCCATGTTTATGTAATGCATGTCTGTCTTATACTTGTGGCAGCATTTTATATAATACTTGGTCTAAGGGTATAGAAAAGTAACTCTTTCCCCTTATGTTAAACATTGTTGCAGCTACCATTTTCCTAAAGCAAATAACCAGACTTCTTTGTGATCAAATGCACTAAAGTGAGTGAGCTTGCTAATTTGTTAAATTGCTAATTTTCTAAAATCTTATTTGCATGTGGTTTTCTTTTCTGTTTTTAAATCAGTAGTCCTTCAGCATTCTATCAATATGACTTGGAAAGGAATATTCAGATATTGGAGTTAGAGGCCATAAGTGGCATCCACTTTTGGCAATTCCCTGGATGACAATAGCTATCATTTCCCAATTTGGTTTCATGATACGCGTCTGCCTGCGTAGACCCATCCCATTAGTCTCCATCTGTGGGAATATGAAGATTAACCTCACTCAGTGTTATGTTAGAGATTTGAATTGGAGATCAATTTCTGTTAGAAAAGACACTATCAATCAATGTCAAACTATTACCCACTATATGTACAGTATTGCTCCAAATCCTTGGAGAACTATCCAAATCACATAGTCTCTCAGTACTCACTCAGATCTATAGGGGCATGGAAGACCGAGTGTGTTAATTCCATGCTCTTAAATGAACCCTTATTGGCTGCTATCCATTTGCTGGAGGCTCCAGTTATTAATGGTTCCATCTTTTAGACTTCAGTTTTATACCATTCTTCTTCCTTCCCTTCTTTTATCTCTCCCTCCCTCTTTTCCTTTCTTCTTCTTTTCCTATTCTTCCTCTCACACTCCTTTCCTCCCTCTCTCTCTCTCTCTCTCTCTCTCTCTCTCTCTCTCTCTCTCTCTTTCTTCTTCGTTCTTTCTTCTGCAACAGTTTATGTAACCATTTCTCTCAAAACACAAAAGTGTTTAATGTGTTGTTTAATTTTCCTTCTCTTTATATCATGACAGTTAAATGGTTTTATTTAAAAACAAGTGGGTTGAAGAAAAAAAAAATAAAAACAAGTGGGTTGTCTTATCACAGAGTACAACTGTTTAGTGGTAAGACTTAAAAATGGTTTGTCCTCTCCCAAACTCACATTGATATTTGATTGGCTCTGTCATAATGCTGCGAGACAAGGCCTTTAAGAGACAATTAGGTTTTAAAATGGATTAGTGGAGGATAAGAAGATGGTGATGGAGATGGTGGAGTTTCATAAACTGAAGCTTGCTGAACTAAAGCAAGAATGGTTTTTTTTTTTTGTTTTTTTTTTTTGGTACCTTAAGATAAAGGAAAGAGCACAAAGATTTGGCTTGAATGGCTCTTCAATCACTAGAAAGTCTGAAGAGGATGAGAAGCTGAAAAAGATGAAGAAGTGATTTGGGAATGTCACAAGTTCAGCCGGAACTGGAACCACAGAGGATACAGAGGCAAAGAAAAGGCAAAGAGCAGAGCACTCCGGGATTGCATGACGGAAAGTTCTTGATGCTTTCTCTTCTCTGGTGGTTTCCATTTCTGATTCTTCTTGGTCACGTATACACCTAAGTGCACAATCATGTGCCTGCGTCCTGCCTCACAGTGAGAGAGCATGTACCCCAGGTACATCCATGTACTCCAGCAGCAATTTGCCCTAATGCTATTTCAGCTTTAAGGTTGTTGTGGTTTTGTTTTTAATTATTTTGCTTGTTAATAAAAAATAGAAAAGACAAAAAAAAAAGAAAATAGATTAATGCCTTTTACACAGGCTTGGATTAGGTACCATTAGAACTGTTGTAAAACAAGACTTCCTTCTGTTTATCATTTCTGCACTCTTCTATTTGTCCTGAAGCTAAGAAGATACTGGCTCATGCTTTTGCCCTTCCTCATTTCCAGAGTAGGGAGACAAAATAAACTTCTATTCTTTATAGCTCACCCAGTCTCCAGTGTTCTGTTATAGCAACAGAAATTGGACTAATATACTGGATATTATGGTTAAGAAAATCATGTTGACTTGCTGGGTTTGGCAGCCTCTGAACAGTTTAGTAAAGATCATTTCTGTTTAAGTGTATGTGAGCCTAACACTTTGAGTGTTGGACCTGGTCCCTTCCTCTCTGGCACTGTTCCCTTGTTCTGTTCCCTGAACTCCAAGAAATGAACATCTGTGCACATCACACACTTTCATTGTGATACCTTTGCTTGTGGGCCATCTCACTAATGTCTGAGTCTCTGAAACTGAGCCAAATTAAACCTCTCTTCCCACAGACCATGGGCATCAGGTCTTGTGGCCCAGAGACAACAAAGCTGGGTGGATTCTGGGCATTTCTTTTTTAGGCCTTGCTACAGCAACATTTTTGCTGGGCTCTCGTAAATTCCCTATGGGCATAAATCAATATGACTTTTCCCCTTCTGGAAGTTCTTGCCCTCATCTTGCTGTTTTAGAACCCAAACATTTAGAGGCTTGAAATTCAGCCCTATAAAATCCTGATTGTATGGCATTTGAAAGGTATCTGAATTATTTCATTGCTCATTTCTCCATCCATAAAGAAAAGACCACAATGTTTATTTCCTAAGTTATAAAAATATTCATACCTTCCATTTCTTCTGCCCTATTTTTAACCCAATTCTTAGTTCCCAGTCTTGCTCCTATACTTCCTTGCATTGGGGTGACCTGCCTGTGTTCATCCATGAGAGGTATCCACTAACACGAGCATCCTGGCCTCTTTGTATTCCTTAGCCTTGCCCCACCCTCTCCCAAAACATACATGTGCAGCCTGGACTGCTCAGAGGCACAAGCCCTCCAATTGTCTATGCTCACCATATTCAGGATCCTTCAGATAACATTTATTTGAATTAAAAAAGACAAATGAATCTTCCTTCATTTTCTTGTAGTTTTATTTAATATCCTTCCCAGAGTATATGTATGTTCCAGTTTGTTAAGTGCATATGTGGAAATAATTAGAAAGGCTAAGCATCATGCTTAAACATTTAGAATGTAAGGTCAAAAGCCTGATCCTCAAATCCTGGCCTGCCAATTACTAGCTAAGTGGTTTAGGGGCATTTTGACGATGTTATGCCTTAATTTTAAATCTACATATTACCCAAATATGGCACTTTCCTGTGTGGAATGAGAATGGCCTAAGCATCAGAATCAGATTCAAATCTTATCTCTCCAACTGTGAATAAATGATCTTCCTGCTTACTTTTTTTCTCCTTCCATTTCTTTATAGATGTAATGGAGATAATAGTGCACTGAGGATTGTGGGAAGATCTATTTAAACCCTTTTTTTGTGTACATTGGAGGTGATCAGCTGCTTCAGAATGTGGTTGAACATCTCTTTCTCAGCTACTGGCTGCCAGAAATTCACTGAGGTAGGTAAGGAATGAAACACAAACTTATGAGGAGTTGCTGCCAAATTGTGGTATGAATAAGCGATGGAAGTGACAAACTGAGTCTCTCCATGGGGCAAGCATCTCCACCATACTATGCCCACCTGTTGACTGAGTTAGGGACATTCCTGCTATAGACCAAGGACAGTTAGGAAATGGAAGTGTGCACCTGTTTGAGTTACACTGAAGATGTCACTGGGACAGTTCTCAACTTGGCTAGTGAAGAAGGAGAAAGAAGAAATGAAGAAAGTAGAAAGGAAGAAGAGAAGTAAAAGGAAAAGGATAAGATGGGTCATAGAATGACATGTCATCATCATTCATCATCTAAGATCCCAAACAGCTAGCAGAACTGCAAAGCTAGCAGAACCTGTCTCTAAAGAAACAGGTCTCAGAGCTACTTAAGTATGGATCAATTCAGACATAAGATTTTCTGGGCTGGGGCAATAGCTCAGTAGAATAAGCAATTGCCTGGCAAGCGCAAGGCCTGAGTACAATCCCTGGTTCTGCCAAAAACAAAACAAAACAAAACAAAAAATGGTCATGTTCTCTGGGGTTAGGGTTTCAACATATGAATTTTGGGAGAGACACAGTAAAGCCCATCCATAGCTTATAGGTTACCAGTTGATTAATATGCCCGACTATGTTGTTTTCTTGTTTGTTTTGAGGCCAGGTGTTGCTATGTAGCTCTCACTGGCTTTGACTTCACTATATAGCACAGGCTAGCCTCAAGAACTCAAGGTAGTCCTCCTGCCTCAGCCTCCTAGGTACTGGAATACTGGAATTACAAGCATGTGCCAACACTCCTGGCTATAACGTGACTCTTCTTTTGTCCATGACCAACCAGTACAAGGAACTGCCTCACAGCGTAGTAACTGAAGTGAAAAAAAGATGAATAAATGACCGTGCCATTCTGGTGGTGTCAGTGGCTCAGGGTGTATTCAGCCTCTTTACCAAGGGTCAAGGTCTGCTCTGACAGTTTTGATACTTAGAAAAGCTCGTCTCTGTTTTCAGGCTTCACTGACCAAGGTTAAAGAAGATTTAATTCACTTCCTGGAACACTATCTGCACAACTTTTCCTGTGTACTTTCTCGCTTCTGTCTATTGATCCCTTTTCACCCATCCTTAAAAGTATATTAAGACCCTTGTCTGGTCCCCTGTGCAGCCTTTGCCTTATGCTGCACGTGCTTGAGACAGCTCAGTTGCCTGTGTCGCTAGTTTACAAGAGATGACTGCAGACTGTTTCTGTCTCTTCTGCATTGTGTTTCTCACAGCCTGGCCTGCACCTCAGAATCATGCAGGAAGCACTGAGAAATCCTGCTCTCACAGCTCTTCTGATCGAGTAAAGGAGAATCATTGGAGGTCAAGCGCAGGTATCAGTTTCCTCTATATTGTGCAGTCAAGTTTGGGGAAAGGTCTCCCAATCATGATTACTCAGTGTGGTCAGTGCACTCACAGACTTGGTATCTCCTGGTAGCTTCTTAGAAATACATAATTTCAAGCCTCATCCCAGGCACAGGTCTGTTGTGAGGAGCAGGAACCACGATTTGTAAAACAAAATTCTCAACACTTGATTCACATTGAGAATCACAGCTGAGGGGGTGGGGAGATGGCTTAGTGGAATAGGCACTTCCCTGGCAAGCACAAGGGTCTGAGTTCAATCCCTGGTTCTAAAAAAAAAAAAAAAAAAAAAAAAAAAAAAAAAGAATCACAGCTGTATGCTCAACCATTTATCTGTGTTTGAAAGATATCCACCCCACCCTGCACCCAAAGCTTTAATGGATCTGTGAACCAGGGTGTCCGATGACAATATAGTACCAGCCAGGAGTGAGAGTAGTTCAGAGAAATTGTAGAAATGACTTCAAGGTGAGGCTAAGAATGAGTCTCCAGACAGTTTATTAGGAATCTTCAGGGAAAGTTCCACCAGGAGTGCTCTGGGCCTGCTCCACCAGGGAGTATGCTGAACCTGCCCATTCCTGCAGTTTATGAGGTTCCATATATAGGCAGACACCCCAAGTCTTGCCTGCCAACTCGCTGTATAGCCCAGCCACTTATGGCTCAGGTCAATTTCTTTGGTGCAGTGAATTTCCTTAGCCACACTCTTATACAGTAAATACTAAATGTGTGACAACATAAGTGATGTTGTGGGTTATATCCCATCTACTAAAATCCTAATCCCCCATATCACAGAGTGCTATTGTATCTGGAAATAGTTTTTTAATAGAAGTAATCAAGTTAAAATGAGGTCATAAAGGTCGGCTCTAATCTAATAGGACCTTACAGAAAGGGGAACTTTATACATAAAGAGGAACACACAGGGAAGGTTGTGTGAAGATGATCATGTGACTGCAGCAATCCCTTGACAAGTCAGGAAATACCAAGGGTGGCAGGTAAACCCCAGAAGTCAGAAGAAGTAAGAAGCTTTCTCCCCTAAGCGTTGGGAGAGCATAGTCCTGGGACACCTTGACTTCAGATTTTCGGCCTCCACGATGGTGGGATACAGATTTCTCTCTTTTAAGTCTCCTTGTCTCTGATGCGATTACTGCAGCCCTCACAAACTAACACAACACATAGGGCTAAAAAGGAATTAAGCTGACATTCTCGGAAATGAATCTAGAGGGAAAAAAGGTCAAATCGGATGAGGTAGTTTTAAAACTGAAAACAGAAAGCCCAAAGGTGTTTCTTAAAACAGAAAGCCCAAAGGTGGTGGTATAGTTATTGTTATTAAAAAAGGAGAACTAATATCTGAGCTTTCTGTTCTTTTCAAAGATACTTTTTTATTGGGCTGGGGAGGTAGCTCAGCAATCTAAGTGCCTGCCTGGCAAGCTCCAAGATCTGGGTTCAATCTCTGGAACCACATGCTGTGCTGGCTCCAGGCAGTGCACCAACCCTGCACACCCTGCCAGCCACAGAGACTAGGAATGATAGCACATGCCTGTAATCCCAGTGCTGGGGAGGCTGAGACAGGAGGATCACTGTGAGTCTGATCTGTGTAGTGAGACTCTGGGCCAAATAAATAAATATTAGTTTTCTTTTTTTTATAGGATGCTTTTTACCAATAAATGTAAAGTACACAGATACTTAAAACAAAGGAGCTGAAGAGATCTTTGCTTAAAGCTTATAATATTTTCCAGTAGGCACTGAATGGAACTTTAAGTTGGAGTCATTTGTGGAAATGTGTTTTCCATTTTGAGGTCATTAAAACATACGTTGTTACTTTTTATGCTAGTTTTATGATGCATGTTGGAATCCCAAATTATTGTTTAGATGCTTATGCACTGAGAACTGTTGTTTCTCAAGGAGACCTCAGATGGGGCAAAAGAATATCTTTGTGAATGGAGGCAAAGAGTTCTTAATCAAGGAACAAAATGTATTTTGCAGTAGGGTTTATTATGATATCAAAATATTTTGATAAGCAAAACTATGAATACAGAAAGACCTGTGTGTTCTACAAACCTGGATGGCAGTCATGTTTGCCAAGGAGGTAGATGCTGCCTTTTAAAACTGCATATCTTTTGTTTCTCTTTGCTTCTCTGCCAGTAGACCTGGCAGTGCTAAAGCCAAAGGACCCAGAAGGCTTTCTCAGTCTGCCCTCTCCTTAGCCTCAGAGGAAAGCACACGTGCTAACTCTGCCAAGGTTTTTTTTTTATCAGCTCCTGAAGTTTCCACAAAAGCATGTTGCTGACCAGGAAACTGGGTCAGGTGATTGTTCCCCAATAAAGATGATCTTTTGAAGTGTCTCAGCAGCAGCCAACTTTAACAGGAGTCCTGTGGATCATGCTTTTCACAAATTGAGCTTCAGGCCTCAGATATTATTTCGTCTTCTTTAATAACAATAGCCCTACCACTACCTTTGGGCTCTCTGATTGATGAGCCTATTCACTTAAACAGAGAGCTTAAAAAATACTTTAAAAATATAAACCATATCTCGAACTATATTGCCAAGAAAATCTCACTCTAGATATTGTATGAAGTTGGTGCATATGAAATCCTGCTGCTTTGCAGGATGTATACCACTGACTGGGCAGAATCTTTAAGAGGAGGTTTGACTGAAGTGTGGACAGGATTTGATAATTCAGAGTGAGAGGTATTTTCCAGACCCAGGGATCCCCTGTGACCCCACGCACAAAGGCATTTTATCCTTTCATTTACCAATCAGGGAGAAAATAAGCTGTGCTTTCATTTTGATTTAAACTGACAGCATTAGCATATTCAGAGTGAAATATGTATATCTCATCGGATTAGATCCCTTTAGCAGGGACATGAATTATGGATCCATGAAAGAAGTTGCCATCGACTACGTTACCTTGATATTAATGACATGAGCAGTCAATGCTGGAAGTGTCTGAGGCACATTTTCTATTAAAGCTATCCTATCTTTCAGGACTAAGATAGAGACCAGGGAAGAAGGAGAAGAGAATGTGAGAGCCATCTGGACAGCTGGAGGAGGTGTTACTATTTATGAGTGTTTCCTTTAACATCTAGTGAAATTCAAGCAATTCATTAAAGTTCTTGACTTATGCAGGTTTACTCGGGTCATGTGGATTGAGCAAGAAAGGCGTTTTCACTAAGCCAACTTTATTTTTTTAGAATATGGGCCAGAAAACTATGGCTACTGCCTCTTTTTACATGGCTTGAAGCAAGAATTTTTAAATAGTTGAAACAAATCGAAAGAATAATATGTAGTGACTCATGAAGCTAATTCTATAATGTTATGTCAGTGTCAAAAAAGCATGTTTTATCTGAGCACAGTCATAACCATTTATTTATGTTTATGTATGAGGGTGACTTTGTACTGTTCTGGCAGAGTTGAACAGAGATTAGGGGGCCCAAGAAATTTACAATTTATCCTTTCACAGAGATAGAAAAGCACCTCTTTGATTACCTAAATAATACAATATATGTGTATCTATATCTGTGATGGCTAACTGATTGAATCAATTTGAGTAACTCCTGATTAAATTGGACCAGCACAGTTTGAGGTGTGGGAGACCCACCCTATGATGGATTATCAAGAAAGTAATAAAACAAATGAAGAAGGAAGGCTCCCTTCTGCTTGGATGGAGGAATTCCAGTCTTTTCCTTCACCTTGGATGCTATCTCTTGGTTTCCAGCACACACTGCAGCCACCAGTAGACTCTTCAGGGTTCTGCTGCAGAGTCCGTTTGGCCTCTTGATATGGACTTGCATGGGAGACTGCACCTACACTGAGCTCCAGGCCATTGACTGGATCCTTTGGGTCTCCAAGATACAGACTGTCCTTTTGCACTCCTCCATACCTGACTCTGAAGGCAGGCACTGTAAACCCATCTTGCAAACTCTTGTTTACTTGTATATCTTATATTTTATGTGTCTCCTGTAAATAATGATTGATACTGTATCTCTGTCTCACTCTCTTGTCTGTCTACTATCTATCTATCTATCTATCTATCTATCTATCTATCTATCATCTATCTATGTATCTATCATCTATCTATCATCTATCTATCTATCATCTATCTATCTATCTATCTATCTATCTATCTATCTATCATCTATCTTTCTATTTCTTCCTATCTAAAATTTTCCTTCTATACAATAACAAGCCTTCTTCTATATTTATTTTCCTAAGCAAAATAATATGAGTACTACAACATAATAACTATATATTTTTACCCTCTATTCACTTCTCATAGTTAAAACTGATATAAGCCAGATGCACAAAAATTTTTATTCTGTATGCTTACCTTCATAAAACTTAAAGTGCCTAATATTTAGTTTGGTTGACAGATCAGTATATTCACCCTGATTCTTGGATCACATAATGGTATCTAATATTCTTATACAGGGGGCCTTTAGAATTGATATGAAAATGTTAGCTGTAAATATACTGATTTGAGGAGTGGCTGAAGCTGGAGATCGATCACATACCCAGGGTTAAAGTAAGGCTAGTCCCAAGAACACAGAGCTCCCAAGGCGAGTTACGTGAACCGGCTCTTCCAGCTCTGAGAACACATAGAGTCTGAGGCAATCCAAGCAAACAGGTTTCCAGGCAAAGGCTGGCCTGTGACATTAACCTGAAGAGTGTATAAGAAAATGCGCTGCAGTGCTTGAGCATTTTTCTCCTATCTGGAGAGAGGGCTACACCTGACCTCGGCTTTCTGTTATTTAACTCTTGTCTTTATTTCTTCATCTTCCATCATTCTTCACCATGAGAATGCCAAGAGTGCTGGACACAGCAGACAGAAACCTTAAAAACCCATCTAGGGCTGTAGAATTAATTTCCTATTACCTGTAGTTAAAAAAAGACTCAAATTGCAGCTTTCAGCTGGGTGGTTATGGGAGCTGTGTTTTAAGCGAATATTCAAGGAAAGGTTTAAGGAACATTACTTCCAGTGGGAGCACTTTGATCCTAGAATTGCAGACGATCCTTTCATTTAATTTTTATAAAGTGATTAATGGGAACTTGGAGTAGCCAGTTCAACTATATTTGGCAAATGTGTCTCAAAAGGTGAGATGTAATGAAGATGATATCTGGTCTATTTCTCTCATTCTCGGGCACAAATCCTTAAAAAACCTTTGGACTTTCCTGGTAGGAGCATGTTTCATTCTTCAGAATGAGCTTTTTTCCCCATAAATGTATGCTAATGAAGTGTGTTGTGGTGGACCATAAAATAGTTTCCAGGGAGAGGTGGCCCTACCAGAGAGCATAAGATAGTGTGTGGAGACAGGTGCTTATTTCACCAGCCTTGGCAATGCGCTAAAAACTCTAAAAAATCTGTACCGCCAAGGCTCTCTGTCAGTTTCTAGGTTGGTTATCTTACTGATGTCCTAAATATCGCTTCCTCCAATTCTGTAAGGATGGGAGCTCTACACTTCTTCTCCTAGACTTACCTTATCTATTTTCTTTTCATTTGGTTGCTCTTGATCTCTATGTTTTAATCATAAAATGGCAGTTTAAATACTGTGCTTTTAGTGAGTTCTGAGTTATTCTAATAGGTGTGGTGGCCTATGTCTAAATGTCTTACCAAAGCCTCATGGAGTTTTGGATGGAGCTTTATTGGAAAGGGTTGAATCTAGATGTGTGATGTTGAGATTAAATATGTGTGATTACTAAATTAGTCCACTGATTTGGTTTGACACCAACCTAATCCTGTAGTCTGGATAAAAGGTTCAGAGAGACACTGTTAAGGGCCCTTGTTGTGTTATTTAACCTTTTGCCTGCCATGAACTATTGTCCTTCTGCCATGTGCCAACTCATTATGGACCGAAGCCTTTGCTTTGGAGATGGTGGATTATAGACTGAGGCCTCTACGAACTGTAAGCCAAACAAACTTTACTCCTCTGCCTTTGGGTGTCAAGTATTGTGTCTCAGCAACAAGAAAAGTAGCTAGGACAGAATCTGGTACCAGAGGAGTGTGATTGCTGCTGTGACCATAGCTGACCAAGGTTCAGGAGCCTTGGGAATGGTTTGTGGGAAAAGTTTATAGTGGTTCAGAGATGCCAGCTGAAAAAGTAGAGCTGGAATGTCTTAAACCAAACTGTATGGTAGATTCTGGCCAGAGCTCAGAAGACCAGAAAGCTGGTAGAGACTAGGCTGAGGAGGTTTCTGCTGGAAAGAAAGACTGTATTGGTTGCTGGACTCCAGACTATGTGTGTTATGCCTTGGCAGAAGGTTTGCATTTTGGTTGTGTCCAGAGACTTTGACTGAGACTAAGATTAAGGGCAGTAGACTAATTAATCTGGTAGAAGAAATTTCAAGGCAGTCATATGTTAAGCCTGTGGCATGACTACTTTTGGGGTCCTTTAGTCAGATCTATGTTGAAAGTCAAGAGCAAAGACCCCACAAGAATGGTTCAAAATATTGTGAGTTTTCCATAAAGGAAGCTCCATAAAGCTGTGGACTGGAAAGGTCAAGCTGGAGAGATCTTGAATGCTGAGAAGGAACAGGAGAATAGAAAAGATAGCCTGAGGGCATCACAAGAAGCAGCAACACCTTACCCTTTGTAGCCTCAAAATTGCAATAGTGTAAAATTTTGCTTTGAAGGCTGGAGTCCCATGTTATAGAATGAAGGTAGTCCAGGAGAGTTATTCCTCAAGCTTTGGTTCATAGGCACTCTAACCATACAGTCAAGAAAGAGGGAAGCCTGCCCACTGTTCCAGGTGGCAGCAGAATTTTCTTTGAATCATCCATGTGGGACTGTTAATAGGTGCATCTAGAATACAAGAATCGTTGGATCAGAAAGGCTTCCATATAGATTTCAGAATAAGCCCTGGGGGGCCAGGCCATGTGCCCCTGTGAGGGCAGTGCGTGGAGATATGAGAGTGAAGCCAAAAGTACAGTGGAGATCTCAGAATTGTGGAAAATCCAGGAGCATTGATAATTTGAGGAAAACTGCAAAGAGGGAGCAGAGCCAGCCCAAGAGAGAGGCCATGGAAGCTGCAAACACTAAATGTACTATAGGGATGGAGTCACCCAAGCTCTTTGGAGTTCATATCCTGCCACAGATTATCTTGACTGTTGTACATGGAACCACATAATTTAATGTTTGTCCTGATGGATTTTGTTTTTTAGATTTATTTATTTGGTACAGGATCTTGCTATGCAGGTTGGACTCACAGTGATTTTCCTGTCTCAGCCTGCCCAGCACTGAGATTGCAGGCATGTGCCACCATGCCCAGTTTCAATGATTGGCATGGCATGCAGTATCAGGGATCAAACCGAGGTCCTTACTCTTTTTTTTTTTTTTTTTTTTTTGGTAGGACAGTTTCTATAATTAACACATTGCATACATTCTTCCTTGTGGTTAATTGCTGTACAAGATGCAGACATGTTATCCTATTTACAAACATTTCTTTTCATTAGAAAAGATCACTCTATTCGTTAAGAGAATGTAACTATATCTCTAACTTAAACACTTTGAATACGCAGATACAAAATGGACATTCATCTGTATACCCTTTTTCTGTTAAGTTCCATTATTTGAATATTATATGTGTATAAACTCAGCAAAATATTCTAAAAAAGTCCAGTAGCCCACAATAGTATTGGGTCTTCCGCTTGACTGGCAATGTCAGTAATAGTTGACCTGAGTCCCCTATAGCTCAAGATAACAGCATGGCTTTGCTTCTTATATTTCGTTTTTATACTTTTCTGCTGGATGGTTAAGACCAAGGTAAAGTAAGACCTATGCAACAAGAGTTGTACCTTTTGGGTCTGATAAGGTCAGTGAAATCCCCTCAGGATTTATCCTGAGATCTTTTACCTCAGATTGTAGAACCTTTGTCAGTGTCAGCCATGTGGATGAGTCACGGCCATTGCTTGGCCAATGTGCTCTCTGTGAAAGCCTGAGAGAATGCTTTCTCTCCATGGGACTCTCCTTAGGCACACTCTACATCATCAATCACTTTCCTCTTTGGCCCCATAATCTTCTTGATCAGAAAATTTGGGACAGTACTGAGTTACATGACATTACAGTAAAGTTCTCATATGTACTGAGTCTTACCTGACCTTAGAAGACGGGCCAAAATGTTGGCTTTCCTTATAGCCTTTCTTTTTCGCTATTTTGGTCTGCAAACTTAGGTTGTTAACCATCTAGAACACAAGCTTATTGTTATTACCATACAACCTAGGCTGTTAAGCTTAACCTCACTATCTGTCTGCATATCAAACATCTTAGGCATAATATGGAACAGGTATTTTTCATCAAGTATTGATATGTTGAAATTTAAGGCCCTACAGAATATGATAAAAAACATTTAAAAATTAGAATATGTTTTAAAAATAGGCATAAAGAATTATATACTTCATATGTTTACACATAAGTCCAAAAATCTCACCATATAAAACCTCGAAGCAGGACAGTCCCACAATATCCTTTTCCTGTCCCTTCCTTTCATTCACCACCCCTTCTTATTGAACAACCATCTGCCCAAGAGACATCAAAGCAGCAACTGGCATGTCATAACAAGCAGCCCATAAGCACAAGACCAGAATGACAGGCACTCCAAGCATGAAACTACTATTACAGATTACCATCTGCAGTGTAGTAGCTTACTTCACAGGTATCAGTCTTTATAGTTAGTCAGGGTGAGAATCTTTCCAGTGAACTGCTAGATTAAAAAATCTTATGAAGATTCTCAGGATCATTGTCTTGCCCATCTTCTACATATAAATGTATGGCTTGACTTATTCATGTTTCCCAGCTCTTCTTCTTTCACTCTCTTGATTAGTTAGTCCTTGAGATCCTGCTTTCCTTTTACTTGTATTATAACTTCCTATTTGTATTTCTTCTTTTGAGATCTTATAC
>NW_004524717.1:7199409-7219245 GCF_000260255.1 Octodon degus
AATTCTTTTTTTATTTCAAAAAAGAATTGCACTCTGAGTTCCTCTTTACCTTTCTGCTGTTGCTTATTTACTTTTGACGCTATTAATTCATGCATTTGAGTCGAGCTAGTGTCCTCTGCACTTGTTCTGGTTGGGCACTGGGTTTCTTCCATATGTTTCTGCATTTGATTCTTTACTGCAGATGTTATTAATTCAGGGATTTCTTTTTTTATTGCCAGTCTGAGCTCATCTGTACCTTTCTGCAGCTGTTTCTTTATTTAAGAATCCGTTGATTCATTGCTTTCAGCTGTGTGATTTCTAGTTTTTTCTGTGTTAGTGTCCTCTGCACTTGTTATAGGTGGCTTGGGTTCTGAGTTTGCATTTTGTTCCATCTCATCATTTTGTGTAGCACTGTCTTCTGATGTTTGTTGTAGATCTTTGTTGTAGTTATAATCTTAGCATGTACTTTAGTTCACTTGCAGATCTACAAAGTTTGTATTTATTTGGCTGTGCCTGGCTTGGGTCTGGCTGCTGTGCTCAGCTCCTTTCTGCTGCTGCCCTTGAGGGTGATCCAATTGTGCCCCTCTGGCAAGTTTTCTGCTCCTGGACTTGCTGGGTGGTTCTATCCTCTACACTATCTGCAGGGATTGTAGCTGCAGCGTTACATCCCAGGCCTGTATGCCAGGCCTGAGCTGAGCCTGGAGGGGACAAGGTGGAGTAGGGGGGAGAGGCAGCTCTCCCATACACTCACCAGGTCTGGGCTAGGACTAGGTCTGGGGTTCCCGGAATGTGGCAGAAATTCCTACTCGGAGGGCGGTATGGGTGAGGTGATCCGGAGTGGTGGGGTGAGTCCCAAGGGGGTGGAAGAGGGTCTCACCCATGCTGCGCCTAGGCTGGGACCTGTAGTGGGTCCTGCTGGTGCAGGGTAGTGGGAATCTCTCCTACACACTCACCAGTCCTGGGCTAGGACTGGGTCTGGGGGTTTCCGTGACATGGCAGGAATTCCTACTGGGTGGGCGCGGTGGGGGAGGTGCTGCAGACTGGTGGGGGCCATCTCAAGGGGGTGGAAGAGGGTCTCACCCATGCTGCGCCTGGGCTGGGACCAGTAATAGGTCCCACTGACACAGGGTGGCCAGAAGCTCTCCCACACACTCACTCGACCTCGTCTAAGACCCAGGTCCTTACTCTTGCCAGGCAGGTCCTTAGACCACTGAGCTATCTCCCTGGTATTGCCCTGCTGTATTTTGATTATACTTTGTTACTATTCCTTGCCATTCATGTTGGTAACTTTTGTAATGGAAATGACTATCTTGGGTCATTGAATGTTGGAAGTATTTAAGTCTATTTTCATTTATATAGGGGCTTGCAGCTAAGAGTTTGTCTTAAATGTGGGAGGAGACTTGGGACTTGGACTTTTCAGCAATGCTGAAACTGTTAGGACTTTGTCAACTCTTAGAGATGGACTAAATGCCTTTTGCCTAAAGGACTATGAATGAATCTTTGGAAGGGACAGGGGTAGAATGTTTTGATTTATGTCTAGTTGTCTCTGCAAAGCCTTATGCAGTCAGTGAATGTTTTCAGAAGTGGCTGAATATAGAGTGTATGACTGATTTATGGTGCTATGGTGGGGTTAAGTGTGCTGGAATTAAGTGTTAATGCTTGCTGGATCAGTGTACCGATTGGATTGACACTGCCACAATATAAGGGTCAGGAAAAGGCTCATTTTCCCCTTCTCTTGGATGCTTTTCTGTCTTCTAAACCTTTTCTCCTTTAACTTTGGGTGTTGAATTTTTGTCTCAGTGATGAGAAAAGTAACCAAGGCAATAGACTATGGAAATCCTCATATTTTTAGCTATCTGGGCAAAAATAACTTGTCGGTTATACCTGAAGTCTTATTGGATGGAGTGTTTTACCTGGGAGTTGGCACTAATTCCACATAGTATTATAATTGAATTGAATTGCACAACTCCCAGTTGATATCACAGAAATGCATCTTGTAGCTGTGAGGCCTCATGTGAGCTGCTAAAAACAAAGCAATGGGTAAGGCACCTCTTGATCTCAAAGAGCTTGGGACCAGGTTGTATAACTCGCTAGCATTTCAAAAATGTGATTTTAGCATAAGTAGTCAGCTTCCTCTTGACAAAATTGGTGAGGAGGGAAATGAAAGCCTGGGCAAAGGCCATGCTTGGCGTTAGTGTTTGCACATAAAATACACTGTGAAAGTCTATGGTCTGTCCCTGTGCTCATTCCATGGTCTTTTGTGCACTGAATTTCATGATCTATTTGTTGTTGGAGACATATTTAAGAGTACTACGCAGATTTGTATTCTTGGACTATTATTTTTTTTAAACTCAGCTGTATTTATTACCTCTTAACAGAATGTGACCTGGGCACTCACTTCCATTCACAGACTTTGTTCTGGATGATTTTGTGAAATAGTTCTGTGGTAGCTCTAGAAGTAGTCTTTCCCTTGAAACAGTACTTTTCTTTGGAAAACGAGCCCATTCAGCTCCTGCTGTCAAGTTTTTAGTGTACCGTACTTCTAGAAGCCTAGGACATGTGGATTTGAAACTACTTGGAAAAGTTTAAAAAAACATACTATAAAAAAACTCAAGCTATCTTAACAAATACTCCTTTAAACATCAAGGAAACTCAACACTTCAGAGACACGAGATTTGTTCTACTAAGGAATCTGGCTCGGTAACTAAGCACTTCAGACCTCACAAAGTTAACAGTTAAGTTACATCTTACCACAAATATCTCAACCTGTTAAAATAAACCAAGGTGAAACTAGAGAAAGCACTGCTCCTTCTGCTTTAGTGTCTAAAATATCACAGTATTATTTAAAAGTAGAAATCTTATCTTCCCCTTAAAAGCAGTTCTTATACCATATGGACTTAACAAAAAATTCCTCGAAAATATATATTATCAGAGGAAATGAAGGTTAAAGCACTGAGCACAAATTAGTGGTTCTTTGGGCCAAGCTCAGTCAACTTCTTCCTTGCACAATGTGTCATCATCTCCTTCAAGGGGCAACATCTCTTTGTTGACAGCAGCAGCAGTGTCGTCAGTGGTGGGGTCATCCTCATCAATACCTGGACCTCGCTTGATCACCCTGTAAATCCTGTCCACGTGGGTCTGCGGGTCTTCCAGTCTGAAGCCAGAGGATAGCAATGTGGTTTCATACAGCAGGATGACCAAATCCTCCACAGACTTGTTTTTCCTATTGGCCTCAGCCTTTTGCCTCAAGGTCTCTATAATGGAGTGGTCAGGGTTTATCTCCAGGTGCTTCTTTGCCACCATATAACCCATTGTGGAGTTATCTCTTAGGGCTTGGTCTTTCATGATTCTTTCCCTGTTCTCCATCCAGCCATATTTGCTTGTGACAATATAGCAAGGGACGTCACTAATTGGTTTGTCACAACCACCTTTTCAACCTTTTTCTCCAAGATGTCTTTCATAATCTTGCACAGGTTTTCAAACTTTGTCTTTTTCTCTTCATTTTTTTCCTTCCTCTTCATCTTCTGGAAGTTCCAAGCCCTCTTTGGTAACTGATGGTAAAGTTTTCCCCTCTAATTCCTTTTGCTGCTGGACACAGTATTCATCGATGGGCTCGATCATGTAGATTGCTTCTAAGCCGTGCTTCTGGACGCTTTCCACAAAGGCTGAATTAGCTACCTGGTCTTTGGTTTCACCTGTGATGTAATAGATGTGTTTCTGGTTCTCCTACATCTTGGTGCAATATTCCTTGAGAGAAACCATCTCATCCCCCAGAAGCAGATATGTAGTAGTGTAGCAGTTCTGAAAGCTTCTTTTGATTTTGAGAGTCTTCATGTATCCCAATTTTTATGTTCTTAGAAAACTGCTTGTAGAATTTCTTGCAGTTCTCCTTATCCTCTGCCAGTTCAGTAAACAATTCTAAGCACTTGTTTACCAAATTCTTTCTGGTGACTTTCAAAATTTTGCTCTATTGTAACATTTCTTGAGAAATATTTAGAGGGAGATCCTCAGAGTTCATCACCCCTCTGATGAAATTCAGGTACTTGGGGATCAGCTCCTCACAGTTATCCATGACGAAAACTCTGTGGACAACTTGATGTTGTTTTTCTTCTTTCTGTTTTCAAATAGGTCACAAGGAGCTTGTCATGAGACAGAAAGAAGAGCCCTGAATTCCAACTGTCCTTCCATGGAAAAATGCTTCACTTCCATGTGATCCTCCCAGTCATTGATCAGACTCTTGTAGAAATCCCCATACTCATTAGTAGTATCATCTGGGTTTCTGGTCCAGATGAGCTCTGTTTTGTTCAGTTCTTCTTGGTCAACATATTTCCCCTTAATTTCTTCTTCTTGTCACCATCCTTCTTTTCTTCCTCTTCTTCATGAGAACCCACATCTTCTATTTCAGGCTTGTCATCAGACTCCTTTTCTTCTTTTTCTTTGTCTTCTTCTTTGTCCTCCTTTTCTTCATCCTCAACATCACTCACTTCTTTATCTCATTCCTTCTCCACAAAAAGAGTAATGGGATATTACTGAACGCTTCTTCACAATCTCTTTTCTTCTTTCTTCTAAGTACTCAGTTTGGCCTTCTTTCAGATGTAAGATAACCTTTATATGTAGGCACATAGGCTCACCCGCATTTGTCCTCACAGTGAAGGACTGTCTTGCTGAGGACTCCCAGGTGTACTGATCATCATTGTTATGCTTGATGATCACAGTCACTTTCTCAGCAACCAGGTAGGCAGAGTACATATCCACACCGAATTGGCCAATCATGGAGACATCAGCACTTGCCTGAAAAGCCTCCATGAAGGCCTTGGTCCCCAACTTGGCTATGGTGCCAAGGTTATTGATCAGGTCAGCCTTGGTCATTCCAATCTCAGTATCCACGATGGTGAGGGTGCGATCTTGCTTGTTCAGAATGAGGTTAATGTGCAGCTCCTTGCCAGAGTCAACCTTATGGGGATCTGTCAGATTTTCATACCTGATTTTGTCTAAGGCATCAAATAGATTGGAAATTAACTCCCTCAGGAAAATTTCTTTGTTTGAGTAAAAGGTGTTGATGATCAGGGACATCAACTGTGTGATTTCTGCCTGGAAGGTGAAGGTCTCCACCTCCTTCTCCTCTATGGGCTGGTCCTGGGTCTAGGTCTCCTCTGGCATCTTGGCTGAATGCTGCAACAACACACACAGTACTCGCTTCTAGACACTAAAACAACTTCTTAGACTATTCTTTTGGGAGGGTTTATAGTGGGTGAAACAATGTGTTGGAAAAAAATAGTAACTTTTTTTCTTTGGAGTGAGCAACTTTAGACTTCTCATAGGGGCTTGATATCCAGTAAAACTCAGAGGGTGTTTGAAGGTCATCTGTGAGGAGTGCTGCCCTTGCCAATATAATAACTCTGTGGCCTTGAAAGCAAACAGTAGTTGATATCACCTCAGGCAGAGACTGCAGAACCAAGAGCCACAAGCATTTAGCTCCTGTTTTGGAAAAGGCAATGCCATTAAATCAGTTTCTAGTGCAGAACAGATAGTATTGGATGGGAAAGAAAGAGGAACCAGGAAAAGGCATGATGTTGCCTAGAGGAAAAGTTCACCACAGCAACAACAAACTGCAAAAATAAATAAATAAATAAATAAATAAATGGCTGAAAAGGAAATTTTAATTGAGCTATTTTAGTGATTTTAAGCAGAGAACAATTTTAGTATGTAGGGACTTGAGAAACTATGGTTTGACTAAGGAAATAAGATATAGACAAGGCTACCCAGTAATGACAGTGTTGTAGAAACAACACACCCAGGTAGCAGGAGTCTTTCCCCACAAGTGCTGGGCACTCAGAACACCAGCCACTCCATCATGAGTTCTAGGACCACTGTACACAGCAGAGAATGGCCATGTGTCCACAAGACCCTTACCAGCAAAGTGAATGGGGCTAATTCCTCTCTTTCCATTTCTTTCCAGCTTAATCAGTACCAATCACTGGAGAACTGAGCTAATATTTGCAACCCAGATATAAGAACCTTGAAGAAATGTGACAAATATCTTTTTAACTTCTGCAGTACAGAAGAAAATTCTGGCAGTTGCTGGACTTCCATGGGCTGTGGAAACTGAACCAGGACATTAGAACTTCTTAGTCCTACCACTATACACTGCACATGAAAAACTTGGTCATTTTTATGTCTTGGATAGTCCAAGGACATTAAAGTGTGTAAAGAATGAGATTTCTTTTCACATTTGAGGATGAGTTTACAAGCAGGAGGGGAACTCTCCAGGAGCACTACATGCTTGTCAGCAGCAGGAAAAGAGTCTCAAATGAAATGGGGAAAAGAGGGAAAGAATTGAAGACTAGGTTTATAATTGCCTCTTTCAACCTGGAGGGTCTACTCTTGAGACTTCGTGTGTTTCCCAGTCAGAACAATTTATGTGGTAATTGAATAAAGCAATCACTGCTCACATTCCATGTGAGGGAAATGGCCTATACTTTGGGCAGCTGAGTTCTACTTTCAACATTCCTTCAGAACTGTAAACCTTTTTTGTTTCTATCATAACAATTAAAAGATAAAATTGCTGTGCCATAGTTCTGTGTGAGCACCTTATTCCTTCATATATCATCTCCATGACCTTTAATTTTTATCCATTTAACCAGTACTATGAAGCACTTAATACTCAATAAGCACAAGGGAAAATAAAGGCAAAAGATCAGTGTATGAGCTCAAATGGATCACTTTAATGAAACATGTGACAGTTAATATATCCAAATCATGTAGTGTTACCAAACAAAAACTAACCCTTAACATTTATGGAGAACTTACAATGAGTCAAATGCAATGCTAACTTAACGTTGCTTTGTTATTATACTTAACGTTGCTATTGGATCTGTGGGCATAATGCCCTTCAATCACATCTTGCACAGTTCATCAAGGATAAACAGACATCAATACTGTACATTCTTTGAAATGGGCTTAGTTAATAAGTGACTATGTAATGGCTGGATCTTAGAGCAACTCTGCTCTGGTTGGACTGTGGACACAAGCATAGCACTAGTCCATATTTTTCTTCCTGGTAGAGGGAGAGAGCTCAGAGATGTGACCCAAAGTGATCAGATACAAAGTGATTGGGGTTCGGTGAAATTGACAGGTGAAGCAGTAGGGGACTACATAAGGGCATGCAAGCCTAGAAGAAGGTGAGAGGAAGGCACACTCTGGGAACTTGTCAATAGTTCTGCATAGCATAAAGTGTAAAGTTTCCAGAAAAGTAGGGAGATGAAAGATTTGTGAGTCTTACCAAAGAATTTTATTTGAAATCAGAAGGCAGGGAAGAATTTGTAAAGAATAGAGTTATAGTCTTTTAGATAGACTCTCTGGAAAAACCTTAGCACCCAGGGCTTGGCTCTTAGAGCCAGGGTTCTCAAAACAAAAAGTAAAATCATTAACTTAATGTCTTTGGCTGGGATTCACTAACATATAGGCTAAGTGCTAATAGAAAATATGCTGATTTTTTTAATAGCATGTGTTTGTGGTACATCACATACATAATCATTGTGGGTAGTAGGTGCACACACATGACACATCTTATTTTTTTTTTATGAGCAGATTATATTTATTGAGAGAAAGAAAGCTCCTGTCCTGAGAGAGGGACTGGGGGGTGAGTGGGTAGTTTCCCCCCAAACACATCTATTTTTATATCCCTTTTTCCTTCTCCTCTTTCTCCCTTCATCTTAGTCCCCTCCTCATTTGCCAAAGGTCTATCTCCCTGTTTCCTATGGTCTGTATTTCATCTTGCTCTTTGATTTATTTATATTTAGGGTTTCTCATATATTTTTAAAAGTGATTAAAAATTCAATCTCTCTGATTGCTGTCTAAAAAGTCAACAATCATCTGACAGCCAGGGAACTCTGAGAAGTTTAATAGATCTACCATATTGTCTCAGAAACTTTTTACTTGTTGCTGGGACAAAATATTGGCACCCATAATTAATAAAGGAAAGGTTTATTTAGCTCACAGTTAGTGGAGGTTTCAGTCCATACTTGGCTGGCTCCAAGGCAGATGGAAGTTCATGGCAGCAGAAAACAATGAAGAGAGAGGAGGAGCAGCAGTTGTGGTGTCTATCAAGCCTCTCTCTCCCTTCCTTCTAGGATGATGGGGAAGACTGGTGCTCCTCTAAGGAAGTGGTGGCAGCTGTAAAGATCAGTGGTCCTCTGAAGTGGTGGCTGTGAAGATCAAGATCCTCTGAGGAAGAGGGGTCCTGTGAAGCTTGGAAGTCCTCAAAAGAAATGGGGCTCACAAAAGCCTTCCTCAACCCCTTTATACACCCTTTTTGTGCTGAGTCATTCTATCCCAGGGCAGGGCCTCCACACCCCAGAGTGGGACCCCCTACCCCAGGGCGTGGACTCACCAAGCCGATCCAGCCAATCTTTGATATATCAAGTTGACACAGTATATCAACCACCACACATATCATTCCATCCTCAATTTCCACAATTATATGCAGGTAAATGGGATTGGTTGGTATGATTTCTCTCCAATACAAACTGAGGTGCACTGACGACATCTGGGATGGGCTGCATCACTCTACATGTGTTCTCAAAACTTAAAATGTGAGGGTTTTCTGGTGTATGAGCCCTTATTCTGCAAGATCTATAGATGGAGAGATACACTTTTGCGTGGACATATTAATTCCAGATGGTTTCTGAGGCAGCTTTGAGTTCTTATGATCCACTTCAAATAAATAAATAAATAAATAAATAAATAAATAAATAAATAAATACAGGGATTGGATTTGGTAGACAGAGGAGAAAGGGTTTGAGGGAAGGCAAAGCTGGCCAGGATTAGGTGTTCAGACTTTGAATGTAGCACATGAGTGCAGAATTCAAATCTTAGCCTCAGCAATTAGCAGCTTTGCTACCTACCATAAGATACTTCCCTCTGCACCTCATTTACTCCTCCACACGGGAAAAAACAGAACTTCATTCACAAAACTCAAGGGAACAAAAGGGAGACTCCATCTAAATTACTAGCAGGGTGTCTACTACCACAAAGCAATTGCTCAGTAAGATATTCGCTGATTATTTTGCTGCACGCAAAGAAAGAAATGGCACGTATTGATCAGATTTATGCTTTCTCACAGTCAACCCCAGGGCCAGAATTACAGGTTTCTGGCATTTATTCCTGGCCTTAGCAAAATGTGGACACCATCTGGATGACTGTGATGATTATGAGATGAGTTCCTTGGGTTGGGTCATTTTTTTTTTTTTTTTTTTTACTATAGTTGATCTAATCCCACTCATCTGTCCATTCAGAGACACACAAGTCTTCAGAATCGCAATGTGTTCTCTCAGAGTTGCGCTGTCTGTCTCTGTCCCTCAAGATAGGCATCCATTATCTTTAAATGACATTAATCTGTGACCTTCCTTCCCCTCCCCCAGTGTGTCACACCCTACTCCTCCTAATCAATGAGCTCACCATTTCTGCAATGGAAAAAGGACTTCACTGTTATTGGGTTATCTACCGAGAAAGGCCACTTTGAAAGCTGGCACCTAATAAACAAACCTCCTTTACCTTAATTAGAAAAAGATGTAATCATATTAGAAGCTTCTAAAATGCTGAACAGTTGAGTCCTGAATGAAATGAAGTTATTGTTGCCAGAAGTAAGTTCCATACAAGCAAAATCAGAACATACTTGATATCTAAACCTCAACAGTGTAAAAATAAGTTTCACTCCTTTTTGCAAAGTGAGATGATTATAAGTAATACTGCTGGAATTCCCTCTACACACCTCTCACAGAAGCATGTAAGCTGGCTTCTGTTCTCCCCATCCACTTATCTACAGGCCAAGAAGGTCAGAAACTACAGTGTAGGATATCTACACTTGCACATGCACAACACAGAGAAATAGCAGGATGGTAAACCAACACAGAAACAAGCAATAGGTGTTAGTCACAAGTAAATGAGTTCCAGCAACAAAAACTAGAAAAAATAAGAAGGGAGCCTGCCTTAGGCAACGACATCAAATAATTTCAGTTTGCTCCTTGGTGTACTCTGTATTGAGTATCATTCAACAAATACTAAGCACCAGTGATAAGACAGATATGTTAGAAATTACAGAGACAAGTGTTCATTCCTTCAAAGGGCTTATAAACTTATGTGCTGTGCCCAGTTAAGATTGATAAGCCCTGTTTTTCATGTTCTCTGTATCCCAAGGTGGTAACAAGCTAACCCACTACCATTGCCAATGTGTGGGTGACCTTCTGTACCATCTCTTTATTTATATGCAGCATAAAAGAAATCTGAATAATTGTTATAATATATGAGTTCCAAACAATGCCTCTACAAGTTAATGGCAGTCTTGTGGGCAGATAGTTTGCAGCAAAAATAGCTTAAAACCTTGAATTTGTTGCTTATATACAAAGTTGCCTTATAGTTGTGGGGTGGAATGATTAATCCTGGAGAAAGAATTGGGTTTAGCTCTTTCTGATCAACCCACACAATTTCAGAGAGCATATAGATCTATGGACATTAAGTTCTGAGTAATTCATGTGTTCCTGGGAACCGGATGCTGAATTATACTAACCTAGAGGCTGAAAGAAGTGACAAGCAGTAGCGCTGAATCACAAGTCAGAATTATAATGCTGATGCTGAAAATCAGTCAGCAACTCTCCAGTTCATGGGCGCTTTATTACTTCAATCAACAATTGTTCTTTTCATTTTCAAGGGACAGAAAAACAGAAACAACAATAAAATGTAATAAAAAGTGCGGGTTGTACATTGCAAAGTAAGTGTAAAGCACTTGGAAATGCAGAAGATGAGAATGGGAAGGAGCAAATTTTAGACTTTGTAATGCTAATCTGGGCTAGGAATTATAGTGCATGATTTTATCAGGTTGAAATAAAACCTAGGCTGAGTGCCTCTGAATACATTG
The DNA here is from genome assembly GCF_000260255.1 of Octodon degus. Classification (NCBI taxonomy): domain Eukaryota; kingdom Metazoa; phylum Chordata; class Mammalia; order Rodentia; family Octodontidae; genus Octodon; species Octodon degus. Next base: position 7,210,304 of record NW_004524717.1, read on the forward strand.
TGATCCCAGATCTTCCAAGGCAAGCCATTAACACCTTCACAACAGTGTGTGTGTGTGTGGGGGGGGGGGGCTTTAGGGTGTGTGTATCTGACAGCAGTGGGGATATGAGATTTCTTTGAATGTTGGAAGTAAAAGACAAAAACTGGGAATTATTTAATGAGAACCAACATTATGAAAGGAATCAAAAGGCTTAGATATTATGCTAAAATCTCATGGTAGCATACATTTGAAGATATCTTCTTTTCATTTTCTTTATTAATACCTGTTTGGAGTACATGATGTTTAAATTCCTTGTGGGGAGCTGAGTTCATGAATCTGCATGTCACATCTCAATTCCTCTGTTTATTGCCTTCCCTCCCTTTTACTTTATCTCTTGATTCTCATTTGAAGAAAAGCCTAAATCCATACTTCCTGTTATCTTTTATCTTGCTCTTTATTTATACTTTGAGTTTTTTTATGTAAGAGAAACTAGGCAATATGTAAGTGTGTGTATTTGATTTATTTCACTTAGCATTGTGATCAAAAGGTGCACCCTTTTTCCTACAAGTGACTGAAGCTTTTCTAGATGGCAGACAGTACTTCACTGTGTGTAGATACTACACTTTCCTTATCAGTACACCTGTTGATGGACATACGGGCTGATTCCAATATTTAGCTATTATGAATTGTGCTGCTGCAAATGTAGGTGACCATGGATCACTGTTATATGATGACTTTCACTCTTTCAGAAAGGATATCTAGAAGGAGAAGAGCAGGGCCAAATAGCATTTCTAGTTTTAGTTTTTTGAGGAATCTCCAAAACCATTGATGGGCTGGCGAGATAGCTCAGTGGACTAAAGTGCCTGCTTAGGCAAGCTTAGTGAAGCAGTTCCCAGCACCACATGCTACACTAGCTCCGCTCCCAGGGCAGGCTGAGCTCACTAGAGTCTGGGCACACTGGGGAGGCTGAAAGCAGGAGGATCACCATGAGTCTGAGATGCATAGTGAGACCCTGCAACAATCGAATACATAAAAATAAACAAACAAACACCTAACGTTGATTTCTATTGTGGTTGCACTACTCTACATTCCTACTGACAATGTAGAAGGTATTTGACATACCTGTGGTGCACTTATGAACCTGCATTTTAATCGCTCTCCTGGTGAGGCAAGTGCTAGGATTTGAGCCTTCTTCTGATATGCAGATTTAAGATCTGTGGTGGTGCTGTGGTGAGGATGCCATGCTGCCCACTGCTGCATGACTGAGAGGCAGCCAGAAGCTTCCTAAACACTCCACTACATAATAGGATGAGTGTTTCTCTCCTCATCACTACATAATAATGTCCAGGGAAAGACATCTTGTTTTCCTCAAGCACCTCCTGCTAGATTGAAATTTTAATCACTCTCCTTTCAGCTTAGAAATTAAATCAAATTGGAATTTGATAATTACCTTGAATATGGTTGTGATAAAATGACCATGATCTAGACAATGACTTGCGGATAATAAAATCTTAAAGCTTGTTTTAGTCATAGCAAGAAAAATGTTAATGCCAGCTTTCAATTTCAGCTTCAGTTTACATTTAGTTCAAAGTTTCTGAGGGCTCTCATGTTCTTTATCCCTGTATGTTTTCAGTTCTGAGAGGACAGCTGAGATTTTTTTCTTTTTTGTTTTAATTTATTTAAAGAGAGTATAATAATTGATGACATTAGAAATGGTACACATTTAGAAGACCATGATGAGAGGTATTCAACTATCGGTTTTCTACTACACAGTGCTGTCTTCAATATACTTGCTCAGATCACGATATCGTCATACAAAATTAGTCAAGGTGAAAATTCTAAACATTAACTACTATTTTTGAAAACAACTGATAGAAATTCTGAGTACAATCATCTCATATACCTGAGCTATTTTTTTAAACAAAATAAATAGAACTACAAGGAATAGCTAGTATTTTCATAGGGTCACCTGCACTCTTTAAGTTATGAGACTTTAAATTGGAATTCATTTCAATTAGCTTGAAGGTAAAAATGATGATGTATGATTGGGCATACCAAGACCACAATTCTTGGTGAAATAAATGACAGAGAAACTTAAATTTCATGTGGTTTCTCTTATGTAAGAAGCCCAAAGCATAAATAATTTAAAGAGCAAAATGCAAAGTAAATAAGAGGAAAGACAGAGATAGCTCTTTTGCCACTGGGATGGCAATCTCTAGATAGAGGGAGTGGGGGAAAAGAAAGGGGAAGTAAAGAGGATTAAGATTCAATATGTACACGAGCAACTCCCTAAGATGAGTGTATTTGTTATGTATTGCAAACATGTAATAATAAAAAAATGATACTAACTGAGTAAAAATAAATGTAATTTATATGGGGCTCTTAAAGGGAGTTGTTTTCTATGAACATTCAAAGTATAGCTCTTACTGCGATGAGAAATAGTATTACTCTGCAATGATCAGATTAATTTAAGGAAAGCAGTGAAGTATTAGTGACATATGGAAAGAGAACTTCTTAAAAAGATGCCTGGCCCAGTACTTGATGCAGTGTCAGACAGGTGGCAAAGGTGAAGTTACTGGAAAGGTCATTGCTATTTAAAGCTCAGAGGAATAGGTATTGAAGGTCAACATCCACATAGAATAAAAATGAGCTAGTGCTAGCTCAGAACTAAGTCATACAACAAAGGAAACAAAAAAATAAGTTATGAAAATGAAATGGAAGTTGTACACCAACCCTGACTTTTATTGGTTCCTACAGCGGTATATCCTGCATCCGTAGCTCTGGATCCAGATTTGCTATGAGTTGGGATGTAAGGACCATTTGCCTCTTCCAGACACACTACTGTAAGGAGAAGAGATCAAAGTTGTCTTGAGTTTTACAATGGTTGATACATGAGTCAACTTGGGAAGTTAAGAAGCTTAACTAAGTAACTTAGCAGTTCTTTTTTTTTAAAGTTGCGGACATGATATCCTGTCCAAACATTTTTAACACAAATCTTTTTTCTCATTGAATTAAGAAAAAGTAGCTGTATGTCTATCCTAACTATTTCGTATATACAGATACAAAATGGTCCTTCATTTGTATCCCCCTTTTTTATTTAGTTTTGTCAGAGATGCATATTTCAGGCTAAATCCTCAGGGGATTTGACTGACCTTGGCAGATACAAAAGTTACATTCCTTGTTATATAGGTCTTGCTTTATCTTGATCTTAACCATCTAGCAGAAAAGTATAATAATGAGGTATGAAAAGTAAAGCCGTATTAATATGCTGAGCTATAAAGGGCTCAAGTCAACAACTTCTGACATTGCCAGTCTTATGGATAACCCACTGCTATTATGGAGTACTGGAGTATATTGGATTATTTTTGCTTAATTCACATACCGACAATATTTAAATGGCAATGGAATACCCATCGCTGACAAAACTTAGCAGTTCTGCATCCTCCTCAGTACAGAACATGCCTTTACTTCTTTAGCATTTTGTTCACTGTGTCATATTGAGAACTTTAGACATTTAACTAAGTGATTCAGGAGGGGACCAGGGTCCTCACTTTGGAAGCATCCACAGCCTGTGAAAAAGAAGGGCAAGGAGATGCTGGCAGGGCTACACTTGCCCAGGTAGCCTGCTCACAATATGAGGGAGGAGAAGAAATGTGACTATTTTTTTTTGTACTTGGGTCTTTTGCTGTCTTCTGCCACCTTGAACTTTTGCCCCTCTGCCACACAATCCTGTCTTGGAGTCAGCTGATCTGGACTGAAACTTCTACAAACTGTGAGCTACATAAACCATTCCTACCTTAAGTTTGGGCATCAGGTATTTTGTCTCAGCTACAAGACATAAAATTGTACCACACTCTTGGTTTTGCAATCTGTCATTTTATTTATGAAATAATTTTCAGATTTCTTTTTCCAAAGCTTTTTTTCTGTTAGAACTATCTTAATATTTAACTCTCCAACTCTTGCCATGTTTCTAAAATGTGGCCCAAGGTTATTGCTTCCTAAAGACAGTCTGTCATAGTAACCATGGAAATATGGACAGGTGGATATGGTTTTACAGAGACAGACTTCTAGCACTGGGGAGGAGATTGACAACCCTAGTGAGTGAAGCAGAAGACTCAGATAGACAAAAACAGCACACTCACCAAATCTGTGAACATTTCTAAAAAGAAAGGAGTATTAGACTTGTCCTGAGTATCCTTCATGGGTCATACCCATTGTACCTAGTTTTCCTGGGAGTATAAGTAAAAATTTTCTAAAAGTTGGAGCATTTTAGAATTACCATGATTCTCTTTGAGAGACAATGTTTAACCTATGCAGGAGGCTTATTTATTGGTATGATTTTACAAAAAGTGAAGTGTGAGGTGAGAAATGGACTACAGGAACATTTCTGTTCTCTTCCACCCTGAGAGTGTTTGGGGACATGGGGTATAGCTCCCTCAGGTAACAGCCTGGCTGCTCGGTGAGTTCCTTGGCTCATGTGCTGGTTAACCCTTTATCACATTCCCGCATCTCTAGCTGCTTTTATGTGTCTAACAACATGAAAGGAATTCCAATAATCATTTTAATTTTGACTTTGTTCTACCCTGTGGTATGCCATTTCATGGGTAACCATCGGGCTATCCAGCGTAGTCCCAGAGCATTGTTTTTATTGGCACTGGGTCATTGTGCAGATTCCTTGGCTGCTCTCTTGGAGTTGTCATCAGACTCTGGTGCGGACCTACAGTCTGCTCATGTCCCTGCCTGGAGAATCTTGCACTAATTCTTATGTCTTTATATGTTCTTATGCTATTCACTTAATTAAAAAAATGGATGTAACAATACTAAATGCTGTGAGGATGTTACAATCCTGGATTCTATAAGCAGTATGAAAGATAAATAAAAATTAAATTGTTTGATTCACTTGAATTAAAACTCATAATCTTCAGTCTTCACTAATCATCCAGATGATGTTAATATAAACTTTGTAAAACAACTTCGATTGTACCTTACATGGAGTATAACACTGCACATGACATGGATGTAGCAAGAAGGACTTTGCTATTTATTTGGAAAATATGATGGTACTATAAAACATAATATTTATTGTAAAGCACATAATGTTAAGTGAGAAAAGAGTGAATGACTACTGGGACTGAGTTATGAGCAAGTGAGTAAGGAAAGAGCTTTGTTTTTTGCTCAAAGAAATACAAACATGATTATTAAAGTACAGAATTTTAAAATAAAGCAAAAGATAATTGAAGCAATCTAAGATCCACTCTCAAGAGTCAGTTGCTTTTAATCACCTTTTCCTTTTTATGTGAATAGTACATCCTAAATGTACACACAGATTAGTAATTTATTACTTTTAGACTATAATTTACTTCCTGTTATATGAATCATAATCAAGCTTACTTATGATGCCATTTCTCAACAGCTGGTTAAAGAACAGACTTTTATACTGAAGCACTTTTGCTGAAAAGTAAATGAGATACCCTACTCATTAATTTCTATTATTCTTTACATATGGGCTTGTGGTCTGTTTCCCAACATGTCTTTGCTAGTGAATCATTACTGGTAAACATGACATACAGCCTTTTCATCCTTGCATTTATTTATTCTTTCATTCAATAAATATTTCTGCAGTGCCCACTATATTCCAGAAACTATGCCAGGCACTGGGAATAAAGTTTGGGCCACTATTTTCCTTTATGGAGCTTATTTTTGCTTGGACAGTCTCTTTGTTTTTATCTATAGCTAGGAATTTAAACAGGTAGTGAGCAGATAATGACAAGAACTATGGAATAACTTGCTAGAGTAGTAAAGAGTACCTGAAGGTACTCACAAGCTCGGGGTATTTATACATAACTCAACTATTCTAAATCTCTCCTATCATCTTTCTGCTTTCACTAGTTTTAGGAACTGAGTAAGCTAATCATTAGTTCAGTGTTGACATTATGCTGGGCTACATTCAGTCTTGCTGAGAAAATGGCTCTTAGACTGAGATGTACAGGAGGGGGAGGAGTTAGGTGATGAGTAATGGTGTGGGCTGGGAAGAAAAGAGGGAATCATCACGATGTGTGAATGAGCAGAGTACACACGATGAGCAGGAAGAAATGCCCCAGCTTAATAGAACCTTAAGATCAGGGCTTCATCTGCTTCAATCTTTGAATGTTTTATACTAGCTTTCTATTGCTTCATTTACTTAAAAAACAGAACTTGCAAGTTAATAAAAGCCATGCCATCTTTTCAGTCAGATAGGAAAGAATGTAGTGGCTATTAAATGATGCTTGCCAGACATCATTCTCAGCTCCTATCAAATATGGTGAGGAATGTATCCTGGCCCTCTAATGACTCCTTGCATGCTGATTTGTGTTCTTTATATGCAGATTTTACTGTAGATTAATCTAAATATTGAAAACCATTTATTTTGGTGCTAAAAGCTGGTCTAAGAATATATGCTGGAGCAGAGTGGTAGTGTGCTGTTCAGAGAATAGTCAAAGCTTCTGTGTTATGTGCAGGATCAGGTGACTGAGAGATGATTCACAGAAGGAAAAGAAAACAAGACTATTCCTGTATCACTCAGAACTCTCAGCATTGGAGAAGCACAGGCAAGAGAGGAGAGTTGTGAACTGAGTAGGACTCCCAACATGGGGTCTTTTGCTATGTCCCCTCTGAGAATCAGAGAGTCTATCAGGTGAGGGCAGGAGATGATGCAAGTATGTCATGTGCCACTTGTTCTTGCTTTGTGATATTGTCCTCTCTCACCTTTTTAAAAATTTTTCCCATAATTTTATTGATAAACAAATAGTAATGAGACAGTTTCAAATCAAATTGGTGGGACAGTTTCAATAATTCACACACTGCATACATACTTCCTAGTGGTTAAATGCTGTAGAAGATGCAGACATGATATCTTATTTACAAACACCATTGGAACAAATCACTCTATTCATTAAGAGAATGTAACTATATATCTATCCTAACTACTTTGGATACACAGATACAAAATGGACATTCATCTGTATCCCCCTTTTTTGGTTAATTTCCGTTATTTGAATATTATAGGTGTGTAAACTCAGTAAAATATTATAAAAGAGTCCAGTAGCTCAAAAAAGTATTGGGTCCTCTGCTTCACTGGCAATGTCAGAAATTGTTTAACCTGAGTCCCCTATAGCTCAACATAACAACATGGCTTTACTTCTTACATTTTGTTTTTATTCTTTTCTGCTGGATGGTTAAGACCAAGGTAAAGCAAGACCCATGCAACACGAGTTGTAGCTATTGGGTCGATAGGGTCAGTGAAATCCCCTCAGGATTTCTCCTGAGACCCTGTACCTCAGATTGTAGAACGTTTGTCAGTGTCAGCCATTAGGAAGAGTCTCAGCCACTGCTTGGCCAATGTGCTCTCTGTGAAAGCCTGAGAGAATGTTTTCTCTCCATGTAACTCTCGTTAGGCACACTCTACATCATTGATCACTTTCCTATTTGGCCCCATAATCTCCTTGATCAGAAAATTTGGGACACTACTGAGTCACATGATGTTACAGTACAGGTTCTCATATGTCCTGAGTCTTTATTGACCTTGGAAGGCTAGGGCTAAAATGTTGGCTTTCCTTGCAGCCCTCCTTTCTTTCTAATTTTGGTCTGCAAACTTAGGTTGTTAACCATCCAGAAGACAAGCTTATTGTTATTACCATACAACTTAGGCTGTTAAGCTTTACCTTACTATCTGTCTGCATATCAAACATCTTAGGCATAATATGGAACAGGAATTTTTCATTGAGTATTGATATGTTGAAATTCAAGTCCCTACAGAATATGATAAAAAACATTTAAAAATTAGAATATTTTAAAAATATGCATAAATAATTATATGCTTCTTATGTTTAAACATAAGTCCAAAAACCTCACCATATACAACCTTGAAGCAAGACAGTTCCACATTATTCCTTTTCCTGTCTCCTGCTTTGATTCACAACCCCCTTCTTCTTGAACAACCATATACCTGAAAGACATCATAGCAGCAACTGTCATGACATGACAAGCAGCCCATATTCAGAAGACCAGAATGACAGGCACTCCAAGCAAGAAACTATTATTACAAATTACCATCTTCAGTGCAGTTGCTTAGTTCACAGGTATCAGTATATATAGTTAGGCAATGTGAGAATCTTTCCAATTTACTGCTAGATTAAAAAATCTTCTGAAGACTCTCAGGATCATTGTCTTGCCCATCTTCTACATATAACTGTATGGCTTGACTTATTTATGTTTCCTAGCTCTTCTCCTTTCCCTCTCTTGGTTAGTCCTTGAGATTCTGCTTTCCTTTTGCTTGTATTATACTGTTCTATTTGTATTTCTTCTTTTGAGTTCTTATAAAAGGGAGACTATATGATATTTACACATGTGTGTCTGGTTTACTTCACTTATGAGTATATGTTCAAGTGGCATCCACTTCAATATAAAACCTTCGAGTTTATCATTCTTAATAGCTGAATAATAATCCACTGTGTAAAAATACCACATGTTTTCAACCATTCCTCAGGTGATGGGCATCTTGGTTGTTTCCAAGATTTGGCTATCACAAATTGTGTGGCTATAAACAAAGGCACACATATATCACTATGATATGATGTTTTCAGATCCTTTGGGAAAATTCCCAGTAGAAGAATAGCTGGTTGAAATGGGATTTCCAGTCCAAATTTTCTAAGGAGTGTCCATACTGATTTCCATAACAGTTGCACCAGTCTACATTCCCACGAGCAGTGGAGAAGGGTTCCTTTTTCCCCATAGCCTCTCCAACATTTGTTGTTGGTTGATTTCTTTATGATAGCCATTCTTTCTGGGGTGAGATGATATTTCAATGTTGTTTTAATTTGCATTTTGTGGATGGCTAGTGATGTGGAGCACTTTTTCATATATTTATTCGCTTCTTCAATTTCTTCCTCTGGGAAGTGTGTGTTCATCTCGGATGCCCATTTCTG
>NW_004524717.1:7227308-7270506 GCF_000260255.1 Octodon degus
GTCTCATCCATGCTGCGCCTGGGCTGGGACCAGTAATAGGTCCTGTCAGCACAGGGTAGCCAGAAGCTCTCAGAGACACTCACGGGGCCTGGGCTAGGAATGGGTCTGGGAGTTCCAGAATGCCTCTTTCTCTCCTTTTATCTGGTTTCCTATTTAATAGCAAAGCAACAAGAGAGAAAATCCTGTCAGTTGAGAGAAAAACGTGAACTAGTTATTAGCTGCTTACTTCCATTTTCATGGAGAAATCCTAGCATCTGTTGCTGGATAAAAGCCCACATGGAAGGAGATGTACATCACAGAGCTGAAGACACTAAGAAAGGAAATGTCTAGATCCATGGGTATTATTTAAAAACAGAGACTTGTGGTATAGTTGAAAAGTTGAATTTTCACATATTGCTTCAATGAGACCATACAACGAGCTATCATGGTATAATCTCATTCAATAGTTAATTGTATTTCATTGATTGTATTGTTAGTAAGAGTTAATTGTACTCAGGCAAATTTCTAAAATTTTTATCAAATATTAACCTAGTGAAATAGAGTAGATGCTATCTTATACATAATTTCTGAGAAATTCTTGATCTTCTAGTTAAAGACATTTCTGGAGATCACGTCATAATTCCAAAGCAACATTGCCCAATAATATAGTATAAGTCTATAAGTCGTATATACATAATGAGAAATTTTGTGCCCACAGCGAAAAAAAAAAAAGATGTCACTAAATGTAAGAGTATGTTTTATTTTATTCAACACAGTTCCTATTATATCAGCATAAAAGCATTATGGAAAATTATTGAAACTTATTTTTCCTTACTTTTTAACAAATGTATTCTGCCTTTTACACTAACATCATTAATCAAAATGAATATTAAGTTTTTAGACTTTCAAACAACTTATGGTTGAAAGAGTAGATTCCTGGAAGAAAGTAAGGAGATCAGAGGTTGGAGGGGAAAAAGGACAAATGGGAAGGTCACAGAAGATTATGGGGGCAAAATAGTATACATATCTAACTGTTGTTTTTATGCTATTGTTAAACTGTATTGAATCTGTCCTATATCTCTCTTTGTATTTGGGATATGTCAACCTAAAATGGCACTTATACACAGTGATCTGTACCTTAGCTTGGAGTGTGAAGGATTTATTATAACGTAACTGAAGATTATAACACAGTCTCAGTCAATTATAGTGGCTAAGTTCCCAGCCCACCAGTGGCTGAAAATTGCCCAAACTGGAGAGATGTTAATCCCGACCACACCCAGTCAGGTTGTGTCTGTGTGTCACTTCCTTTTGTTATAAATATAAAGTACACATGTGTTGTGATGAGGGATTTGAAGTAACTTCAGGTCCAGAATATTTCCTGGTATTAGACATTTTTTTTCTTATTCAAATAAACTTTGTTCAATTGACTGGTCTCAGGTTTAATTGCTTTTCACTATAATGAGGAATATGTGACATTATACATTTGTCAAAACACATATGATGCCCACCACCTAGATAGGACCCTACTATGCACTGTGGACTTGAAGCCATGACAAGGTGTCCACATTAGCCAGGGATTACAACACAGCTCCCACGCTGTCAGCAAGAGTGCGGTAATGGAGGAGGCTGTGCATGCAAGAGGTGAGCTTTCTCAATTTTTCCATGAAGCTCAAAGTGCTCTAAGAAGGAAAAATCTATTAAAATGAAATTATGAGCCTACCAGTGAATATTCTTCTGAAATTTCAGTTCTACCTTTTTCATCTCTTATGTGAAATTTCATATGTGGATTTGCATAATGCAGGTGGTGGTTTAGAATTCTCATATTTCGTGATTTTGAAATTTACTTTTTTTCTATTTTAGCCTTGTCAACTACTGAGCAAACTCATCCAGCTCAGCATCCAGTTGTACATCCATGTTCATAAACTGTGCTTAATTTGTGTGTAATTTTTTATTTCCTACTACACAGGCTTTGAGAGTGCTCTTAGGGCAGAGTTTGTCTTCTATGCACTAAATGTTTGTTCAGTGGGAGAAAATAAAGAAGATACACATAACCTCATTGCTCCAAACATAATGATGCTTTATAAAAATAAAATCAGTAATCAGTTTTTAGATTTAAATTAATTAAAATTAAATTTCTCTATCACATTCACCACTGTCAACTGCTTAATATTCACCCTGGACATCCAAGAATGAAAGATGATAACAGTTGAAAAACAGAAAAACTTATCCTAATTTCAATGTCTTTTAGAGGTATTCTCTTTGTCTTTTCCAAGCTTGCAAACTCAGATATATTATAGATATACATATAGACATATAGAACTTTTCATCTTCCAATTAATATGAACAATAAATTATGGGCATCACTTATGCTTCAGCATTTGCACTGAAGCAGTGAACCACTCACTGGACTTCCTGCCCTCTAGCCAAGTTGGGCCATAGTGAAATCAGCAAAGATTCATTAGTATTTCAGTTTACACCATCAGCATTCAAGAGCAAATTTTCTTTCATGGTTATAAAAGCATGCAGTTTGAAAGAAGTCATTAAATGTTTTCTTAATAAAGATATTTAATTCTTAGGAAGTAGTGGTATTATAATTTGTGCATAGAATCCAACTCCTATAACCAAAAAAATGGTATTGGCTTGGCATGTAAATTCATCACTTAGTCAAGCCTGGTAGAGTAAAATAGATTTTTGTTTAGCAGTCCTTGGAGGGTTAACATCAGTGTTAGCTCACAGCTTTGTTGAGGCACTAGGCAAGAAAACAGAGAACTAGAGAAAATGCATTGCAAATAAGTGTTTTATTACATGCTTGCTTCAGGAGTTAATAATACCCCAGGATAGAAAAATTGGATGTCTGGAGCGATGCCACATACACTGTAATGTAGGTTACTTCATGGGTCCCAAGTATGGGTCACTTTCTGGGCTGTGCTGTTCTGTTAAAATGATTTCAAATGCCATGGCATTTCCTCTCAGCATTCTGTAGAATTTCTGAATGAGCTGGACAGAGCAGCAAATATTAGGCCATTTAGTTCATTTCAGAGAACACCATAACAGAAAAATGAGACTCTGGTTTTGTGCAGTACAGAACAGAAGGTACACAAGACAGAGCCCTTGACTTCAGGAGTGTGGCTTGTCTGGAAACTGAGTGTCCTATTGATGACAGAACATTATCAGTAGGCTTTTACTTAACAGCTTCTAGTTCTAGGCTGTAGGAGAATTGCATTTCTCTCTGCTTTTCTTCTTGATAATGAGAAACGGAACTAAAATGCTACCTGATGTTCTAGCACAGTAGTTTCCACGTCTTTGGTCTTCAACATCCTGGTCACAATTGGATTAAAAAAGCTTTGTCTGTATCTATGATTTTTTTTAAATTTAAAGGAAAGACTTTTCCAGGGTCTCCAAGAAGACATCATCTTGTCTCTCCCTGACTCTACAACTTCGGTTCTCATATCCTGTACCTTTCTCCACGACATCACTCTCTGGCTTTCCCTCAAACACACTAAAGGCTTTTTGACATTTGCATATTTTATTCTTTCCTACTCCAGTGATCTCATAAAACTAACTCTTTCTCATCAGTCACTTTTGTTCTCATGTGACATCACTTTAGGGACTTTTTCTGACCAGTTTGTCCAAAAAAAGCCTTTTTATCCCCAGTTTCTCTTTAGCCTCTTTCCCTTTTTTCATCACCTGATTTATTATGGTCTACTTTTGTATCTCTGGATTGATGGTTGATTATTCAATTGATTGATTGAGTGAGTGAGTGAATGATTTCCCAAATTCCATGGTAGGAAGTGCTTTGGCTTATTTAGACTGCATCTTCAGTTCCTCCAAAGTTAGTAAATCCCTCTTATTTGGTGCTTGTTGTGGTCCATTTGGGCTTCTATAACTAAATATTTATACTGGATATAAACAATAGAAGCATATTTCTTACAGTTTCAGAGTCTGAGATGCTCAAGATCAAGGAAGCAGCAGATTCTAGGTCTAGTGAGGATTTTCTCGGGCTTCTCAATGATGCCTTCTTACTGTGGCTTTTCATGGTGGGAAGGACTGACTTGTTCTCTGGTGTCTCTCTCTTTTTTTTTTTTCAGTACTGTGGATTGAACTCAGGACACTGTGCTTGGCAGGCAAGCACTTATTCTATTGAGCTATCTCCCCAGGCCCTCTGGTGTCTCTTTTATAATAGCACAAGCCCTTCCCCTGCCTTTGTCACTGACTCTCATCTCAAAAGCTTTTAAAACCATCATCTTGGTCACTAGATTTAAAAATGAACTTGGTGATGATACAAATATTAATCATACAAGCACTTGGTAAATATTTAATGGGTTAATTGATGTTTTTTCTTGTCCATCCATACACTACAGGTAAGGCCCTGGATAACTCAGAGAATATCTTTTAATCATAATTTCTTCATTCATGAGGTTTTCATCTGCATGTAATGACATGTTTGGAAAAATAATGAAATACATTAAAGGTCACAGAATCTAAGTACATTTATTTATTGTTTTCTTTCCCAGATAGAGAAAACTCCAAGGAAGCTACCTACCATTAGAGCAGAAGTTCTAGTGTCTGCTTGGAACACCATCCATGGGTGTCTGACTCTCCATCCTCAATCCCCTGACTGAAGGTATTATGAGAGGCATGCTGGGAAGGTGACCTGCTCCAAAGTACCAGAGAAATGGCTCTGTAAAGAGGGAATAAAGATTGGGTTGTTGTAACTTAGTGACTTGCACTCCAAGTGCCATCTATGGTTTTTTGTGAGTGTATCTGTCTGAAGGCAGAAATACCTCTGGAATCTCTATACCCCAGTTTCAATAATTTCCTTTCTGCAAAATTACCTTGTATTTGGCCATGAAATCTTACCAGTATGGGCATTATTCAGCTTGTGAAAATTATAGGTAAGAGAATTGAAAATGAAGGGCAGCCAGCTACTACTTTTTAGATAATGGCTGTAATGATGAGGTAAATTGATATATTCTTCAGGGAAATTCATTTGAAATAAGCTGCCTTATATTAAATGGGATCCACTTAAAAATAATCATGCATTCAGGTGGGCATGATTATCTGAAAATTAAAAGCTATAGAGGAACACACAGAAAGAGAATAACTGAGTTCTACATCTAAATTTGTCTATTCATATGACGCACAGGTAGGAAATAAGGAGATAAATTATTAGTTTAGAGTGAGCATTAATTGCAAAGTCACTAAAACCTTTCCATTCACTTACACTGCTGGTGATACAAAGCCATGTGCTGATAAACAGAGGAGAAGCAGCTTGCTGTGTACAGGCACTCCTTAGTAAGGTTAGCAAACTACATTAACCATTCACTCATCTGTAACTCATAATTAATCACTCCTTGAAAATTACATTGTATAATAAATGAGGACAGACATGATTCATTAAAACTTCTAATTAATTCTATTTAATACTATTTCATAGTTCATTGATAAGTGCTGAGAGAAGGATTACACTGTAGGATATTTGATGCATCACTGCTGTGGAAGTAAATAAGGGGGACATTATCTAAAATGAAACATGAATACTTGGAAATGAAAATGTCAGGTGTTTATCATTGCTGTGTCTGTTTCTGTACTCCAGAGTCTCCTTCACATCACCCGTGGAAAGCTCCATTTCCAGAGCTGAAGCACTTGGTGTAGAAGCTTTTTTTGGGTTCAACCTTGCTCTTTAGCATTTCAGGCTGCAGATGAGATGGGCCCATCTCATTTTTCTAATCAACAATCATGGCTGTTGGTGGGCACATGGGAAGGCTGTAGGTAAGCAGAGAGCTACACATTTGTGGGAAGATCGATTTGTGTAGGAAGACAAATAGTTAAGAGGGAATTATGGCTTCGGGATCAATTAACTGTATCGTATATGCATGTGTGCATTAAATGCATGTAAGTGTGCATATGTGTTCAGGTTAAAATAGTACAGATAATAGTGTAGAAAAGAGTCCTGTATATTAATTGTAGCATGCAATCCAGAGGACAAGCATCAAGCCACCAAGTATACAGCCTATCACCTGGGCTAAGAAGATGATCTTCACTACTAGAAAGTGAAAAATACGTCATTGAAAATTTAATTTTAGGACAATATATGATTGACTTTTGTCTTTTACTTGGCTAGATATGTACTATTTCTCCAGAATGTGTGATAAGGGTGACTGTTTGTCTTAGGATGTGGATGGTATGAACTCTGAAATGCAGGAGGTATTCATAAAGAACAAGCATAAAAGGAAATTTGTGATTTAAATTTACACGATACTTACAACTCAGTAATAAGAAGGCAACCAACTCAATCATAGCTTGAATAAAATTTTCAACAAAAGTGATACAAATTGCCAGAAAATACATGAAAGTTTGTTCAGTACTAGAAAAATAATTAAAACCATAATAAGTGATAATTAATACCATAATAAGATACCGATCAAGGTTCACTAACCTTGTTAAAATTAAAAAGACCAGCAATATCAAGTGTTGGCAAACAAAAGGGATGCCCAGATGTCTCTAATGGGAATCTTAAATTACAACATACCCATGAACATAGTTGGCAATTTTTTTCAAGTTACTAATTGACAAATGTCATTAGGTGGGTTTTTTTTTTTTTGCTTTTTTTAAACAGTTTTTATTGTTGTCTATTAGTTAAAATGATTAATGTGTTTCATTTCAGAAAATTTGTACATGCATATACTCTGTTACCCATCTTATCCCACCCTTCCTTCTAGATTCAAATTTAGGAAGATTTTGATGTGTATGACAACAAATTATATGTGTATATAATCTCCCTTCTATTTTCTTGTCATCATTTTTAGATTGCACATGTTAGAAGAATACATGTATTTGTCTTTCTGAGTCTAGCTTATGTCCCTAGACAGTATGACCTCTACATGCATCCACTTTTCTGCAAATGACAAAGCCTCTCTCTTTTTATGTTTGAATACTATTCCTTTGTGTATATGCACCACATTTTCTTTATTCATTCATCTGTTGATGGATGCCTAGGCTGGTATCATAGTATGGCTATTGTGCATTGTGCTGCAAGGACCATAGATATGCATATGTCCCCATGAACTGAGACTTTAATTCCTTCAGATATGTACCAATGAATGTGAAGCTGTATCACCCATGTTTAGATATTTGGGAGCCTCCACAATGATTGAAGTAGTTACCATACTAATTTACCTTTCCACACCAGTGCATAAGGGCTCATTCTTCTTTCCATCTTTGCCAGCATTTTTTTTTTTGTATTCTTTATGAAAACCATTCTGACAGTAGTAAGATGAAACCTTAATGTAGTTTTGATTTGCATTTCCTTACTAGCTAAAGATGCTGAGCATTTTAAATATACTTATTTGTCATTTTATTTATTTTGAGAATGTTCAATTTCTTGCCCATTTGTTGAGTGAGCTATTTGGGTTTTTTAAAAATTAACTTTGATTTTTTTTGTGTGTTCTTTTTTATTTTTTAAGGATAATAAAAATAGTTAAAAAATGGAAATGATGCAAAATTTCACTAAACAAAGTAATAGGAATTCAACAACAGCTGTTATATTGAATAATGCTGTCTTCATATTAGTTTACATTACCAGATGTAAACATGCAAAATTGGTTAAATATTATAAGAAATTATAAGGGAGAAAAAAATTAAGCATTAACTGCTTCTTTCAATAGAGCAGCAGAAATCAGCAGTACTATTATCCAAGTGATCCTGTCTAGGTACATAAATATATCTTTTTTCCCTTCCTTTTTTCTTTCTTTGTTCTTTTCCTTATCCAAGTTGTTCCTTCCCTAGTGATTCTTTTCCATATTGTACTTTTCAGATTTTATTTACTTCTCCAGGTTCTTACTAGTGTGATAATATATTGTTTACACATGTGAGTCTGATTTATTTCACTTATGAGTGTGGTCTCTAGTTGCACCCATTTACACATGAAAGCCTTAAGTTTCTCTTTTTATAGTTTAGTAATAGTCCAATGTGTAAAAACCACATCACATTTAAGCCGTGGGCACAGGTGAAAGTTCCTTACATAGCATTCCAACAGCATATTTTTAAAAATTGCAAGCATACTTCTTCCATACAGCCCAGCCATTCTACTCTTAAGCACTTACGGGAAAGTAACGGGACACCTGTCCAGACAGACATGGGTGCACAGACATTCCGGCAGCATTATTAATGCAAGTCCATAAGTGAAAGTGCCCACTAAGAATCAAACGGATAAACCAGATGTGATCTATCTGTTCAATGGCTAATACTGGGAAAAACAGAACTGATAGCTGCCAACATGGCTGAAAAAATCTAGGAACAAGTCTTGAGAATATATGAAAATCTAGAAGAAGCAAATGAAAATCAATAGGGACAAAAAACAGAGAAAGAATTCATTATCTGTGATGGTGAACAAAGGGAGGAAGAATTAGTGAGGAGACCTGGGCATCCTTTAAAGGAACTGTACTTGTTCTGAATTACAGCAATGGTTTTGGTGTCCAGGGGTATGTGACTGTCAAAATTCATCAAATTTTATGCTGCAATGGATACAACTTATTGCCTAAAGATTATTCTTTAATAAAGTTGATTTTCAAAGATGAATTACAAGTCTGGGTGATCTTCTGATGAAAATCATAGATTTTTTTTTTAATGAACACTTACTTTGAACCTCAGCTGAATTACATCTACAAAAATAGCAGGTAAAACAGAGAAGAAGAGCAGTACAGGGAAGGAAGCAAGTTCTTTTTTGATCACATGTGTTACTGATACGTAACGACTGCATTCACCTTGGGGAATTGGCACATATACGTAGCTCATGTTAACAATTTTACTCTCCGATCCTCTGATGTCTTTTGAATCTCTTCAAAGTCTATTTCCCTGTTTTCTGTCATTTATCTTTCCTTTTGCTCTTTATTTTACATTTTGAGCTTCTCATATAATGGAAACTTTGATATTTAACTTTCAATATTTGATTTATTTCACTTAGCATCATGGTTTCAAAGTGCATCTGTTTTGCTACATCTTTATGGGTGAGTAGCGATCCACTGTGCATATATACATTTTCTTTATCCATCCGTCAGTGAGCATATAGGCCACTTCTAAGATTTAGTGATTAAGAGTTGTGCTGCTATAAATATGGTTATGTATGTATGTATCACTGTAATGTACTTTTAGCCTTATAACCAGAAGAGGTGGAAATGAATCAAATGGAATTCCATTTTTCATTTTTGAGGAAGTATCCATACTGATTTCCACAGAGGCTGTACTAGTTTACATTTTCACCAATTGTGTAGAAGGATCCCTTCTTTCTTCCCTATAGGCTTGCCAGGATTTGTTGTTTTGCAATCCTGGGCTTCAGATTCTTCTCATAAGAAGAAATATCAATGGCCAGTAGGTGCTTGAAAAACATATTTCAGCTCTTTGGCCATTAGCAATATGCAAGTCAAGGCAACAGAGTTTCCATCTTAATCCAGGAAGCAGGGCTATCACCAGGTAGCAAGTTCTGAGAAGACCACAGCTGTTTTCTGGTACTGCACAGATGGCTAAGCAAATGTTTCCGTCTTCCAGGAATGTTACTCTTCAGTCTTTTCTGAGTGAATTTCTTTCAAAATGCTAAAGTAAGTTATATCCCCTAATACCACCTCTGCTTGTGTGTGTAGAAACAACCCCTGATGAAGATCTCTGACCAGGGCAAGTGAAGTCCAGACATTTGCTCTGTGTCACACGTCTGCATCTACCTGGGTAAGGCTGCCACTTTCAGGCTCTGACACCCTTTTACATGTTGCCTCAATAGAAGAAAAGGGATTGGGCAGTTACTGATTTTAAAACTTTTTCTTGAAGTAATTTTTACTGGATCTGCAAAACTTCCTGAAGACCAGTAGAGGAGAAGACAGAGGGGAAACACTGTGGCCATTTGAGGCATCAGGTCTCCAGGTTTTACTTTCAAGGCTTTTATTGCTTGAAAAGCAGTTCTTTGAGTCTTTTAAATCACACAATTTTATGAAGTATAAAATTTCTTCTGACCCAATATTATACAACTCTAAGAAGGGGAAGGTTCACAAAAACACAAGTCTTCATCATTATCTTTTTCTGTATGGTGAAATCATTCTGGATAATGCAGTGTTTCAACTACTCTCTTAACAATACCACCATACCACTGTACCATTCACTTAATGAACACTTTCCTAGAAGTAAAGGGATCTGGTTTTTAGCAGAACGCTTTGAAGCTAAAAGTTTTGCAACTGTCACAGAAAAAGCTAGTGTTGGTGAAAGTCAAGCATGAGTGTATAGAAAATAAGAAAGGTAGCAAATCTTATACGATACTGAATTATTAACTTGACCTACTTTTCTGTCCTTATAGAATTGACCTTTTAGTGGACTGGATTATCTACTCATTTTCAATTAAGTTTCCATATGGCTAATTGAAGCTGACCTCGTTACAATTAGAAAACTACATGGAATGAAAAAAGCCATATATATTATAATAGAAACTATTTGTGTACAGTATGTACTTAGATTTTCCCAGCTAAGAAAAAATAGAAAGGTAATAGTGATTACTTTATGTTGAACAAAATAAGCTGTTAATTAATTACCTAAATAACTATAAACTTCGTGCCTGTTTAGCCAAGAGCAGGGACCGGATTGGATCCCTGGCACCACAGGCCCTATCGGCCCCTGCTCCTGGGTGTGCTAAGCCAGCAACCAAGACCAGGTGTGGTGGTGTATGCCTGTAATCCCAGTGCTAGGGAGGTTAAAAACAGGAGGATCACTACGAGTCCAAGCTGCATAGTGAGACCTTGTACCAAATACAATTAAGTAATAATAATAATAATAATAATAATAATAAACTTATGTCCTACCAGAAGCTTTATTTGGTGCATTAGCCTAGGTAATTGATGTATTGTAGTTTACCCTTTTGGGTGTAAAGATATTTTACATATTTGGATAATAACTATTTTAGCCAGATTTATTTTATTTTACTTTATTTTATTTTATTTTATATGTATTTGGTGCAGGGTCTCACTAAGCAGCTCTGACTCATAGCGATTCTCCTGTTTTCAGCCTCTCCTGCACTTTAAATCTGTCTGGGGTTCAGTTTTCTCACGTGTAAAATGGGGAGAGCGATTTATCTGTTTGGGGAGCGGTCAAGGTTAAAGCCCACATGGAAATAACCACCTCACAACTGACATGTTCATAGTAGTTTTTACTTTTGCAATAAGGTGATTTTTTTCATTTATTGTTTCTTAGATTTCTCACTATTGTTAGCTTCTTGTTACTCATTACACTTTGAGCATTTCTCCTTTGCAGTGAACGTGGTATTAAGCTTTGGGTGTGTCGGGGAAGGGAGCGTGAAAATGAAAGGGGTGCCCCTCTTCCTATTCTGCTCATGGCTCTCGCTCTCTTGCTGCAAAGCTCCCAGTCACACGCTTCACGAGAACGACCATTACTACCTCTCCTCCCAAATGTGAGTCACAGCGTGCAGGCCTGTGGCACATTCAGAACTTCAACCTGAGAGTGTTCTGGACTTCACTCTGTTCTCTGGACATCCTGCAGCCTGCCCGAGAAATCATTCCAGGAGGTTGTTTCTCACCACGTTTGGGACCTAGACAAAGTGTATCCCAGATCTCATGCCACTGTGCAGGTAAACAAGAGCTGTGAGTACCACCTCAGACCACACACCGCCCACCCATCTTGGCTCTTCTGCTGGAGGAGAGCCTTTGGCTTGCCCAAGGAATCCTAGTGAAATTCTTCATTATCTACTTGGCATTAACTGTATTTTTTCTAATAGAACCCAAACTCAAGACTACAAAAAGATGCCCTGTCCAAGTGGGGAGCTCTCCTCCTGCCTAGGATATACTTTAATTTCTTTACACCTTTTAGTTATTCCCAACTATAGGGGATAATGCTAAACTCTGCTTATTCAAGTTACTGTGCGACTTCTGTTTTCTGTTTGGTCAATCTGACTGAAAAAGAATTTGTATGGAGATAAGAGTCCTGGGGTACATACATGCAAAATTGCCTTCTGCGGAATGGCTGCTGTTTTGCTTGGGTATGAGCACAAACCCAAGCAAATGAGTAATTTGTTAAGAATACAGTGAGGTGTGAGTAATTCCCAGCATGCAGGGATAGCACAATTATCAATTACCATCAATGGTAGATTGTTCTGTGTATGAACTTACAAATAGTGCCTTGGAATCCTGGGAATCTTGAGTCCACTGCACTCGTGGCAGAAAGACAACTACATGGACATTGTGCAGGGTAGACAGTCTTGAAAGCGTTTGAATACATTCACAAAAAG
The DNA here is from genome assembly GCF_000260255.1 of Octodon degus. Lineage (NCBI taxonomy): Eukaryota > Metazoa > Chordata > Mammalia > Rodentia > Octodontidae > Octodon > Octodon degus. Next base: position 7,239,565 of record NW_004524717.1, read on the forward strand.
TTGTGTCATATCAGATTACATAATGCTCATCTCAGATCACAGGGCAGCCCCAGAAAGTTCTAAGATAGCCCGGAAAATTCTTCACTTTCTTGTAGCCTCACCGTATTGTTGAAAATCAGGCATGAATTTTAGTTGCGAAGTTGGAAGGACTTGTGAGTTTCTCACACAAATGGCAAGGCATTTATTGAGAGATGATGATATCCTGAACCCTGGGATGTGGACACATAGTTGGGCTCAGAGAAAAACAGCTAGTAATTTGGGCCAGCAAGTCATTTTGAGTTTTTCTTCCAGTGGAAATAGCTTGCCCTCCAAACTCTGAGGAAAACTGCCTCCTTCTGCATGAGAAACCTGTGATCATCTCCCCAGGGAAAGATGACTCTCCCTGCTCCAGATACACCCTCCTCTATGACTAGGACTTATAGACAAGGTCATTGTCACTGGCTATGGGAAATAAGAATACATTTCATCCTAGGTGGAGGCAGTGTGCACATCAAAATATTTGCAGGACTTTTCCAATATACATTAGAAAACCCCATAGAAACTGCATGGCAACATTCCCAAAGGATCATAACACAAAGACAGCAGATAGTAACACCAGATTGGGCTGAATTCATTGGTGTGGTACACTTACTAGAGAGCTTGAATCTGATTTATTAGTTTGTGTATCTGAGGGTAGCTCAGAACACTTGAATGGAACTTGGTGTCCATGGTGGTCTATAGTTAAAGAGGTTGAGATGCCTGGGCTTCCTTGGTACAAGAGGGGAAGATAATTCAAAAGCATGGGAAAGAATCCGAATGGCATAGTGGGTTGATATTATATGATCTGCACCTAGTGCACAATTATACTCCATGAGAAAGCCTTCAAAGCATGTCCTTCCTTGAGCATTTAAAAATTGGTTGATGGAAAGAACATTTACATTTTTCAAAATTATCATGACTGTACTTATATAGTTAAGCATTTCTGTGGATATGGACACCTTAATTTTAAAGATGCTGAGGGAAACCTAGTAGGGTCAAGTGGCAATGTTTAATCTCTAGAGACAAGGTAGCACAACTATCCTTGAGAGAAAGAGAATATATGAGAAAACAACATCCCTTAGTCTACAGAAAGCTTGACTATACATAATTGATAAAAGTGTTTTCAGAACAACACTCAATGAGCAGCTTAAGAGAATATGCATAATAACAGAAATTCTTGCTCTGCCAATCAGAAACTTCAATTGAGTTGCCTCAGTAGACAGTAGTAATTTTACAAAGTGGGTACATATCATGCTTCCTATTGATGCTATATAAGAAGATCTACAAATAGACATCATTCTTATTGCAGAGTTGGCTGTTCACTGTCAGGTGGATAGAAACACTAGCTCGAAGGGTACCAGTCAGCCTTTTGCTATAGCTCCCCAGTGTTTGTTTGATGTGTCCATGAACAAAGTGGCCAGGGTGACAGGCATGGATTCACAAATTAGACTTACCGTCACTAAGGCTGACCTGCTCAATACTAACTAGGTTAGTTGCCTAATATCAGAGCCTATGACCAACTTTGACCTACAGAGATAGCAATGTTCCCTAAAGTTAGCCAGCTGGTGATGATGATAGTAGGACTCTTTCATAAGTGGAGGAAATAGAGAGCAGTGGATATCTTGCCTTGCCATTATGATTTGGTTAGGACTACTGATTGATTCAAAATATGCCTTCTCTACCATTGTGATATTTTGCTTACTATTGCATGTAGTTAAAGAACATGTTTGCCAAGAAAGATTAAATTAATTTGTCTCATCCTCTGTTATTTAAAAGTGCCTCTCCTAATTACAAAATGAAATGCTTGCTAAATTACATGACTTAAAGCAAAGACCCACTATGGTGCCTGTTGGAAGCAAACATTCTGAAGGAATGGTATTTATACAACAAAATGTATTCTTCAAGTCAAGAGCCCATTCCTGTCTGCTCCAGAAATTCAAGTATGCAAACATAGGAGTAATCTTACTCTTAACACCTAATAACTTACTTTTTGTTTTGACAACGTTGCACTCTGCCTGTTTAGAAGTCTTAGTTCCCAGCATAGACACTTCCCATCAGAAATATAAAAATGGAGGGCTTGTGAAATAGTTCAGTGGACTAAAAGCCCCCTTAGGTAAGTACAGGGATCAAGGTTCGATTCGTGGTACCACATGCCACACCAACCCTGCCCTGGCTGCGCTGAGCCAGCAACTAAGTCTGGGTGTTGAGGTGTGTACCTGTAATCCTAGTACTGGGGAAGCTGCAAACAGGAGTATCACTACATGTTTGATCTGTGTAGTGAGTCCCTGCACCAAAACAAAACACACACACACACACACACACACACACACACACACACACACGGTTTCACTGGATAGGAAGATGGAACTATCATCTGGTTATCTCGAGCACTTGATGCCAGTTGGTCAACAGGCTAAAAATTAAGAGTGGCTGGAGATATTAGCCTTGATTGGATCTTGAGTAAAAAGGAAAAAAGTGGTTTGTCTGTAATGCTGTTTATTTTTTGATACATCTCATCATTGCATGTTCAAAAGTGAATGATCATGCAAAAATACAAAAGCCAAAAACAGATAATTGAAGTCCTGGACACTTTGGGAATAAACCCTTGGATCAGAGAAGAATTCTTCAGTGAACAAGGCTAAAAAATTGAAGAAAAGCAATGGACATCAGCCTTGGAATGTGGCCGGCGGCAGGAATGAGGGTCGAAGACGTCTTGCATGTTTTCTCTCTGTGTGTTACATGGATATGCGCAACTGTATGTGGCAACCATCTGCCTTTTCTCCTTGTTTTCATTTTCTTCAGTGAATGTTGGGTGTTTACGATTTTCTCAGTTTTTCATTTGTGCAGAAAATTACAAGAAGATTATCATTGTGGTGGGGAGTTAGTACATGTACAGAACACACTTTCATTGTCCTTTCATCCGCTTTCTCAGCCTTCCCTCTCTGCTTCTGTCATCTTTTGCTTCCCTTCCCACTTCAAAAAGACTTCCTATTGTCGATCTTTTACTTTTCTCTTCATTTACATTTTGGATTTCTCATGTAAAAGAAACATGCAATATTTAAATGTGCATCTGATTTATTTCACTTAATAGTATGTCTCAAAGCACACCCTCTCCTGTGAATGACTCAAATTTGTCCTTCTTTATGGCAGCATAATACTATATTGTGGATATTGTGTGTAAATATCACATTTTTTCCATTCACCTGTTGAAGGGTATTTAGGCAGCTTTTAAGGCTTATTTATTGTGAATTGTGCTGCTATAAAAATAGATATGCATACAGCACTGTGGTATAATATCTTTATCTGTTTTGGGAAGATACCTAGAAGGGGACTAGCTGGGTCAAGTGAGATTTCTAGGTTTAGTTTTTTGAGGACTCTCCACACTGATTTCCATAGGGATTGTACTAGTTTATGTTTCTACCTACAAGCCATGAGAAATTAAGTTTCAATTTCTCTCTAATGCTGAAATGTGAAAACAGGAGGCATTTTTCCTTCCCTAATACCTTCATTTCTTTTTCAGTGAATTTATGTTCAGTGTGCAGTTCACAAACTTTATATTTCTTTGGTACCAGGCATTAGAGAAACAAAGAAAAACAACAACAAAAGAACAAAACAAAAAGACATATTCTTAACTTTCAAGAGCTCTCCACTGTAAGTTTACAGTTTCTGACATTGCCAGTCCTGAGGATAACCCACTACTATTATGGACTACTGGACTATATTGGATTATTTTGCTGAATTCATGCACCTACAATATTTAAATGGCAATGATATACCTGTCTCTGATAAAACTAAACAAAAAAAGAGGGATATAAATGAAGGACCATTTTGTATCTGTATATACAAAATAGGATAGATATACAGCTACTTTCTCTTAATTCAGTGAGAAGAAAGATTTGTACTAATAGTGTTTGGACAGTATATCATATCTGCATCTTGTCTATGAAGACAACAGTATGCAGTGTATTGATTATTGTCCTACTAACCTGTTTTAAAACTGTCTCATGGCTGTTTGTTTTTCAATAAAATTAGTTTAAAAAATTTCAGTCTTTAGATAAGGAATATTCCATGAGAATGTGGTTAAATTTAAGGAATAATTATTAAAAGCAGTTATCATCTCTTGAGTCAGGATAAAATGAATTTTTTTTGAGTCCCATTCTGGCCCTGGGGAGACAGCTCAGCATCATAAGCACCTGTCTGGTAAGTGTAAGGTCATGAGTTTTATCCTCTGTACACACGCACAAACAAACAAAAAAAAAAAGAAGAGGAAGAAGAAAGAAAAAAGAAAGAACCATTATGTGCACTCCACTCTGTGAAACATTTTAAAAGAAAGCTGTAGTGCTGGGGATTAAAATCAGGGCCTTGGACATGTGAAGCAAGCACTCTACTAGAGGTACATACTGAACCCTGGTGCAATGAGGTCGTCCAGTAAAGATGGAGAGAGACAGTTGAGCTTCCAGAACAAACTACAATTGTTTCTATGCTTTTGCTCATAAATATTAATATGTTTTGAAGAATTTATTTATTTTTATTTTATGTATTTGATACTAGGTCTCACTACTCAGCTCTGACTCATACTGATCCTCCTATTTTCTGCCTCGACAGAGCTGGGATTACAGGTGTGAGCCACTGTGTCTGGACTCAGTGGATGGCCCAGCACACCCCAGCAGTGGGGCTGGAGAGACAGGAGGGACCTGGGATTGAACCCTGGTCCTTGCACTTGCCCAAGCAGGTACTTTGTCTGCGGCGCTATCTTGCCAGCCCTGTTTGGAAGAATTTAGTAAGGCTTCCTGTTATCAAGGTTTGGGGAAGGGATGATCTCTATATATTCTCTACTTACTTCTAATGAGCAAACATAATCTTTTGGCAAAAGTGGTTGATAATTGTGAGTGACTTCAAAACTGTGGTGGGTATCAATCTGTGTCATATTGAAACAACATGAAGGGGTGACCCCACTAGGCGGTTGTTAATGTGAGATACTTATGAGAAGTGTCATGATGTGTACATGACATGTTCAAAATAACACATCCAGTGAATAGTGTTCATGCCTTTTTTTTTTTAGCAGATGGAACTGTGCCTTAGTAAACTCTTGGACTCAAGCTGCGGGGTCAACACTGAAAGGAAATTAGGTGAACATTGCCAAGCTGTTCAGCTTTGTTCCAGGTACACCTGCTAAGACATGAGTATTCAAATGTGTGCCACAGCTTCAAAAGAGTAGCAACAAAATTACAGACTCTTGTTACTGTTTTCTAGAAATGTTAGCTGTTCTTCTCTCAATGGTTCTAAGTAAAGACTGTCTTTTATTAAAACCATAGTCTAGTCTAACTCTACATTGAGTTATTTGAAGAACTATAAAATGACCTGCAGAGGGAAGAACATGATGGGCTAGGAGGGGAAGGGAGGGTCAGTTTTTAAAATCTTCTAAGGTTAAGAATCACTAAGTACCCAGACAGGAACATAATTCTTTCTTCTTAGAAAAACAAGATTATTTCAAAATAACTAACACTCTTTAGTTATTGATATAACAAGTTTAAATCAGCATAGGTCAATTTTCAAGTTACCAAAGCTGTAAAGAATGTTGGAGACATTTGCCACTGAACTCTGCATTGTCAATTGCTGCTTCACTTAATGTTAGCTTCTGACTCTACAGCAAATTTTACTTCTCAGAATCTTCCTAGCTTTGGGAATTCATAATACTAAGTAATAAACCTGAGATCTTCTGCCTGAGTCTGCATCTGACACAGAGCTATGGCAAAGCCTTGAAGTCTACACTGGGGTGAGACCCAACTGCAGGTGCTGAGAACCTCTGATGAGTCTGCCCCTTGAGCTGGCTCACCATAAGCAGGAACAAAGCCTGGCTGCCTTATTTGGATCCTGGCTTTGGTTCACGTAGGCAGGGGTGCTTTAGTCTACTTTCTGTTGCTAGACCAGCACACTCAAGACTGGGTAATTAACAAAGAAAAGAAGTTGGGTTGGCTTATATCCTGAAGGCTGGGGAGTTCTATATTATATGGCCACATCTGGTAAAACATTTTGGAAGGGCCTCATGCTGTGTCTTAGGATGTTGGGAAAAAAAGCAGAGGGGCACTGGGTATGCAAGGAGACTAAGAATGTACCAGAGAGAGACTCAGACATTCATACCGTGTAGGTGACAGGCTTGTTTCTTAACAACCCATGTTGGCAACATCCAGTGCATCCCTAAGAGAGTGAGAACTCATAAGCCCTTTGGGACAACCTCTTTATCCCTTATCGGAACCAACACTTGGGAATACTGCCTTCATGACCAACTGAGCCTCTACTGGAGTTCTGGTGGGAACAAATCATATTCAGACAATAACAAGTCATTTAATTGGCTTGTGACCCAAGGGAAAATTAATTAAATTCTCTTTGAACCTTTCAATTTCTTCATTAGTGAAAAAAGTAAGAGTAACAGCCTTTTCAAAGGAGAGTTTGGAGTAATAAAAGGAATATCATACATAAAATAGTTGAATTGGTGCTTGGTGCATTTTAACAAGCACTAGTTACTGTATCTTATTAACTCTCAGTTGACTTGATCATGCTGTCAGGTCTTTTGTATTCCCCTCCCATTACTCTCAAGCAAGGAGCACAGATCTCTCTGGCTGTGGAAAGCAAGGCTCCATCTCAAATTTAAATCATAGACTAGGCGCTGGTGGGTCTTCTGAGAAGGCCATCCCCTTGCCTTGAGAATGAATGCAGCCTGAAGCCTCAGAAGGCAGAGAGAAGAGCAGCAAGGCTTCTGGAGAAGTGGAGCCACCTCCGGGTCACTCTTGGTGCTCAGCCCCTCTGTCATTTGCATTTTCTAGCAGTGTGCTCTGGTCAAATTTCCTTCTCTAATGGTCCCAGTGCCACATCAGCCCTCAATTCATACCATCCAACCAGGAACGTTCCTCTCTTGAAAATCAAATGAATTTCTGCCCTTTTTTCCCTTCACACATTGTTAAAATCATGCTGCATTTCAGATTCATATTCATCACATTCATGGTTTTCTTCTAAAGCATTTTCCTCCCCTGTAGCTTCTGATTGCTTTCCTTTTTGGCTCAGGAGACAGAATATATACCATTCTCATCCTGTCCCTCCTCATGTCATTTCTTGTTCATTTCATATTTTTTTTTCTAAAATCCTCTTCCTGCTTAAATGTGTTTTACTTAGAGTTTTCTCACTGTCTGCTCTAGTGCCCTAGTCAACTTGCCAAATATTTAAATTGTTGACTAGCCAGTTTTCAGGGAATTTTTGTTTCCTTTACAAAAGCTTAATGCTTGCTCTTTTCTTAGGCCTGTCCTGCCCTTGATTTCACTCTTATAATCTTATAAAGGGATGAATAAAGGGCTTTTCCATCAACACTGTTCACTGGCCTTTCTGTTTGTGTGAACTTACATCTTTCTTTTGCCTGCTGTGCCCAGCCCACCATGATAAATTTCAGACCAAGATAGGAGAAGAGAATTGAGTCAGAAAGACACCCAGAGGAAATTTATACCACCCGGTGGTGTAAATAGTCAGTGGAGGGAGCGTAATAAAGTTCCAAAAATCCTAATTTTTCAGCCAATTAACAACATGATAATTGTTTTTTCTATTTCTACTTTCATTTAGATGATTGTTCTCAGCCTACTTTTTTTTAGATACATACTTTTCTATTTATATTTTTATTTACTTATTATTTTTAAAGAATAAAAATAGTAAAAAAATAGAAACAGTACAGAATTTCACTAAGCAAACTGATAGAAATTCAACAATGGTTGTTACATCGCATATTGTTGTCTTCAAAGCTTAAATTTTTTTCTCTCCCTTTTGATTTTTTATAATTTTGACAATCTTGCACACTTATATCTGGAAATATGAACAACTAATTTGAAGTTAGAGCACTTTATTGGATGTTGTTATTCCACAGGTCTGACAAATTACTCCATTGCTTTCTTCTGGTATTCAGATTTATTTTCTTGAGTTCAACCACTTTATCCTTTTCGGTTCCAAAGAAGCACTATTTTAATATAGTCCCTTATTGAAAATAAATTCATTTTACCATCACAAACAATTTAAAATTGGCCAGGTTCTTAATCATGTTTTACCTCCAGAATCTGAAACATGTAATCACTACCTATCAGGATACATATTCTGAAGAAATCAGCATATGTTGATTCTGAAGAGAATTCTGATTAAAATGTGATTAAATGTATAGAGATACATACTCTAAAAATTCCTCTGTCTATGAGTCTACAGATACCTCTGTTCTGGCCCCTTTCAACATTTGCATTGCTGTTATGGCTTTAGGGAAAAGTGAGAAGACAAATGCAAATGTTCAACTGGTCTCTTGGAACACTGGATCTCTCTTATTTTCCTTTATTAAATCTGATCCTTTGATTTATATAGTGTACAGTGGTATACAAATGTCTACATTGAAATAATGGCGAAAAATAGATTATGTGACAGAGGGAAAATGTGGTGGTCTCGACCAATACAATTAGACCAATTTTAAATAAGATTGTCTTGAGAAGAAAATCGAAGCAAAAAAAGGAAAAGAGATATGAAGGAAGAGTTAAACTTTGGATCAGGAAGACACTAAAGAGGAGAGAGTTAAAGTGAAGCCCAGCTGAGCAGGAATTTGGTAGTGTTCCACTTTGATCGATATTTATGTTAGTCTCGCCTGAAGGTCAATTGTGTTGGTCCATGAAGGAAAGATAAATAGAAATAGAGAAGAAATGAGTTTTGACTGTAAGTTATTCTGTGTTTCATAAATTGCTCCCTCCAAATAATTTGCTTGATCCAAGTTCTACCAGATTGAATGCAAATGAGCTGTGGCAAAAGCAAACTCAGAAACAAAGCCCAAGTTTAGTAATACAGCACCTGTTCTGCATACTCGCTGAATGAACTGCCATTAACCATTCCAGATCTAATGTCACTGTATTTACTCTTTTTCTATTTTAAAATAGAGAGAGGCAGGCACAGGGGCCGGGGGTTTGATCCCTGGGCCTGCCCTTCTTGTCCTGCTCCCAGGGTGCACTGAGACAGCAATTGAAACTGGGTGTGGTGGTGTGCAACTGTAATCCCAGCTCTTGGGAGGCTGTAAACAGGCAGATCACTACCAGACTGATATAGTAGTCAGTCCCTCAACACCCTGTAGACCCTTCCCTAATGCAATAAATAAATAAATATAAACTAAAATAGAACGAGGGCATGATGCTCCCTGATATGACATTATATCCTGACTAGATATAATTCCCCTCTATTTCCAACAAAAGCTCACTTACATTAATTAAAAGAGGCATTTTCTTTTGGCCGTGGAAATAGTGAACTGTTCCTTATTTAGTTCCTTGTTAATAAGCAATAAGTAATGCAGAGCTCTTCCTTTGTAGTTAATCCATTGAAAAAGTATCTAAGGACTTGGAAAGAAAAACACAAAACAATAAAACTCTATTAGGGACAGAGGTAGAAAATGAACCTCCAACCAGGAAGATACATTAAAAAAAAAGGTTGAGAAGAAAGTACACTGGGCAGATTTATCTCAGAACAACAAGTGTCTGATCAACCTATAAAGAGAGATAAGGAGAAAAGGTTTATTCTGGCTCACAGTTCTGAAGATTTTTCCCTTAAGTGATTTGCCCAACACCCAAAGTTAAAGGATGAAAGGATTATTTGGCTCAGTTTCCAGAGGTCTCCTTCCATCACAGGCTGGCTGTAAGGTGGGACAGCATGGCATAGCTGCATGGCAGAGGACACAGTCTACAGCAAGCAAGCAGGCAGGCCAGGGCACATTAGCCCTCTGTTTGTTCCTGATATTTTATGCAGACTACCTAAACTAGGGTAAATACGGTACTCACATCCTTAATCCTAGCTACAGCTATGCCAAACCAATCATCACACACCCTTGATCCCAGTGTCACACACTCCAGACCCAGCCACCTCTCAGAGTTGACCCCCTGGATGCTTGGAGCTTCAGGGCACATCTAGACATGCCGTAACAGTCCTATTCTTTGGGGCCTGTGGGAAAGCAACACATACATGTAGAAAAAGCTCTCACTTCATGACTACAGAAATTCAAAAGGGAGAGAGAACTGAAGGGGCTGGGATCCCAACATCGGCTTCAGGGACCTGACCTGGAAATCCTGCAGGCAGCCCATTAGGCTCCACCCCTTAAGCTTCCACCATACCCAGTGCAACCACATGATTTAACACATGTGCTCTGAAGACCATTTAAGATACAAGTCATTGTAGGAGGGAAAATGTACCTGAGAAAGGTTCTGTAGTACATAAAACAACAACAAAACCCAGGTAGAAACATGGTTGAAGTCTTGTCAAAGAAATCAAAGAAGTTGTAATGATTTTTCATCAAAAATTGGACAGGACAAAGAAAGAGCAATATCTGGCCACATCTGTAATAACTGTACTAGAATTGAGTTGGAAACAGCAAAACACAGAATGGATATAGCATAAGAAGACACCATGGATTCAGAATCCACTATAGCAGCGTGTTGCGAGGGCTGGCTTCTCTTCTCACCTTTGGGTCACCTTGACTGTGTGTAGCTCAGGAAACAGAACTTTCATTTTGCTTGTCTGAGCCAGAATCATTTGTAAAGTACAGACATTCATATTCAGAAGACATGAGGACCAACCTCAAACACAGAGCCATTGATGCCTACTTTTGATATTTTTGGGAAATGAGCAATATAACATTAAATAATTTTTCTTGCTGCATTAAAAAGAAACAACACATTTCATTTTTAATGTGATTAAACATAATATGTGTTACCATGGTTTCAATTAACAAAGGCAAAAGCTTAAATATTTTATGTAAGCCTTATATGGCTTTATGTATAATGATTTAACCTACTCAGTAAGAAATTATTTTGCTTTAAAATTATCTTTAAAGAGAGCTTATAACATGACTTAATAGTTTCTACATTGATTGGTGTACAATTTTATGTACTTAATGTTTGATATGTTTCGTACGCAATGGGCTCACTTCAAATGTTTTGACAATTTATATACATAATGAATGATTATCACAATCAGGCTAATTAGTATATCTATTATTTCACACATCTAAAAATGTTTATGTTGAGAGCATTTACAGTATACTCTTAATAAATTTCAACTGTATATCAGAGTATTACTTACTACAGTTTTTGTGCTACACATAAGCTATCTAGAACTTATCCTGCATTTATTTTAAAATTTATACTTATTGACCAGTATCTCTGTATTTTTCCCAATTATCTCCCATGAAAACACTATTCTTTTAAGCTATACGTTGACAAGCAGTATATTTAATTGCATATAAATCATAATATCTGATAGCATGCTGGTGTTTGGATGTTTCTGTAGTGTGTATATGTACCCAAGATATATTTTGTAAAATGCTTGGTTTTAAATTTTACAAAATTTGCCTTCTTTAATTTATGAATTTCTAATAATTTTATGTTTAAAAAATCTAATGTATAACCCTTGGATTATTTTATGAGATACATAAAACTGGCTTTGTTTATTTTTCATAAGCATAGGTAGGTTTTACTCATCAACTCTGCTTCATCAGACCCTCCTAGGTCTTGCAGAAAAGACAATTCAGTAGATTAAAAAATCATTAATGACAAGCAGTGGCTTTGAGTTTGTAATGTGTGGGTTCATCTTGCCCCATCCCAAGGGACATAACACATCTTGACTTTTAACAGGTACCCCACACAAGATAGGGTACAAAATATATTAGGGTTCACAGAAATCTTTTCCTATCCTGTCAGCACATTCACCCTGGACCTAGTGAAGAGTTTAATGCTCAGACATTCCAATGTTAGAATTGATGTGGGCCTGGGATACAGATCAAGGGCATGGTGCCTGCCTGGCAAGTATGCGGTCCTGAGTTCTATTCCCTACACACACACACACACACACACACACACACACACACACACACACACTCTGACGCTACACAGACCCACTAATTTGAAGGTTTGCTTTGATCCTCCTTGTAAAATATAATAAACTTGGGCTGGGCATATAGCTCAGCAGCACAAGTGCCTGCTTGGCAACCGCAAGGTCCTGAATTCGATTACCTATACCAAAAACAAAAAAAGAAATATAATACACTTACATGCCCCTAGATGACATTTAGTACTGACATTGTGAAAGAAAAAAAAATTATCTAAAGAGGGCCAGCCAAATAGCTCAGAGGATTAAAGTGCCTGCAAGCAGATGCAGTGGCTGGGGGGTTCAATCCCTGGGCCTGCTGTGCTGGCCAGCCCCCTTCCCTCCCCTCCTCCTCAGCACACTGAGACAGCAATTGAGACTGGGCATGGTGGCACGTGACTGTCATCCCAGCTCTTGGGAGGCTGTAAACAGGCAGATCACTAAGAGTCTGATGTAGTAGTGAGACCCTGAACACCCTGCAGACCCTTCCCTATGATAAAAAAAATCTAATTATATCATGAAATATCCAAAAGCAAGAATTTAGCTTTTAAAATTGTTTTCTCTTTACAAAAGCAGAACTAGTAAAAAGGTAAAAAGGTGTCATAAAGAAACTTGAGGAAAATTTTGCTTTTTGAGTTTTGTGTTTTGTTTTGACCATACAGCCCCACCATGTGAGCAAGCAGGTGCACGGTAGACACAGGTGTTCCTCCCAGCACAGGGGCACCACCATCCACTGACTCCTCGGTTGCTGCGCTTTCTGCTTTCCTTTGGCACCAGGTAGCAAAGGTGTGGACAAACCAACTGTCCTTATCCTGGTTAAGACAATGTCCAGGGAGAAAAAGGAGTGACCAGCAGGGTCAGGCCAATAAGTCCAGTGACCTACCTGAGCCACAACCCTGAGATCTTCACCCAGCTGCGACCAGAGTGCCAGTCACTTTCCGGACTACAGATGTGAGCAAGGACATGCCTTGGCTAGCAAGGTCACCACAGTCTGGAGTGGATGGACAGAGAGGCCTGGGGCACAGGAAGGCCACCTTGAGAGCTCTAGACTCTGGAGCTAGGAAGAGAAAATCTTGACTGGTTGGAATCCAAGTATGCAGAAACTTGAAAGAAATCTCTCAGTCAAAAACAGAGAAATTCTTGCTTTGATTTAATCTATTTTGATTTTTCTATCATTTATTATTTTTTGTCTTTCCCTCATTGGGTTTTTAGAGGGCTAGGGATTTTCTCCCTGCTTAAACTTTTTTTTTTTTTTCTCTTCAATTACTTTTCCTTTTTCCATTTTCAACTTTATGTCTGTTTCTTTTTATTTCCTATATTTTCCTCTCTGTCTTGTTTTTGTTTTTGTTTTTCTTCCTTTTGGTGTATGTTCTTTCTTGAGACTATTTTCAAACACAAATTTCCTTTACTTCTTGAAATGGACCCAGTCTCAGTTCTCTTTCCACTTTTTCATGTTGATTAACTCTCAAATGTTATGTTCTTCAATCCTTGATCCCTACTGCCTTTACCTTAACTAGCACAATTACTAAACTTTAAGAATCTCTAGATAGCTAGTTAACTTTATGCTACTAGTGACAAATACTCTTTTATTGTTAGTAAAGGTAAAATTTCTTCATTTATTAGCTAAATATTTGGTTTATCTTTGTGTTTATACTATAATTATAAATCTCTTTTCTATTGTTAAGGGTAGTACATTATTGATCTTTATGGGTTGTCAATATTTAGTTTTCTTCAATTCTGTATTTGATGCTAACTTCATTACTATATCTGAGGTGACATAGTTCTTGCTATGAATTGGTTTGCCTGTAGGCCACTGTCTGGATTTCCTTGGGGTGATTATACAGCAGTCTATCCCTGAAGAACTATGTTTTGGCCCAAATACACTGCAACTTCCCACCTAAATAAATTCATGTAGGGGGCAAGGAGACAGCTCTGCAGCATAAGCAACTGCCTGGCATGCACAAGGTCCTGAGTTCAATTCCTGGCACCTGCCCCCTAAAAGTAAAAAAAATAAATTAATGTAGCTGACATGTGGGATAGAGACAAGGGCCAGAGCTAGTCAGGCTGAGAGGATGTTACTAAAAAGTAGGTATTAATTTAAAAGGTCTTATATAAGAAACAAAATTTTCCACTATAATCTGCTCATATGCCTCAACACATACCCCTGAAAAAAAGTGAGAAGAAAAAGCAATAAAATTTGTCCCCAAACTTCTAAATATTCCAAAGTTGATCCATGGGGCAGTGAATCTAATTGTTGCACCTTTATGAGTTGGTGATTATTATTACTGTTTTAATTTCAATGCCTGCCATTGGATTGCTCAAGATTTTTTTTATGTCTTTTTCTTTCAGTTTTGATGATTCATACATCTGAGGACCCATCCTTTCTTCTGAATTTTCCAATTTATTGGTTTATAGGTTTGTGAAGACATTGTCAATAATCTATTTCATCAGTGTCCATTGCGATTCCACATTTATCATTTCTAATTGCACTGACTTGGTTCTTGTCTCTCTTTTCTTTTATAGTTAGGTTGGCTAAAGGTTGTCTTTTTTGTTTGTTCTTTCAACAAATTGACTCTAGGATTGGTAGACAGCTCAGCGGACTAAGCTCTGCTTTGGCAGGTGCAACGACCGGGGTTTGATCCCCAGCCCTGCATGCCATGCCAGATCCACCCTCTGGGTGTGCTGAGCCAGCAACAGAGTCCAGGCGTGGTGGCTCACGCCTGTAATCTCAGTGCTGGGGAGGCTGAAAACAGGAGGATCACGACGAGTCTGAGCTGTGTAGTGAAATCTTGTACCAAATACATAAATAAAAAACAAAAGAAAAAAAAAAAGCAGAGAATCAATTCTTCAGTTCAGTCATACTTTGTACCTTTTATTTGTCCACCATTAATTTCTACCTTGATCTTTATCTTATTTTATTTTTTAATTTTAGTACAGGGTTTACAGGGTCTCACTACATAGATCAGACTCACAGTAACCCTCTCTGTGTTTAGCTTCTCAAGAGCTGGGATTATAGGCGTGCACTACCACGCTTATTCTCAATTGCCATCTCACGGGCACTGGGAGTCAGGTCGGCATGGCAGGCCTGTACCCTCATCTTTATAATTTCCATCTTGTCACTAGATTTGGGTTTGATTTGTTATTTTTCTAGGACCTTGAGGTTATTTATTCAGAATCTCTGTTTTTGTGACATGGGCATTCACATCTATAATTGTTTTCTTGGGACTACTTTCATTATGTCTCATAAGTTCCATTGTTTTGTACAGTTATTATCACTTAGATGTATAAACTACCTTATTCCTTCATTAACTTTTTGTGTAACCTTTTGTTTATTTAAGAATGAAATATTTAGTTTCCATGTATTTTCATAATTTCTTTTGTTGTCAATTTTTAGTTTCTGTGATAATCTGGTAATATGCATTTCAATTACATTTCTTTTACTTAAATTTGCTTTATTGGGTAGAATATAATCAATTTTGAAGAAAGTGCTACATGCTGCTTAAAAGAATGTGTCTTCTGCTGTTGGATGGAATACTCTGTGATACCTATTAACTGAAAGGTTTTGGTCAGTTGTGATATTTATTTGCTGATCCTTTGCACTTGTTGATCTATTTGTGATAGTGGGCTATAGAATTCCCCTACTATAACTGTGTTTATGATTATTTGATCTTTTATGTCCACTATTAGTTGTGTTATGAACTTGGGTGCATCACTGTTCCATGCATATATGATAATAATTGTTATATCTTCCTGTCAGACTGTCACAAGATATAATGACTTTTTCTGCCTCTTTTCACCAATTTTGACTTGAAGTTCTTTTTCTGTATACAAAACAACTACACCTGTTTTTTTCAGGTTTCCATAGCATGGGATATTGTTTGCTATCTCTTGATTTTTAGCCCATGAAGTTTTTTTTGGATTAAATGCTATCTCAATAGAAGCAGAAAAAGCTTTTGAAAATTCCATGATTGAAAAACAGCACCAGATAAAATAGGTATAGAACTCTATATCAATTTGATAAAAGCTATTTATTATTATAAATCTACTATAAACATATATTAAAAATGGAGAAAAACTGAAAGCTTTCCCTCTAAAAATCAGATGGCAAAGTTGTCCACTGTCACCACTTCCATTCAGTACTGCACTTCAAACATTAGCAAGGGCAATTACTCAAGAAAATAAAAGGGATACACTAAGAAAGGAAGAAGTTTAATTGTGGTTATTTGCAGATCATATAATCCTCTATATAGACGACCTCCAAAATAACCATCCAAATACTCCTAGAATTGATAATCCAATTAAGCAAAGTACAGTGTACAAACACACAAAAATCAATACTATTCCTCTACATCAATACTGAACCCATTGAAAGAGAAATTAGCCAAAAAATAACATTCACAGTAGTCCTGAAAAAATTCAGTACATAGGATTAAACTAAAGAAGTGAAGAACCCGTCTCCACTGCTGGTAAGAATGTAGACTGGTACAACAACTATGGAAATCAGTGTGGAGACTCCTCAAATAACGAGGACTAGAAATACCATTTAATCAGCTTTTACTCTTTTTGGTATTTTCCCAAAAGAACTGAAAGCATCATATCACAATGGTATATGTGCACCCATGTTTATAGCAGCACAATTTGTCATAGTCAAATCTTGGAAGCAAACAAGATGCCCATCACCCAGCAAATGGATAAAAAGATGTGATTTTTTACACAATACTGTATTATTCAGCTATAAAGAAAGACAAACTCGAAGGCTTCATAAGTAAGTGGATGCAACTGGAGGCTATACTCATAAGTGAAATAAATCAGACCTACACGTGTAAATATTGTATTGTCTCCCTAGTGTAAGAACCCAAAAGAAGAAATAAAACATGAAATGTATAACAGATATGTACAATGAAAAGAAATAAAACTTAAAGACTATACAGTGAAGATGAGAGAAAGGAGAAAAGATAGGGAAAAATACAGGGGGAAAAACCTGCAAGTATGTATACAGGATGGCTGAGGTGACTATACCAAAAATTTCCATCAATTTTTTGAAAATAGCAGTTAATGTGCAGAGTTTTCACCCTGACTAACTCTCTATGCTGATATCTGTGATCTGAGCAACTACATTAAAGACATCAATGTATGATACAAAAACTATGCTTGAATACCTGTCATCTGGTCTTCTAAACGTATACCGTTTCTAATATCATATCAATTATTATTATACTCTTTTTAAAATAAATTTTTTTAAAAAGGTAAAAAAAGACTAGAACGAAAATTTAAGGCTTCTTCAAAGCAAGCAGTAATATGCAATTAAATGTCCAATCTTATATAACTATATCTGTTAATCTGAGCAACAGATTTAATGATAAAAATAGATAATACATAAACCATTGTTAATCAGCTATTCTTGTTTTGAAAATCTTTAACATATGTATTCTTGTGTGTTACCCTGTTTCTTTCTTTATTTCTGATTTTTTTTTCAGTACTGGGGATTGAACTCAGTACCCTTCACTTGCCAGGCAAGTGCTTGTTCTACTGAACTATCTCGCTGGGCCTGTTTCTTATTTTTTTTTCTGGATTTTGTTTTCACTTTTCAAACAAAAATGAAATTAAATTAAAACATAAAAAACAAACACACTAAAGAAGTGAAAATCTTCTACAATGAAAACTATAGTACTCTAAAAAAGAACTCTAGAATGCAACAAAAAAAATGGAAAGGTATCTTTGTTTCTGGATAAACACAACCAATACATTCAAAATAGTCATAATTCCAGGGTCAGTGAGATAGCTTAGTGGACTAAATACTTGCTTAGGCAAGTGCATGGGCCAGGGTTCAATCCCTGACACCACATGCTGTGCCTGCCCCACCCCCTGGGTGTGCTGAGCTGGTGATGCAGTTTGCAAGTGGTGGTGCACACCTGTAATCGTAGCAGTAGGGAGGCTGAAAATAGGAGGATCGCTATAAGTCCAAGCTGCATAGTGAGACCCTGTACACACATAAAAAGGGGATACTTCCAAAATTAATATACAGATTTAAAACAATCCCAAACAATACCAGAAGCATTAGAGAAAACTAATGCTCAGAATTAGAGAAAATAATCTGAAAATTCATATGGAATTAGAGGAGACACAGAAGAGAAAAGAAATATTAGGTAATAAGAGCAAAGCTGGAGACGTCACATCCCTCACTTGGAGCTATGTTATAAAGCTACAGTGATTAAACAAAATAAAACAAAACAAGACACCCAGTGTGACACTCTCACATGCAAATGCACCATGTTGATCAATGGAACACACTAAAGAATAAGTCCAAGTACTGTACATTCAGCTGCTGCATTTTACAAAGTGGCCAAAAACATAGGAATAAAGCCTAAAGGAACATAGCCTCTTTAATAAATGGTGCTAGGAAAACTTGCTTCCCACAAGCAGAAGATTGAATCTAGAGCCATATTTCTCACCAGGTACTAAACCAAAATCAAAATGAATTAAAGAACTAAACATGAAACAGAAACACATAACCTGTTGGAAATTACAATAGGTAAAACTCCTGAAATCATCAGCATAGGTAAGGGCATTCTGAACGCACTCCTGGTTGCACAGGAAAGAGTATCAAGAATAAACTAAGGTAATCAAATCAAATTAAAAAGTTTCTGAACAGCAAACATAACAATCAATAGAGTAAAAGACACCCTATAGAGTGGGAAAAAATTGTCAACTATTTCTCAGAGGACTAATGTCTAGAACTCAAAAGAATTAGAATCCCCAGATAAAAGACCCAATCAGAAAACTAAAAGCAAAATGAATAGAAGAAATGTACAGAAGAAATACAAACACCATAAATGCATGAAGAAATGGTTTATACTATGGCCATTACAGAAATAGAAATTAGAGCAACTCTGAGAGTCCATCTCACCCCAGAAAGAATGACCATCATCAAGAACTCAAAAAACTTATGACCGCTAGTGAGGCTGTGGGATGAAGGAACCCTACATTGCTGGTAAGAATGTAAACTAGTATAACCACTGTAGAAATGAGTGTAGAGTCCTTCAAACCTAAAACTAAGCATTCCATTTGACACAGCTATTCACCTGTAGCGACCTTCCCAAAATAGTTAGAGACACCATATTACAATTATGCTTGCACACACATGTTTATAGCAGCACCATTAGTAGGAGGTAAATTTTGAACAATGGCCTCTATGTCCATCAGCAGATGAAATAATAAAGAAATCATGGCATTTTCACACAATAGAGTACTACTCTGTCATAAAGAAAGGCACACTTGAATTTTCTGTAGGAAAATGGATGCACCTTGAGACCATAACTTTAAGTGAAGTGAATCAGACATACAAGCTTAAGTGTTGCACAGTTCCTGTCATACGAGTAATTCAAATTATGAATAAAGAGTAAAAATGATAACACAAAAGAGGGACACAGATCTTTCTCAGCTGTGAAGAGGATCAAGAGAGGAAGAAAAGGGGGTGGGAGAGGAGGAAAGGGGATTAAAAGGGGGCGTTAGGTGTGCCACATGCAGTGACTCCGCATCAGGATATAGATGTTAGATACTGCAAACATGTACTAATAAAAGTTTTTTAGGCTTTAAAAAATTCAAAAATGAGAAAAAAATTCCCTCCCCTCTCCAGATATTAGAGAAAGTCTAGTATGACTGAAATATACACTATTGATATTTGTGTCTCATGGACATGGAATAGTGTTGTTGAGTAGAGAAAGAAAGTCATAGGAGTAATGAGAATTAAAGTGGTACTAGGAAAGTCCACTTCCCATTTCCCATCTAGGGAAATAAAAATCATTGTATTTCATTGTGTTAGTCACTTTCTAGTAGCCAGGAATAGCCCCAAGTGCTCTTCACTTAAAAGAGGAGAGATTTTATTTGCTCATTGCTTTGGTCTATGATCACCTGGCTCCAAGACAGAAGTACAGTTCAAGGATGTGGCCAAGCGAATTAATTTGTGGTGGTGAGGAGGCAGAGCAGGGGATGAATGCCGGAATGGATGGGGCAGGGCAGAGCAGACCCCATGGTCATGTCTCCATTTCTCCTGCATCTCCCCCAATATGCCCCACTACTTGCCTGGGAGGATCTCAGAGCTAGTTAATTTGACATCCCACCTTAACTTCCACACCTGCTTCTATTAGTGTGCTCAATTTGATCAAAGGTGTGTACCACTATTGCATCACTTGTTTCACAAACAGTATGGCATTTGCCTGAGCTTGGAGTTTTTTTTGTTGTTGGATGTTGTGAAATAGATGGGAAAGTTTTGAAAAATCTTTGCTTTTCTATAATGACTTCATTTTGACTTGGAGAATGTGAGCCCTTGTGCATACACAAGGCATTTATGTGTGGCAGACTTTGTTAAGGAGGTAGGAAGATGGGAGCTCCACAAACCTGTACAGTGTGGTAAACTCACACTCTGCCACCTTCACACTGCACTCTTCTGGGTTTTTTTAAGCTTGGAGTCTTTGAGAATTAGTTTTTTATCATTCTGTCCATTAGTTTGAAGCCTTTTCAATAACTTACTTAAAGGTTCTTTATACTATTTTTTTTCTTTTATGTAATGTGTCTGCCTATTCATACTGGGCTGCATTTCCAACCCTTTTTAATTTTTTTTTCCTTTAGAAGATAGGGTTCCACCAAGTTGCCCAGCCTGGGCTCGACTTTGCAGTCTTCTGGCCTCTCTCTTCATGCTGGCACTACAAGCATGCAGGAGCACAACAGGCCAGGAGTCATTAGCCCTCTAACTCAGTCTCACACTGAAAGTCAAAATCTTCCAAAGTCCTTTTCTCTACCAGTTCCTGAAAGAAAAAAGCAACAGGAGACAGATTGACCTTTCCTGGACTTGTGGTAAGCATTTGAGAAATAAAAAGTAGTAAAACTCAACACAGGTTTTAAATAATAGTTTGTTATTCCATCACACTAATAAAGCCCATAGTGGGCTCTGAACTAATGAGAGTGGTCAGTAAACTGTGCTTAGGATGATTACTTCTCCTTATCATACCCCATAACTACCTTCTGTGGCTGGTATGAATCACTGCTAACAAGTTTCTCTTTTCAAATTTTTACTGGATAAAAATAATTTATTGCTATAGGGCATTTTCTTATTGTTTTACAGACTACAGTTAATGAAAAATAGATGTTGCAGCAAAAATGAAGTCCTTTCCTTAGATTCCATCTGTCACCTTTTAGACACTAGAAAACCTGAAGACCAGAAGATTTCCAACCTGGCAAACATACAACAAATTGGTGGGAGTTTGAGGAGAGATTAGTGCTCCTGACTCATCCTTTTTGAACCTGCTCAAAAATGACTACTGCAAGAGGAAATGGGAGACAAATCTATTGCAAATAGAAAAGGGACAGAGAGGAAGGAAAGGGAAGAATAGGAAAGAGAAGGGATCTACAAGAAGTAAGCTGTGTTATATCCATGTACCAACTCCCCATGATGAGTGTAACCCTCATGTATTGCAAACATGTACTAATACGAAATTCAAGTTGTTAAGAAGAGGCCGAGGGAATTTGAACCAAAAGCCATGATGTGGTTGAATAATTTTATATTTTTTATGAAGGTTTGGATATGTGAGAGGCTATCCTGTTCTCTAGTATATCTATCTGCCATTTTTGAAGTTGTAATGGTTGATATTTTGTATGAACTTGAGAAGTTCAAAGCTTCGCTAATTCAGCAGTTCTACACCTTGGGGGGTAGAGGACATGCTCTTACTACTCTAGGATGTTGGTCATTATGTCAATTTGAGATGCTTAGGGCTTTAACCAAGTGACTCAGCAGGAGGCCAGAGTTCCACTTTGTAAACATCCCAAGCCTGTGCAAGAAGATGGCAGGAAGATGGTGCGAGTGCCGCACCTATCCAAGGGCAGGTAACCTGCCTATAAGGGGAGAAAACAGGCTGTCCCCTACCTTCTATTCTTGTATCTTTTGGTGTCGTCCACAGCCATGAACAGTTGCCTCTCTGCCGTGTGTCACCCTGCCCTGGAGCCGGTTGATTACAGACTGAAACCTCCACAAAAGGTGAGCTAAGTAAAAATTTCCTCCTTTCACTTTGAATGTCAGGCATTTTGTCCCAGAATTGAGAGAAAAGTAACTAAGACAAAAGACAAGTTATTAGTATTTGGTAAAACTCATGAAAATCTTCCATTTTGTAGTCATGATATTTTACATATAAATAAATCATTTAAGGAGGCTTTGATATTTAATACCTGCAAGATTCTAGTCAAATTCAGTTATGTATGGGATGAAAAACTTGATGAGGGAAATAGTAACATTAAGAATACAATTTATGGAGAAGAAAGGTGGCTCGGGTAAGATAGTTGAATGTGGGGCTGACCAGCAGGCTTGTTATTCAGCAGACCTTAGGAAGGCATCACGGAGGCAAAGTCTATAGCATCTTTTTCACTAGAAGAGAGCATGTTGGAGAACTTCCCTGTTCTGGACAGCTTGTGTGCAAACCTTCTCAGAGACACTTCTGCATGCAAGGAGGTCCCAGGGCCTAACTGTTCTTCTTTCCCTGGCTGTCTTCTGCTAAGCAGTGTTCCTAAGCCTGGTTGCCTGGCCGCGCAGCTCAGTCAGTTTATCTTCTACTCTGCGACTATTGCAAGGGAAATCTCTTGGGAGCCAATTATTGCTGTTTCTTCTTCTCTGATAGAGTTGTTAGAACTATGAGCTGTGAACATTCACCACAGGATTCTTGGGGAATATTTGAATTCAAAGACTAGCATCCCATCCAAGGATAATGTAAAAGGGTATTACCCAACAAAGGCTTGAATTGCCTATTAAAGTGTCAGTATTGGTAGAAAGAGACCTTGTCCGGATTTGCTCAGGTGTTCCTCAACTAAATCATTCACTTACTTTTCTCATTTATTCTAGGGCTAATACCTTAGCTTTACCTTTTTAACAATTAATACTAGAATGTTACACTCTACCATTTTCCTTTCAATATTATATTTTAAAAGTTAGCACACTGCCATTTATTGTTTTTTATGAAAGAACAATTTATTTCCATAAAATTATCCAGGTACTATAATCACTGAGGCCTCCTCCTTTGCTTAAAGATGACTTGGATCTTACTGCTCAAGAATTCTTACTTAGCCTGTACATTTTCTGAAACAGACTTTAAGATGTGAGGAATTGGCCAGATTTAAAGCAAGCATTGTACCAAAGCATGAAACCTTTCTTTCTTAAGTAGTATCAGGAATATGTAGTATTTTCTACTCTATTACCTTTAGTCAAGACACCCTTGGTTTAAATTGGCTATGTGAGCTTTGTAAATTAGCCTGGAACTTAAATAAACTCCTGGAGATAACAAGTGAGAACTTAATGTTTAATGACATCCAGTTAAACTACAACAAAATGGTCAGATGAAAGACTTCTTAAATATTTTACTGATGGTTTTATTTTTAATTAGTTAATTAATTAATTATTGGATACAGGGTCTCACTACACAGCTCTGACTCACAGTTATCATCCTGCCTCAGCCTCCTCAGCACTGGGATTACAAGCATGTGCCACCATGCCAGGTTTCAGGTCTGGCACTGCATGTGGTACTGGGGATTGAACTTGGGTCCTTGTGCTTGCCAAGCAGTTGCTTTGACTTCTCAGCTATCTCCCCAGCTTTTACTGATGACTTTAAGTTTCCTTCTTTATAAGTTGCTATTGTTTGTTCTTTTGATTTTGGTAAGAAAAACCCTACAAGTTAGCCACCTACCTAGGTAAAATTACTTCTCTGGTAAATACAACTCTTAATGACAACTGTCTACCAAAACCATGTTGGATTTTACAAAAACTAATTTATTAAAATTGTTATTATTACCTATTTCACATTAGATTTTTCTGTTCCAATAGAGAACTGAGACTACATTTTAAAATAAAAGAAGCAAATGCAAACATGATTTGGGGGCCGGGCATCTAGCTCAGCTGCATAAGCACTTGCCTGGCAAGTGCATGGTCATGACTTCAACCCCTGGTACTGTGATGATTTGGTCTTACGTGATATGTAAAAAATAAATTTAAAAATCATGCAAATACAGCATATTGTGTGACCTATTGGTTGTAACACACAGCTTTTCCTGAGACTATTTTCTTCAACCCACATTTCTATACAATAAGACATTTTAACATGAGGTACGATGTTTTCTATAATGGACTTGTTAGTTACTTGGTACCTACCAGTACATAAATGTAGTAATAATTTTTAAACTGTTGTAGACATTTTTCAGAGAGCAGAAGACCTTGAGTTCAATAGCACAAGGAAATGATGCATGATTTTAAGAGATTTTTTTCAATATGTCATGGTTCCTGTGGCAATAATAGTACACAGTTAAATGGAGTGTTTTGCATTGTATGGAGCCTGAATGACCATTCAGGAATGAGGTGCAGTCTCTTTGCTGAAAAATCTTAGAGGGTTCACTGTGTTCAGTTGTGCTTTTTCTTCTACTTAAGTTGGAAGAAGAGTAAGTAAAGGATAACACTGAGTAATGTGTTATCTCACAGTATGAAAAACTTCACATGCAGAGGTTCGTTTGGGTGGGGGAAGACACAATCTCCTCAGCAAGAGATCTTCCTTTTCCTGAGGAGCCAGGTCTGCCTGTGTTTTCTCTCTCTCAAGTCAGATTGGATGACATTATTTCAAGGGGACTCTTGACTTCAAGTTTTCTAAGCGGCTTGATTATGCCAGGAGGAGGGTAGATGTGTCATTTCAGGTATTTTCTGAGAAAGACACATGCCCCGTGGTCAGCCTAGATGAAGCAGTGTTCTGAGGTAAATACAGTGTGCAGACATGTAGGGGACACTGATGATGCAGTCTTATCCTAGACTCTGTGCCCTAAAGTTCCCTCTTCTTCCAGCTTTTCTCTGAAGCTGACATCTGTGACTTTCAGGGTGGCTCTGGGGCCAATCTATATCTACAGAGCTGAAGAAGCTTCTGGAGAGTTTAAACTTCCTTTCCCCAGAGCCGATGGCTATGCTCTCAGAACAAAACAGCGATATTTCCTTGATTTGAATCTAGACAATCACAATTCTAAGCTCTTAATGGATTTTTCCTGAAATTGTGTCTTTCTTGGCTTCTTTCTGACCTTTGTCTTTCTTCCCATGTTTTATCACAAGGACTTTCATTATAACTCACATTCATGCTAACCCTGTTGTAATCTTTTTTGAGGGAATCTTACCACAATATCCGGGGCAAGGGGTGTGAGGGAAGGTACAATGGAAAAGGTGCTGCTCTCTTTTTTTGTTGTTGTTTTTGTTTTTAATAATTTTATTGAGAAACAAATAGCAATGAGACAGTTTCAAATCTGACTAGTAGGACAGTTTCAATAGTTAATACATTGCATATTGTTGTCTTAGTGTTTATTCATAGCACAAGATGCAGACATGATATCCTGCCCACAAACACTATTAGTACATATTTTTCTATTCATTGAATTAAGAGAAATCAGCTATATATCTATCCCAACTCAGTGCTCACTAGTTTGACAACAGGGGTGCCCTGGTGAGTGTTTTGCAGTTGACTTTCAACGGGAGGGAGGCCACACTGGCTTGCAGTGTTTGCCAATTCCAGGGCTGTAAGTTCTTTTCTGGTGATCTATTTCAAGCTACCAATGAATGCACTATCACCAAATGCACAACCATAGTGCAGACTTGACTTCATCAGGGTTGTATGAGTCAGTTCTAGGAAATCCCTGACTGTAACAAACCTCTTTTCCCCCATAATTGCTTAGTATATTAACAAGACTACTCCTACTCAACGGTACTTCATGGGTGACCATCAGTGCTATGATATCTATCTCCATGAAACCAATAACAAATATCAAAGTTAAAATAGGAAAAGGTATGAAATAGGGTACACTTACAGTTTATTGTTAATGTTTGTATTATTGAGATTTGAAGTATAAAGTCTTTAACCAAAGCCTGGTATTGCACATGTAATCCTAGGACTCAGGAAGGTGAGGCAGGAGGATCACTGTGCATTCAAGTCTGCCTTGGCTACATAGTGGGTTCAAGGCCAGCCTGAATTACATAGCCAGGCTTTCTCCCAAAAAAGTTCAGTAACACCATTTGTTGAAATATTAGTGAAAATCTTTTAGAAAAGAGAAAATGGGCTACAAACATGCAGCAACCTCTACTACGTTCTCACACAGTCAAAAGACTCCAGTGTGCTACCTACGCTGGCCTTTAGTTTCAGGGGTAGCCCCTAATTTAAACTTAGGTGACTCTGAACTCCATGCCTTAACAGCCACCAATGTCATTTTGTGAACTTTGTGTCAACATACACAGATGATGCAATATCCTTGCTTTTGAGATAAAGCAGAAGCAAATATCAGGTTAAAGGCTCCACTGGATATGCCTAAGTTTGCATTGCAGCAAGCGAGAATAATTACCTCTAAAGCTCAAGTGATCTGTGGGGTCCCTGCCATCACTGCCATGTGATGGAAATACCTAGAGGCATCTGACAAATGTAGGACATCGTTGCAAAGTTTGTGTTAGTAAAAACTATTCTACAAACACAGCATCATGACGAAAGAATTGTCAGCATTCTTAAACATCACGTGAATGCCTCTTAGAAGCTTGCTTGTATCCTTGAAGTGACTTTCTATAGAATGAAAATAAATGAGTCTTTAGAAGTTGAGCATATCCAGATAGAAATTCCGATCTTATTCTCTGGAGAAGGCTTGCTAATCACTACTAATGTTATATCTTCAGCACTGTGGAGTTTGACTTTATCCATATCCTAGGAATCTTCATTCATCTTGTTTTGCTGCATTTAAATTTTGGTTAATCTTTACCCACAAAACATGCAGGAAAAGGAGGGTGGGAGCCTTACAGCTATAAAGGTAACAAAGAGCATCTACGAGTGATTTTTGCCCATGAAGAGATATCTTTCAACAAAATACTTGCTGCAAGGAAACAAATTTACACTGCATTACCAGATTGTGTTCAATAGCATTTACTTTTTATTTATTTACGTTTTCTGTATTTTTTAGGGAATGGTCTACAGGGTGGTCAGGGTCTCACTGCGAGATCGGACTCATAGTGATTTGCCAAGAGCTGGGATTACAGGTGTGGGGCACCACACCCAGTCTCAATTGCAGTCTCAGTGTGCCCCAGGGGCAGGGCCCACATTGCAGGCCCGGGAATCGAACCTCTGGCGCCTGCATCTGCCTAAGCAGGTGCTTTAATCTGCTGAGCTATTTGGCCTGCCCTTGGCATTTATTTTTCGTTGAAATATTTGTTCTCTTTCTCGCAACACGTTGCCCATGCACAGATATGCTTTCCACATGAGTTGAGAGAAGAAAGACAGCCCAGGTGAGAAGAACATAGGAAGTAATGCAATGATGTGACAGGTGCCGATGGGGCTGTATGAACCAGTATCATGATAGCCTCTTCCTACAGGAAAAACAAAACAAAACAATAGAACCTTGAGGAAGTGCTGCATGGTAATAGGCACTAGTTACTGGGAAGAATGATGTCTTCAAAAAGTAGCCAAGAGAAAACAGTCATTCCACCAACTTTTTCTAAGGGTTAGGGTGGAGTATTATCATATACAGGAAATGAGCCAGGGATTTCTCACCCAGCCTGCACTTCCATTCAGTGGTTTCCATATACTTATAGTTGGGTGGCTGTTGTCAGTTTTCTTTGAGATATTTAAAGCAGAACAAAACAAAAAAACAAAAAAAGGCTCCTCTACTTGCTGTCTCTCCCCACTCCCCACCCCTCTCCCTTTGGGGGCTGCTTCTGTTTCCTACAGTGTGCAATGGGGCCGCCAGGTCTCACTGGCATCCTCTGAGAGCAGCACAGACAGCTGGGCTCTGCTATGCCCTCATCTCTCTCTATCTCAGAAGAGGCCTGAGGAGAAATGGCCCAGCTGGAAGGAGCACACAAGCTGCCTGTCTCTCAGCTGAGTCTGCTCACAAATTGGCTAGAGGCTGCCTTTGGCCCAGAAAAGGAATGGAGTCAACAACTCAAGTTCGTGTTTGGCTCTCTCTGCCTGAGCTAGGTCAAGAGAGCAAGATTCATTTCTCCCTTAGTGAGTCGAATATTTAGTAGCGTCATGCACCTTGGATTTGCAGGTCAAGAAATTCCGACTTGAACTCTCTAATCTACTGCACACATTCCCTTCCTTGTGTAGCCCATGTGTATTCAACTCTGAGCACCTCCAGGCATGAGTGAGGTGTGGGATAACTGGTAATTGTGTTCCTGCCCTCAAAGAGCTCAGCTTGGAGTGGAAGGCAAGTCTGATACAGACGTTACTGAACATAAATGGGGTGGGGATGTGGCAGAAAGCCTAGGAATGAAATGGGCAAAGGATGACAACAGCCTAACCTGGCAGCACACTCCTTGCAAAGATAGCTCACTCTTTCCTGACCAGATTGCCATTACAGAGGTTCATCCTGCAACAGCCTCCTGCTTCCAGTGTTCCTGTTCAGTGCTGTGGTGGTGCTCTCCACACCACGCTTCTTCTCTGGCCAATATTTGGCTCTGCTCCTCTCTGTTTCTCAGGTGGGCTATCTTCAAGGAAGAGCGCTGAGAAAGTCTACGCCGTTCCCCTGCTGTCTATCCAGCAACCTTAGCAGCAACAGAGCCAGTGTTTCCCAAAAGCCTAGAAAAAGCATCGGATTCAGACCTGGAGCTCCCCCTTCCTAAAACCAACTGAAGAGGAAATGATCATTGGTTGGGTGTAGATCACTTACACATTAGTACAAGTGCAGAGATGTTTCCCTCCTGCTATCAATGAATTTATGATGGCTAAGTTATGAGTGAGGCAAAAGCCCCAAACCATACGTATTTGTTTTCAGCTCTGGTCTTCTGTTTTGTTGTCAGCTATATTAACATTCTGCAGGGAAATATACACAGAGAAAAGAGCAGACCTGGGAAGAGGATGAAAGAAAGGACTTATGACACTGACAAAGCATGTGGAAGCATGCACCTTGTGAAGGGAATTGAATAGGTTCTTGTTTAACACTTTGAACCCTGAAGACATTTGAGGTGTCTCAGATTTGTTGAAAACATTTTTTTTGTTGTTGTTGTTGAAAACCTTCTTATCTATCAAAATTCACTTATTGGAGTGCCTGCCTGAGAGCTCAACAGACTAAAGTGGCTGCTTAAGCAGAGATCAGTGGCCGGGGTTCAATTTCCAATGTGCCATGCCAGCCCCGCCCCAGGGTGCACTGAGACAGCAATTGAGATGGGGTGTAGTGGTGCCTGACTGTAATCCCATCACTTGGGAGGCTGAAAACAGGAGAATCACTACGAGTCTGATCTACGTAGTAAGACCGTGCAGACTCCATAGACCCTGTTCTAAATACAGAAAAACAGAGCCTCATTTATTGGGAGCATCTAGTATATGCTGGGGGTGGTTCTAGATGCTTCAGAGAAGCTAAACTCTATTCTGCCCTGGAGACTACAACCCAGTGGAAGCCAGAGATAGATACAGACATTGAAGCAGCGATGCATACAGCTAAAGAAAAGTACATATGATACTCAAGAGGGAGGAGAAGGGGGAAGGAACAAACACAAAGGAGAGATATGTGTTAATCCTGACCATAACTTATCATTTTAAGACAAAACCTAGGGGCTGGGCATATAGCTCAGTGACATATGATCCTACCTAATAAGTGCAAGGTCCTGAGTTCAATCCCCAGTACCAAAAAAAGGACCAAAACTAGACATAAGTAGTGAAATGATTTGAGACAATAGCCCAGTGTTACATAAAAGTATGTGAAAAGGTACTGATGTGATATTCATCCACACTGAAAAATTTTATCCTGGGAGGTAGCAGACTGAATTGAGTCCATTGAAGAAAATTTGCTTTGTATCATTCTTCTCCAGCTCAGAAGCGGAGAGACATCAGAATACTGTAAGAAGGAAATAGGTACTAATTAGAATTTTTCAAACTTGGTTCACAATAAGACTCTAGAGTTGGGGGCCTTATTGAAGCAGTCACATTCCTAGTTTTCTGACAGGTTGGATAATCTGCCTTTAAGCCTGGCTGCTGTTTCTCTGCACTCATCAGGGGCATGCAGGTACAAAGCAAGGAGTTCTGAGGTCAGTGTTGGGACTTGGGATATGCAGGGCCCACATTCATGCTTCTATTTCTGGTAAGAAGTGTGGAACCATCCAAAAGACCTTCTTCTCTTTGGTTCATAGAGCACAAAAAGGCAAGGAGGTGAGGAGAGGGCCGCTGCACTCAGGAGCAGGCACAGAGCAGAAGACGCAAATGCTAGCAGGCCATGTTAAAACTGGCAGATTTCTCCTGGCAGAGAGAAAGCTACAGAGACTAGAGACCAAAACATCCAGAGCCGTCCTTCTAATTCAATTAGGCCTCTGCTTTCCACCCAGCCTGCCTCCCAAGGGCTATGCCAGTGTGTGCCACTGCACTAATGGTGCTAGGTGGTGTGCAGCCCTCCCCAGGTGACCAAGGACAGCTGCTAATAGTCACAGTGCACAGCAGGTAGTGAAGAAAATGCCAAGGTATGACTCGGGAGCCCCTAGGTAGACAGCAGGGAAGATTTCTGACAAGACAAACAGAATGGAAATTCTACCAAGGCTACTCATGTACCGCACATT
This sequence comes from Octodon degus, assembly GCF_000260255.1. Lineage (NCBI taxonomy): Eukaryota > Metazoa > Chordata > Mammalia > Rodentia > Octodontidae > Octodon > Octodon degus. Next base: position 7,270,076 of record NW_004524717.1, read on the forward strand.
CATCATCTGTCAGGAAACTGTCTGAAACTATGAATAGCTAAAAATTTGGGGTTTCCTAACGAATCTTGTGGGAATTAATAGCATCACTACTTGCTGCTACAGGTAAGGATCTTACTGTAAAATATTTTTCCTTATCTTTGAGTACTGCATGAGATTCAAAGCAGCTGAGCTAACACTGCTAGTAATGAACCTAGGACAACTGAGGATAGGCATGAGCATTTGTTCCCAGAAAGATCTCCGATTCTACCTAGGTATGTGGTAGGATACCACTTTTCTGCTCCTTTGAACTTGTTTGTGGCCATATTATCACCTTATGATATGAGCAGAAGTGGTGTACTCCTTTTTAGACTGTTGGTTAAGCACAGGTACATGACTGGCTACTTAGTCTTTCCTTCTACTATGCTGAAAGACAGATGAGCATGAAGGTTGGT